>NC_058522.1:361012194-361316528 GCF_904849725.1 Hordeum vulgare subsp. vulgare
CCGACAGTGTACCGGGATGTGCAACGATCTAGCATGGCGTATGACGTTGAAAACATCTCGCTAGCTATCCTACGATCATGCAATGGCAATTATGAGAGTGACGGCACAAGTCATGAGACAGAACGGTGGGAGTTGCATGGCAATATATCTTGGAATGGCTATGAAAATGCCATAGTAGGTAGGTATGGTGGCTGTTTTGAGGAAGGCTTATGGTGGGTTTGTGCACCGGCGAAAGTTGTGCGGCACTAGAGAGGCTAGGAAAGGTGAAAGTTGAAAGTGCATCTATACCATGGACTCACATTAGTCATGAAGAACTCACATACTTGTTGCGAAAGTTTCTATTAGTAATCAAAACAAAGTGCTAAACGCATACTCCTAGGGGAAGGGTTGGTAGGTCTTAACCATCGCGCTATCCCGGCCTCAACACAAAGGATGACAATCAATAGATCAATTATGCTCCTACTTCCTAACATAGCGGTTCACCATACGTCCATGCTACGGGAATCACTAACTTCAACACAAGTATCTCTAGATTCACAACACCCTACTAACATAACTCTTAATATTACTGAATCCACGTCTCAAAACTAATTGAGAGGAATCAAGACTTCTCTTTCTACTAAATGCACATGAAGATGGAGGTTTTGTATCCTATTTGGTTACCTATCACCTTTGGGACTAATTTCATAGCATAAGCCAACTACCAAGTCACGCACCACCGTGCTCTAAAATGTATAAATGAAGCACATAGAGAAAAATTGTCTAGCTCAAAAGATATAAGTGAAGCACTATGAGCATTCTAGCAAAATCATGATGAGTGCATGTCTCTCTTTCTCAAAAAGGTGTGCAGCAAGTATGACTGTGAAACAACAAAAAGAAAAGACTCCTACCATACAAGATGCTCCAACCAAAACACATATCATGTGGTGAATAAAAATATAGCTCCAAGTAATGTTACCGATGGATTGAAGACGAAAGAGGGGATGCCTTCCCGGGGCATCCCCAAGCTTAGGATTTTTGGTGTCCTTGAATTTGGCTTGGGATGCCTTGGGCAACCCCTAGCTTGAGCTCTTTCCACTCCTTATCTCTTTGTCCATGAGAACATCACCCAAAACTTGAAAACTTCACAACACAAAACTTAAAGAGAAACTCGTGATAACATTAGCACAAGAAAACAAACTACCACCTCTTTTGGTACTGTTGCAAACTTGAATTATATCTATATTGGTGTTGGGCTACTGTATTCTCACTTTTCCATGGCTAGTACCCCCCGATACTTACCATAGTTTCATCAAAACAAGCAACCAACTCAACAAAAACAGAATCTGTCAAAAACAGACCAGTCTGTAGCAATCTGTATACTTCGTATACTTCTGGTACCTCAAAAATTCTGAAAAATTACGAATGCCTGGGAAAAAGGCATATAAACCAGCAGAAAAAGAATCAACCCAAAAGCTCTTTCTGAATAAAAATGAAAAATCATCTCGTGAGCAAAAAGTTTCTCTCTTTTTCCAGCAGGATCAAACAACCATCACCAATACTAGTCATAAAGGTTTTGCTTGGCTCAAACACAAACAGAAACACAAAAACACAATCACAACAGAATTATGATGGTGTGGATGCAACAAAACAGAAAGACAAAGATAAATTCATTGGGTTGCCTCCCAACAAGTGCTATTGTTTAACGCCCTTAGCGAGGCATAAAAGTGATAGAATCACGTATCGTCGTCTTTGGTGCTCAAACCATAAGTAGCGTGATCACTTATCATTTTAAGGTTTTCATCTTTCTTGATACATGATTCACCACTATTTTTGGGAACAAAAATAGGCTTGGTGACCTTATTGTGGGCAAAGTTTGGAGTATTCTGCACGGTGGCAAAAGCAGAACCCAAGTTGGTTATAACGTTATCTAGTTTGCCAATCCTAGCGGAATCATGACCTAATTTTTCGTTAAGTGTGGGGTCCTTCTCCTTTAAATTTTTCAAAACCATTCCCACCTTGGATCCGTACTGAGTGATTTGATTGTGGATCTTTTTATCCAAATTCTCAATGAGTTCTATCGTAGCAACTTTATTTTCAATGACGTCCAGCCTACGCATCACATGTTCCAGAGTTAAGGTAGTTCCATTAACCATGAATGGGGGTGAGCCTACCAAATTTATTACAGCGCCGAAAGAATCAACGGTATGGCTACCCACGAAATTTCCACCTACGATGGTGTCAAGAATATACCTATTCCAAGGAGAAACACCCACATAAAAACTGTGAAGCAGGATGGTAGTGGATTGCTTATGAGTAGATCTACTCTGAGCATTGCAAATCCTATACCAAGCGTCCTCAATTTGTTCCTCAATTTGTTTGAAATTGAGAACTTCGCTCTCAGGAGTATCGTTCGAAGAGGTGGATCTAGCCATGAGGCCAGGTAGACTATCCCACACAGACGAACAGAAAGCAGGCGAGAGAAGGGCAAACGAAAAGGCGAACGAAAAAGGCAAATTGTGAAGTGGGGGAGAGGAAAACGAGAGGCAACTGGCAAACAAAGTAAATGCAAGAGATGAGTTTGTGACACCTACTTGGATGAGTTCTTGAATTGATCCTCCCCGGCAACGGCGCCAGAAATCCTTCTGCTTCGCCAAGAAAAGTCCTTCCCCGGCAATGGTGCCACAGATCCTTCTTTCATCTCTTGAGCTTGCGTTGGTTTTTCCCTTGTCGAGGAAAGGGTGATGCAGCACAGGAGTAGTTAGTATTTCCCTCAGTTTGAGAACCAAGGTATCAATCCAGTAGGAGAATCTCGTCAAGTCCAGAGTACCTACGCAAACACAAAAGAGCTTGCACCCAACGCTTTAAAGGGGTTGTCAATCCCTTCAAGATTATTTGCAAAGTGAGATCTCAAGGCGGAAACTGCAACAAAGAAAAAGTGTAAAGCTGAAAATATGGTGTGGAGTAGACCTGGGGGCCATAGTGTTCACTAGAGCCTTCTCTCAAAATAGCAAATATCACGGTGGGTGAACAAATTACTATCGAGCAATTGATAGAACTGCGCAAAGTCATGACGATATCTAAGGCAATGATCATACATATAGGCATCACGTCTGAGACAAGTAGACCGATACTTTCTGCATCTATTACTATTACTCCACACATTGACCGCTATCCAGCATGCGTCTAGTGTACTGAGTTCATGACGAACAGAGTAACGCCTTAAGCAAGATGACATGATGTAGAGGGATAAACTCAAACCAATGATGAAAACCCCATCTTTTTACACTTGATGGCAACAACACGATGCGTGGCTCGCTACCCCTTCTATTACTGGGTGAGGTCACCGCACGGTATGAACCAAAAACTAAGCACTTCTCCCATTGCAAGAATCATAGATCTAGTTGGCCAAACAAAACCCACAACTCGAAGAGAATTACAAGGATATGAAATCATGCATAAGGGAGATCAGAAGAAACTCAAATAAGATTCATAGATAATATGATCATAAATCCACAATTCATAGGATCTCGACAAACACACCGCAAAAGAAGATCAGGGAGAACTTTGTATTGAAGATCCAAGAGAGAGAAGAAGCCATCTAGTTACTAGCTATGCACTCGTAGGTCTATGGTGAACTACTCACGCATCATCGGAGAGGTCATCGTGTTGATGAAGAAGCCCTCCGTATCCGAATCCCCCTCCGGCAGGGCACCAGAACGTGCCCCAGATGGGATCTTGCGGAGACAAAAGCTTGCGACGGCAGAAAAGTACTTTCGATGATATCCTCATTTTTTATGGAATTTTAGGAAATATATAGGCGCAAAACCTAGGGCAAAGGAGCCTGAGAGAGCCCACAAGCCAGGGGGCGCGGTCCCCCTGGCCGCGCCATGATGGCTTGTGTGGTCCCTGGTGGCCCCCTGCCCTTACTCTCCAGCTTCCCAATCTTTTTCTGTTCCAGCAAAAATCTTTTTGGCAGTTCGATTCCGTTTGGAGTCCGTTTAAAATCCTCCTCTGAAAGGGGTCAAAAACATGGAAAAATAGGAACTGGCTCTTGGCACTGAGCTAATAAGTTAATCCCAAAAAATATATAAAAGGCATGCAAAACATCCAAAGTTTGACAAGGTAATAGCATGAAACCATCAAAAATTATAGATATGTTGGAGACGTATCACGTGCTGACGGGGAAGTCCTTGACTCCCTTAAGGCACACAAGCTATGGTCGTAGGTGGTCTTCATCCTCGAGGGTGTTGAAGTGGTCTTCAAAGGCTTCTTGTGAAAGGGTCTAGGTTGGGTCTCGCCCATGAGTCTAAGCTCGGAGGCTCAGTGTTCAGAACAGGTTCTACCATCTCAGAAGGATTGCGAGGGTTCTGTATGAGCTAGCTACCCAAGAGCATAGACCACTCATCCACTCCCAAGGTATGTGGCTCGGCAAGCGGGTGAATCACCTTTAGGTGGTTTTCACCATGATCCAATTAGGACTCACGTCCTTGGTTTGGACCAAAAAGAAGCTCTTTGATTTCTCTCCCTGTCCAAAGGCTTCATTGCATTGGTCACCAATGCTTCTTGACATAGTTGATGTAGTCGGCGCAGGATTGGTGGTTCACTTCTACTGCTTGTTCTTCATTGTCGTCGTTTCGCAACCATGGCAGTTCTTCGTCTTGTCTTGGGTAGGATAGACTTCCGCTGTCTTGAGGTAGCTTCAAGAAATCCATCCTCTTTGAGATAACACCTTATTCCCGAGGGGCATAGCAATCGATGTTCCTGGGCTCGTCCAAACAAGACTAAAGTGTTCCTCCTCGTATTGGGTGGATTAGTATGTCATCCGTGAGGATAACAACATATTTCCCAAGCATCACATAAGCACACTGCTCATGAGACAGGTGAGGAGAACGGGGTCTTGCTATGGGTGGTCACTGGCCGAGAGGTTCGTGGTCCAACACGATCTAGTTCTTCATGCCCATGTTCGTCATAGACATGATTAGTGGGGGTCAGGGCAGAGTAGTGGCCATATTCCAACGACTTAGAGCCATTACCTATGGTCATAATCTGTCCACCTTATAGCTCGGTGAAGCTTTGGGGTCTCAAGGAACTTAGGATGTGAGTGAATGATGACCCACAGGTATAGGGGATCAATCGTAGTCCTTTTGATAAGTAAGAGTGTCGAACCCAACGAGGAGCACAAGGATCTGACAAGTGGTTTTCAGCAAGGTAAAATCTGCAAGCACTGAAATTGTCAGTAACAAGTGATTGTGTGGTGAGATGCTTCGTAGCAAGGAACAAGTAACAAAAGTAGCAACCGTGCAACAAAGTGGCCCAATCCCTTTTGTAGCAAGGGACAAGCCTGGACAAAGTCTTATAGGAGGAAAAACGCTGCTGAGGACACACGGGAATTTCTGTCATGCTAGTTTTCATCATGTTCATATGATTCGCGTTCGTTACTTTGATAGTTTGATATGTGGGTGGACCGACACTTGGGTACTGCCCTTACTTGGACAAGCATCCCACTTATTATTAACCCCTCTCGCAAGCATTCGCAACTACGAAAGAAGAATTAAGACAAAGTCTAACCATAGCATTAAACTAGTGGATCCAAATCAGCCCCTTACGAAGCAACGCATATACTAGGGTTTAAGCTTTTATCACTCTAGCAACCCATCACCTACTTACTACTTCCCAATGCCTTCCTCTACGCCCAAATAATGGTGAAGTGTTATGTAGTCGACGTTCACATAACACCACTAGAGGAAAAACAACATACAACATATCAAATTACCAAACGAATACCAAATTCACATGACTATTATTAGCATGACTTGTCCCATGTCCTCAGGAACAAAAGTAACTACTCACAAAGCATAATCATATTCATGACCATAGAGGTAATGAGTAGCATCAAGGATCTGAACATAAACTCTTCCACCAAATAATCCAACTAGCATCAACTACAAAGAGTAAGCAACACTACTAGCAACCTTACAAGTACCAATCAGAGTCGCGAGACGGAGATTGGTTACAAGTGATGAACTAGGGTTTGGAGATGAGATGGTGCTTATGAAGATGTTGATGGTGACGAGTCCCCTCCGACGAGAGGAGTGTTGGTGATGACGATGGCGACGATTTCCCCCTCCGGGAGGGAAGTTTCCCCGGCAGGATCGCCCTGCTGGAGCTCTAGATTGGTTCTGCTCAAGTTCCGCCTCCTAGCGGCGGCGAATCCACGAAAAAGCTCCTCCCTAATTTTTTTTCTGGACGAAACCCTTCATATAGAAAAATAGGGGGCAATTGGGCTAGCAGGCTGCCCACAAGCCCTCATGGTGCGGCCTGGGGGTGGCCGCGCCGGGCAGGCTTGTGGGCACCCCCTGGCGCCCCTCTAGCACTTCTTCGGCCTAGTATTTTTGATAAATCCGGAAAAAAATCCTCGTTGATTTTTACGGCGTTTGGAGTTGCGCACTATAGGTATCTCAACTTTGCTCCACTTTCAGGCCAGAATTCCAGTTGTCGGCATTCTCCCTCTTCATGTAAACCTTGCAATATAAGAGAGAAAAGGCATAAGAATAGTACCGTGAAGTGAAATAACAGCCAAAGAAGCGATAAATATCAACATGAAAACATGTTGCAAAATGGACGTATCTACTGCTCCAAGCTTAGACCTCGCTTGTCCTCAAGCGAAAGCCTAGCTCAATAAATATGTCCACATGCTTAGGGAGAGAGGTGTCGACAAAACAAGATACGAACATGCATGCATCATGATCATGATCAGAACAACAACATCAACATATAATCTCTCATGCTAAAGTGATAATTCCTTCACAAAGTAAAGCATGGATCAAGAACCTTACCGAGAAGTAACAACCGATAGCCTTAGTCATTGAAGCAATTGCAATTTATCACAACATCAGAAAGAGTCAAATAAGAGCTCGTAAAGCAAATCCACATACTCAATCATTCTTTCGTTCTCTACAATTTCTACAACTCACGTGGTACTCATGAGATCAAAGTTTCAGCTGGACACAGAGAAAGATAGGGGCTTACAGTTCTGCCTCTCAACTGCTTACGTCAAGGGTAATGTCAACAATAATAATTCATGAATACTTACTTCCAAGTTGACATATGAATATAGATCTTTCCCAAGCATATGTCGTTATCCAAGGTAAAGGCGAGACAGGGAATTGGTGAAGATCACAATGACTCTTTCAAGGGAAAAAAGTAAAGGTACAAGATAGGCCCTTCACAAAGGGAAGCAGAGGTTGTCATGTGCTTTTGAGGATTGAATGTGTGTCCTCTTAGTGCGGAGGAACGTCACTTTATATTGCCTCCTGTGATAAAGGACTTTATTATCCAGTCTATAGCTTTTATGCCTTCCTCATCACAGGTTCGTACAAAGCTTATTTTCCACACACTAATAGATCATACATATTAGAGAGCAATTTTTATTGCTTGCACCAATGACAACTTACTTGATGGATCTTATTCAATCCATAGGTAGGTATGGTGAACACTCATGGCAAAACTGGGTTTTATGGTTTATGGATGCACAAGTAGTATCTCTACTTAGTGCGGGAGGTTTAGCTAACGTGAGGTGGAAGCAATCGTCACATGCTACGGGATCTCTAATCATATAACATTGTTCGGAGCCAAGCAAACACAATTCATTATGTTGTCTTCCTTGTCCAACATCTACTTCTAGGCATGAAATAGTTTAGTCAGTGTTCACAATCATATATGGTGTCAGAGATGATATATTTATATGTGAACCTCTCCTTCTTTATCAGTTCCTATTAATTGCAACAATGACCAAGGTCTACGTTTGTCTACCCTCAACAAGTTTCAATCCTCATTCTTTTTATATGTGAAGCCATCACTTCCCATAAGATCATTACATGATCTTTCATGCTTTTGTTCTATTCTCACTCTTTTGATCATGGCAAGAGGCAAAGCCCTTCAACTAAGACACTCTTTATTATATGGCTCACGAGCTCGAATACATTGGGGGTGACACAAAGCAAAACTCAAGACTAAAACACTAAGACTTTTGATCTACTAGAGAAAGAGAAAACTGAAAAGAAAAACTAAAACAAAGGTAAAGGCAAAAGATGACACAAGCCAAGGGGATTGCCCATACCCATGTTTAGTTGTCTTCCTTTGGTGTTGATGGTGGAGTTGTTGTTGCAGACGTCTTGATCTTGTTTAATTTCCACTTGAGCATAAAATTCTGCTCCCTCAGATCATCATTTTCCTCTTCAAGCTTCAACACCCTTTGGCATAATTCCTGCTTACTCGGCAGAAAACAGGCTTCAAACGGAAAACAGAAGAAATTTGCGTACAGGCTCGAAACGAAAAACAGAAGAAATCTGCGTGATGCAGGGTTCAGACCAAACTGGAGTATATATATAATGATTTTTTTCAGACCAGAAGGAGTACCCCGTACGAAAATGGAGTCCGGGAGGCGCACGAGGTGGCCACAAGCCCTCATGGCGCGGCCAGGGGGTGGGCCCGCACCGTGCAGGCTTGTCGCCTCCTCGCGCACTTTCCGGACTACTTCCAATTTTTGTATATTTTCAAATATTCCAAAACGGAGAAAATTTCCTACTGGAAAAGTTTTGGACTCTGTTTTCTTACGAATCACATACCTCTTCGTTTTCGGAGTCTAAAACAAGCTGATAAATATCCCTTAGGTATTATTCTGGAGTTATGGTATTGATAATATTGCTTTCAACATTTATGCGAGTACCTGAGATATAATACTTGATTCTGTGCCCATTTACAACTCTCGGACAATTACCTTACGTGTTGTTGATCTTGATAGAACCGAAACGATATACTTCCTCAACAACATAGGGACCTTCCCATTTAGAGAGAAGCTTGTGTGCAAAGAATCTTAAACGAGAGTTATATAGCAAGACATACTAACCTACATTGAACTCACGCTTTTGTATCCTCTTATCATGCCACCTCTTAACCTTCTCTTTGAACAACTTAGCATTCTCATATGCCTGAGTTCTCCATTCATCAAGCGACCTAATGTCAAATAACCTCTTCTCACCGGCAAGTTTGAAATCAAAGTTGAGTTCTTTGATTGCCCAATAAGCTTTATGCTCTAGTTCAAGAGGTAAATGACATGCTTTACCGTACACCATTTTGTACGGAGACATGCCCATGGGATTCTTATAGGCAGTTCTATAAGCCCACAGTGCATCATTGACCTTCTTAGACCAATTCTTTCTAGACCTGTTGACAGTCTTTTGCAAAATCAGTTTAATCTCTTTATTACTTAGCTCTACTTGACCACTAGACTGAGGGTGGTAGGGAGACGCAATTCTATGGTTAACATCGTACTTAGCAAGCGTTTTACGGAAAGCACCATGAATGCAGTGTGAACCACCGTCAGTCATTAGATATCTAGGGACTCCAAATCTAGGGAAGATAACTTCTTTCAGCATCTAGATAGAGGTGTTGTGATCAGCACTACTAGTGGGGATAGCTTCTACCCACTTAGTGACGTAATCAACAACAACTAGGATATGAGTATACCCGTTGGATTTTGGAAAAGGTCCCATATAATCAAAGCCCCAAACATCAAATAGTTCAATGACAAGTGAATAGTTCATGGGCATTTCGTGACGTTTGCTAATATTACCTATTCTTTGGCATTCGTCACAAGACAAGACAAACTTACGAGCATCCTTGAAGAGAGTGGGCCAAAAGAAACCTGATTGCAATACCTTGTGTGCAGTTCTATCTCCCGCATGGTGTCCTCCGTAGGCCTCGGAGTGACACTTCTGTAGGACCTGCCCCTGTTCATGTTCAGGTACACATCGTCTAATAACACCATCTACGCCTTCCTTATAAAGGTGAGGATCATCCCAAAAGTAATGTCTCAAGTCAAAGAAGAATTTCTTCTTTTGCTGGTACGTGAAACTAGGTGGTATGTATTTTGCAATGATATAGTTTGCATAATCGGCATACCATAGTGCACTACGTGAAGCATTGATGACATTCAATTGCTCATCGGGAAAGCTATCATCAATAGGTTGTGGGTCATCAAGAACGTTCTCCAACCTAGACAAGTTATCTGCTATGGGGTTATCAGCACCCTTACTGTCGACAACGTGCAAATCAAATTCCTGTACCAAGAGGACCCATTTGATAAGTCTAGGTTTAGCGTCCTTCTTCTCTATGAGGTACTTAATAGCAGCGTGATCAGTGTGAATAGTGACTTTGGAATCAACTATGTAAGACCTGAACTTTTCACATGCAAACACGACTGCTAAAAAATCCTTCTCTGTAGTAGCATAGTTTCTCTGGGCACTGTCTAGAGTTTTACTAGCGTAGTGAATAACATTCAACTTCTTATCGACTCTTTGCCCTAGAACAGCACCAACAGCATAATCACTAGCATCACACATGATCTCAAAAGCTAAGTTCCAATCAGATGGTTGAACAATAGGTGCAGTTATCAAAGCCCTCTTAAGTATTTCGAAGGCTTCCTCACAATCATCGTCAAAAACAAAATGAATATCCTTTTGCAAGTGATTGGTAGGACGCTTAGAAATCTTAGAGAAGTCTTTAATGAACCTTCTATAGAAACCAGCATGACCAAGGAAACTTCTTGTACCTTTGATATCTGTGGGGTATGGAATTTTCTCGATTGCATCAACCTTAGCCTTATCGACTTCAATACCTCTTTCAGAAATTTTATGTTCTAAGATGATGCCTTCATTAACCATAAAGTGGCACTTCTCCCAATTCAATACAAGATTGGTGTCTTTATATATCTGTAAGACTCGATCAAGGTTGCTGAGGCAATCATCAAAGGAAGACTCGTAAACGGAAAAGTCATCCATGAAAACCTCAACAATGTTTTCACAAAAGCCAGACAATATAGCCATCATACATCTTTGAAAGGTGGCAGGTGCATTACACAAGCCAAAAGGCATACGTCTATAAGCAAAGGTACCGAAAGAACAGGTGAAAGTGGTTTTCTCCTGATCAGATTGTGCAACTGGTATTTGGGAGAAACCAGAATATCCGTCTAGAAACCACAAGTGTGTGTGTTTGGACAGCCTTTCTAGCATTTGGTCGATAAAAGGCAAAGGGTAATGATCTTTCCTAGTGGCTTTATTCAATTTCCTAAAATCGATCACCATCCTATAGCCAGTAATAATCCTGTGTGGGATCAATTCATCCTTATCATTAGGGACAACGGTAATGCCTCCCTTCTTAGGGACGCAATGCACCGGACTCGCCCAATCGCTATAAGCAACAGGATATATAATACCCGCTTCCAGGAGCTTTAGTATTTCTTTCCTTACTACTTCTTTCATATTAGGATTCAATCTCCTTTGATGATCAGCAACTGGTTTGAAATCAGGATCAGTTTTGATCTTGTGCTGGCATAGAGTGGGACTAATGCCCTTAAGATCATCAAGAGTATATCCGATAGCAGCACGGTGCTTCCTCGGAGTTTTTAGTAACTTCTTTTCTTCATGCTCTGAGAGGCTAGCACTAATAATGACAGGATATATCTCTTTTTCATCAAGATAAGCATACTTAAGAGTATCAGGCAACTGTTTAAGCTCGGACACAGGATCACCCTTTGGTGGGGGTGGATCCCCAAGCATTTCAACAGGCAAGTTATTCTTAAGGATAGGATATTGTTCTAAGACAACTCTATCTATTTCATCCCTTTCATCCATATGCATATCATTTTCATGCTCAAGCAAGTATTGCTCTAAGGGATCAGTAGGAGGCACAGCAATAGAAGCTAAGGCAATAGTTTCATCCTTACTAGGCAACTCCTTTTCATGAGGTTGTCTACCAAATTTATAGAAATTGAACTCGTGTGAAACACCTTCAAAGCCAACAGTGATAGTTTGCTTCTCACAATCAATATGAGCATTGACGGTATTGAGGAAGGGTCTACCAAAAATGATGGGACAAAAGCTATCTTGTGTGGTAGCAAGAACGAGGAAATTAGTAGGATACTTCGTTTTACCACACAAGACTTCAACATCCCTAACAATTCCCACAGGGCAGATAGTATCTCTATTGGCAAGCTGAATAGTGACATCAATAGGCTCTATCTTAACAGGTGCAATCTTATCTTTGATTTCATCGTATAAGGATTGAGGTATTGCACTAACACTAGCACCCACGTCAAATAAACCATGATAACAGAAACCACATGCATGCCAACAACAGGCCTATGTTTGTCTCTAACGTGAGGTTTAGCAATTCTAGCAGCATATTCACAGAAGTGAATATTATGTCCCTCAACATAATAGAAATGCTAGATTCAACTCTAATTTGCTCAGGGGGTGTAGCTGTTCTAATGTAGCCTCTACATATCACAGTTGAAGCTTTAGAATGATCCTTTATCCTAACAAGGAAAGGTGGTTTCTCAATGTAAGCACTTGGAACCACAGGATCATTATAGGCAATGAATTTCTCTTCAACTGGAGTGGGTTTAACTACATTGACTTCTTAAGGAGGATGATATTTGAACCACTTCTCTTAGGGGATATCAATATGAGCAACAAAAGATTCACACAATGAAGCTACTATCTCAGAGTCTAGTCCATACTTAGCGCTAAAGTCACAAAAAGTATTTGTCTCAACAAAGGATTTAATGCAATCAAACGTGAAATTCATACCTGACTCCTTACCTTCTTCAAGCTCCCAATCTTTAGAGTTGCGTTTAATTCTCTCCAATAAATTCCATTTGAAGTCAATATCTCTCTTCATAAAAGTACCGGTACAAGAAGTGTCAATCATGTAGCGATCATCATGAGAAAGCCAAGCATAGAAGTTCTGAATGATAATTTCTCTCGAGAGCTCATGATTGGGGCATGAATATAACATTGATTTAAGCCCCCCCCAAGCTTGAGCGATGCTTTCTCTGTCACGAGGACAATAATTATAGATATAATTCCGATCACGATGTACTAAATGCATAGGATAAAACTTTTGATGCAATTCCAATTTCAACCGATCGTAGTCCCATGATCCAGTATCATCACATAGCCTATACCATGTCAATGCCTTATACTTCAAATATAAAGGAAAGACCTTCTTCTTGACCTCATCCTCAGGCAAACCTACAAGCTTAAAAAACCACAAACTTCATCTTCATAGATTAGATGCAAGTCTGGATGTGATGTTCCATCTCCTGTAAAAGGATTAGCCAGCAGTTTCTCAAGCATACCAGAAGGAAATTCAAAGAAAAAAATTTCATTAGGTGCAGCAGGTTGAGGAGCAACTATTTGTTCTTACGTTTGAGGTGAAGATACCCCAAACAAGCCCCTCAAAGGATTAGTATCCATAGTGACAAGTGACAACAAATTCAGCACACTATATGAATGTTTCCTTACCAAGTTCCACTTACCAAAGGCGCTTCACTCCCCGGCAAGGGCACCAGAAAAGAGTCTTGATGACCCACAAGTATAGGGTATCAATCGTAATCGTTTCGAGAAGTAAGAGTGTCAAACCCAACGAGGAGAAGAAGGATCTGACAAGTGGTTTTAAGCAAGGTAAAATCTACAGGCACTTAAATTGTCGGTGACAAGTGATTGTGTGGTGAGATGATTCGTACCAAGCAACAAGTAACAAAAGTACCAACAGTGCAGAAAATGGCTCAAGCCCTTTTGTAGCAAGGGACAAGCCTGGACAAAGTCTTATAGGAGGAAGAACGCTCGCGAGGACACACGGGAATTTCTGTCATGCTAGTTTTCATCATGTTCATATGATTCGCGTTCGTTACTTTGATAGTTTGATATGTGGGTGGACCGGCGCTTGGGTACTTACCTTACTTGGACAAGCAACCCACTTATGATTAACCCCTCTCGCAAGCATCCGCAACTACAAAAGAAGAATTAAGACAAACTCTAACCATAGCATTAAACTAGTGGATCCAAATCAGCCCCTTGCGAAGCAACTCATAAACTAGGGTTTAAGCTTCTGTCACTCTTGCAAACCATCATCTACTTACTACTTCCCAATGCCTTCCTCTGGGCCCAAATAATGGTGAAGTGTTATGTAGTCGACGTTCACATAACACCACTAGAGGAAAATAACATACAACATATCCAATTACCGAACGAATACCAAATTCACATGACTACTACTAGCATGACTTATCCCATGTCCTCAGGAACAAAAGTAACTACTCACAAAGCATAATCATATTCATGACCAGAGAGGTAATGAGTAGCATCAAGGATCTGAACATAAACTCTTCCACCAAATAATCCAACTAGCATCAACTACAAAGAGTAATCAACACTACTAGCAACCTTACAAGTACCAATCGGAGTCGCGAGACGGAGATTGGTTACAAGTGATTAACTAGGGTTTGGAGATGAGATGGTGCTAATGAAGATGTTGATGGTGACGAGTCGCCTCCGATGAGAGGAGTGTTGGTGATGACGATGGCGACGATTTCCCCCTCCAGGAGGGAAGTTTCCCTGGCAGGATCTTCCTACCAGAGCTCTAGATTGGTTCTGCTCAAGTTCCGCCTCGTGGTTGCGGCGAATCCACGAAAAAGCTGATCCCTGATTTTTTCTGGATGAAACCCTTCATATAGCAAAAGAGGGGCAAGTGGGCCAGCAGGATGCCCACAAGCCCTCATGGCGCGGCCTGGGGCGGTGGCCGCACCGTGCAGGCTTGTGGGCACCCCCTTGGGCCCCTTTGGCACTTCTTCGGCCCAGTGTTTTTGATAAATCTGGAAAAAAATCCTCGTTGATTTTTATGGCGTTTGGATTTGCGCATAATAGGTATCTCAATTTTGCTCCACTTTCAGGCCAGAATTGCAGTTGCCGGCATTCTCCCTCTTCATGCAAACCTTGCAAAATAAGAGAGAAAAGGCATAAGAATAGTACCGTGAAATGAAATAACAGCCAAAGAAGCGATAAATATAAACATGAAAACATGATGCAAAATGGACGTATCAGTGAACATCTATCATATTATCCTAAGCACATTCCATAGATGCCAATAGTCTGATCTCTAACTCTAGACAAAATCGCCCTATTTCATCAAACATACCATATCACATAAGTCAACTCCACACCACTCATGCTAGTCAACTCCGGAGTTGAGGGAAGGACTAAACCCAAACACCATAAGTATGATATAGCTACATTGCACATGCATTCCTATGCAAGAAGCTCGGGGAGGTATACCAGCTCTCAAGCTTCAATTAAGACACCACAATCCAAATGTTCGGGTAAATCATCGAATGGAAGGGTACTGTTTTTCTATATTGAAGAAACACGTAGAATTCCAATCCGAGATCTTGTTTCCTTTCTACGAATCAAATCAAGTGGTCCATCAATTCGGTCGATCATCACTGGATCCATCACTCCTACAACTCCAATACCGATGGGGTTCTACATGATCACTTAGAGTCCTCATGTTCCACATATCATCACCAGAACTACATCATGGTGTATCGACCAACTTTCAATAGCATGGCCAACTAATCTCCGAAGCCAGCTTATATAGGATCGTAAACCAGTTCGACATCTCAATACCTGTACTTGTTGTCCACCGTGAAACATTTTATCATGATCAAGATCATCGAGTTAAATCCAATTTACTCCAAACCATGTGGCCTCACCCATCATTGATACTCCATTAAGGTTGCCTATTTAAACCCGAAACTCAAGTACAACAAGGACTTTTACTCATTACTCCAAGTCATTATGGTAAAATCATCAAACCCTGTCAACTACTCGATAAAGTCAATTATACCACCAAGAATTATTGCTCGTGATCATAATCATCCTAATGAATTCCAAACTTACTCCAGGAATTTGTTGGTTATGTTACTATATCGACTTGTTCCACCAATTTCTCCTACCTTTATAAGGGTCTAACGATCCACCTAGATAGTCTAGTTATATCCTCAAGACACCTATCATCATGACAACAAACCATAGTCTATTATCCTTATACCCGAGAATTGTCCTTCTTGTGGCGCCGGGGTTTTTGTGCTAGCTTAAGATTGAAGGATACTTGTTCACTATGATCAATCGTTCCATAAAGAAACCGGTGCTAAGCGGGGGTTTATCGAGGCTCGGCGGGTGTTCTCGCAAATCCGCTTATTAGACACGTGACCAGATATTTGAGCTGGAAAGGCTTGTGGAGGTTAGGTTGGGCTAGGGAGGGATCTCCATTCTCTAGGAAAAGCATAACCTCTATAGATTGTGCCTCGTTGAGTATGTTGCCGTCAGAGTCTTCCGTGCCAGTCGTCTGTCGGGGTGGATCCTTGGTGCATTTTGCCTTGCGGGTCTCCAGTTGTCGAGAAAGGGGAGAGAGCGGATAGCAGCACAAAGGGAAGTGCCTAAGGTGGTATAGTGCAAGTGCAATCAAAAAAGTGTTGAAAGTCAACTCAAACATCAAGATGAGGCATGTGATATAACCGCGTACTCACTGTGTGAGGCAAAAACGAGACTTAAATCCAAGCACAAACAAACAAAAACAAGCAACACACAACATGGTCCCATCCGAACCATTTCACGAACTCGACTTCGTACGAGCGATTCATGACTCATCCTACCCTAGGGGTTTTCGGACTCAACAGTCGTGCTTGTTTTGTATCTTGGAGAGGAATTCGCTCAGTCTTCTGGTTCTTCTTATGTTGTCACCATGTCTCTTGTTGTTGTTTGCCGGAACGACTCGGGATGAGCTGAAAAGAATTCTTGACGACTTCTCGTCTAGTGAGCTGCCGACGAGGATGGTTCCTCATGGCTGTCACTGGCAGGGTCTTGTGTTGCCTTCATAATCTTGTCATTGTCTCCTTATCTTCCAAGGCGTCAAGGTTCCAAGTGGACAACTTTTATGCAACGGCATTAGCAAGGCATTGTAGAGTTTCGACCTGTCAGTCACGTTGATCACACTCTCCACACCTAGAGCGGGCGATGAACAGAACCATTTTCCTGCTCACTAAGGTGAGTGCTGCATCTTCAGCTTGCGTTGGTTTTCCCTTGAAGAGGAAATCATGATGCAGCACAGGAGCAGTAAGTATTTCCATCAGTTTGAGAACCAAGGTATCAATCCAGTAGATGAATCAAGCCAAGTGTCCAGAGTACCTGCGCAAACATGAACGAGCTTGCACCCAACGCTATAAAGGGGTTGTCAATCCCTTCAAGATTGATTGCAAAGTGAGATCTGAAGGCAGAAAGTGAAACGAAGTAAAAGTGTAAGGCTGAAAATATGATGTGAAGTAGACCTGGGGGCCATAGTGTTCGATAGAGGCTTCTCTCAAAATAGCAAATATTACGGTGGGTGAACAAATTACTGTCGAGCAATTGATAGAACCGTGCAAAGTCATGACGATATCTAAGGAAATGATCATACATATAGGCATCACGTCTGAGACAAGTAGACCGATACTTTCTACATCTACTACTATTACTCCACACATAGACCGCTATCCAGCATGCATCTAGTGTATTGAGTTCATGACGAACAGAGTAACGCCTTAAGCAAGATGACATGATGTAGAGGGATAAACTCAAACCAATGATGTAAACCCCATCTTTTTACCCTTGATGGCAACAACATGATGCGTGCCTCGTTTCTCCTTCTGTCACTTGGTGAGGTCACCGCACGGTATGAACCCAAAACCAAGCACTTCTCCCATTGCAAGAATCGTAGATCAAGTTGGCCAAACAAAACCCACAACTCGAAGAGAATTACAAGGATATGAAATCATGCATATAAGAGATTAGAAGAAACTCAAATTAGATTCATAGATAATCTGATCATAAATCCACAATTCATCGGATCTCGACAAACACACCGCAAAGAAGATTACATCGGATAGATCTCCATGAAGATCATGGAGAACTTTGTATTGAATATCCAAGAGAGAGAACAAGCCATCTAGCTGCTAGCTATGGACCCGAAGGTCTATGGTGAACTACTCACGCATCATCGAAGAGGTCGTGGTGTTGATGAAGAAGCCCTCTATATCCGAATCCCCCTCCGGCAGGGCACCAGAACGTGTCCAGATGGGATCTTGCGAAGACAGAAGCTTGTGGCGGCGGAAAAGTATTTTCGTGGATCCCTCATGGGGTTTCGGATTTTTCAGGAATTTATGGGCGGAAGAGGTAGGGCAGACGAGCCACAGGGGGCCAACAATCCTGCTAGGCGCGGCCCCCCTGGCCACACCTAGGGGGCTTGTGGAGTCCCCTGGTGGCCTCTGCCTTGGTTCTCACGTCCCGTGCGTATCTTCTGTTCCGGAAAAAATCTTTTCGGAAGTTTTATTCCGTTTGGACACCGTTTAAAAATCTCCTATGAAAGGGGTTAAAACACGGAAAAAACAGGAACTGGCACTTGGCACTGAGTTAATAAGTTAGTCCCAAAAAGATATAAAAGGCATACAAAACATCCAAAGTTTGACAAGATAATGGCATGGAACCATAAAAAATTATATATACGTTGGAGACGTATCAAGCATCCCCAAGCTTAACTCCTGCTCGTCCTCGAGTAGGGAAGTGATAAAGGCTTAATTTTTTATGTGGAATGCTACCTAGCATAGTTGTCCTTTGTAACTTCTTTCATGTGTCATGAATGTTCAGATCCGTAAGATTCAAAACAATAGTTTGCTATTGACATGAAAACAATAATACTTCAAGCAAACTAGCAAGGTAATCATGAACTTTCGAAATAATAAGGCCAAAGAAAGTTATCCCTACAAAATCATATAGTCTGGCTATGCTCCATCAACACAACTAATTTAAATCATGCACAACCCCGGTATTGGCCAAGTAATTGTTTTTGCACTCTTACTTTCTCAAACCTTTTTTAACTCTCACGCAATACATGAGTGTGAGCCATGGATATTTCACTATGGTGGAATAGAGTGTGGTGGAGGTTGTGAGACAAAAAGGAGGAGATGGTCACATTGACTCGGCGTATCAAAGGGCTATGGAGATTCCCATTAATAGATAGCAATGTGAATGAGTAGGGATTGCCATACAACGGATGCACTAGAGCTATAAGTATGTGAAAGCTCAAAAGGAGAACTAGTGGGTGTGCATTCATCTTCCTTGCTCACGAAGACCTAGGGAAATTTTGAGGAAGCCCATCATTGGAATATACAAGCCAAGTTATATAATGAAGATTCCCACTAGCATATGATGGTGACAAAAAGAGAGGCTCTCAATCATGAATAACATGGTGCTTATTATGAAGCACAAGTGTGGAAAGAGATAGTAGCATTGTCCCTTCTCTCTTTTTCTCTCTTTTTTTGTTTGGGCTCTTGGGCCTCCTTTTTTCCCTTTTTTTATTGTGGGCAACTTTGGCATCTATTTTTTTATTTCCTCACATGGGACAATGCTCTAATAATGATGATCATCACACTTTTATTTACTCACAGCTCAAAGCTTAGAACGATGATGACTCTATAGGAAATGCCTCCAGCAGTGTACCGGGATGTGCAACGATCTAGCTTGGCGTATGATGTTGAAACATCTTGCTAGCGATCTTACGATCATGCAATGACAATATGAGAGTGACGGCACAAGTCATGAGATGGAACAGTGGGAGTTGCATGGCAATATATCTCGGAATGGCTATGAAAATGCCGTAGTAGGTAGGTATGGTGGCTGTTTTGAGGAAGGCATATGGTGGGTTTGTGCAACGGTGAAAATTGCGCGGTACTAGAGAGGCTATCAATGGTGGAAGGTGGAAGTGCATCTATACCATGGACTCACATTAGTCATGAAGAACTCACATACTTATTGCGAAAGTTTTTATTAGTAATAGAAACAAAGTACTAAACGCATACTCCTAGGGGAAGGGTTGGTAGGTGTTAACCATCGCGCGATCCCGACCGCAATACAATGGATGACAATCAATAGATCAATTATGCTCCGACTTCCAACATAGCGGTTAACCATACGTGCATGTTACGGGAATCACTAACTTCAATACAAGTATTTCTAGATTCACAACACCCTACTAACATAACTCCTAATATTACCAAATCCATGTCTCAAAACTAATTGAGAGGAATAAAACTTCTCTTTCTACTCAATGCACATGGAGATGGAAGTTCTTGTATCCTCTTTGGGTACCTATCACTTTTGGAACTACTTTCATAGCACAAGCCAACTACCAAGTTACACACCGCCGTGCTCTAAAAGATCTAGGTGAAGCACATAGAGCAAAATTATCTAGCTCAAAAGATATAAGTGAAGCACAATGAGTATTCTAGAAAATTCACGATGAGTGCATGTCTCTCTCAAAAGGTGTGCAGCAAGGATGATTGTGACACAACAAAAAGAAAAGACTCCTGCGATACAAGACGCTCCAAGCAAAACACATATCATGTGGTTAATAAAAATATAGCTCCAAGTAATGTTACCGATGGATTGAAGACGAAAGAGGGGATGCCTTCCCGGGGCATTGATGTTAGTTGTGCTTCCCTGGCTACGGCGCCAGTAATAGTCGTGTCAACGGCACCAGGAATCCTTCTGTTGCGGCTACGCCTTAAGGGACTTCCTAGGAAAATATGCAAAGGATCTCCCCCGTGGCCTTGGAGCCTTGCTTTGGTGCTCCGTCGAAGCGGAAAGGGTGATGTAGCACAGCGGTGGTAAGTATATCCCTCAGTTTGAGAACCAAGGTATCAATCCAGTGGAGGAGTATCACAAGATCCTGCACAAACACAAAAAGCTTGCTCCCAACGCTATGAAGGGGTTGTCAATCCCTTATAGATTGTTTGCCAAGTGAGAACTGAAAGCAACAAAGTAACAAAGCAAAGTAAAAGAAAAAGTGGAAATGATAGATGTGAATAGACCCGGGGGCCGTAGTGTTTACTAGTGGCTTCTCTCATGAAAGCAAGTAGACGGTGGGTGAACAAATTACTGTCGAGCAATTGATAGAACCGCGCAAAGTCGTGACGATATCAATGGCAATGATTATATCTATAGGCATCACATCCAAAACAAGTAGACAGATACTTTTTGCATCTACTACTATTACTCCACACGTCGACCGCTATCCAGCATGCATCTACTGTATTAAGTCCAAAAGAACAGAGTAACGCCTTAAGCAAGATGGCATGATGTAGATGGACAATCTCATATCAACGACAGAGCCCATCTTGTTACCCTTGATGGCAACTACTTAATGTGTGCCTTGCTACCCCTACTGTCACCGGGAAAGGTCACCACATGGTAGAACCCAAAACCAAGCACTTCTCCCATTGCAAGAATCATAGATCTAGTTGGCAAAACAAAACCCAAGACTCAGAGAGACTTACAAGGATATCAAATCATGCATATCAGAAATCAGCAAAGACTCAAATATATATCATAGATAATCTGATCACAAATCCACAATTCATCGGATCTCGACAAACACACCGCCAAAGAATATTACATCGGATAGATCTCCATGAAGATCATGGAGAACTTTGTATTGAAGATCCAAGAGAGAGAAGAAGCCATCTAGCTACTAACTACGGACCCGTAGGTCTGAAGTGAACTACTCACGAGTCATTGGAGGGGCGATGATGATGATGAAGAAGCCCTCCAACTCAAAGTCCCCTCCGGCAGGGCGCCGGGAAGGGTCTCCAGATGAGATCTTGCGGAAACGGAAGCTTGCAGCGGCGGAAAAGTATTTTCGAGGCTCCCCTCATTTTTTGTTGTGTTTTATGGAATATATAGGCCAAAGATCTAGGTCACGGGGCGGCCAGGGAGGCCACAAGCCCTACCACCGCTGACTCCCCCCTGGTGGCGGAGTGGGGGCTTATGGGCTCCCAAGAGCGCTCCTGGCTTGGCCCACACGCCCCCTGATCTTCTTCCCTTTGGGAAAAATCATTTCGGGGATTTTATTCTGTTTCGACTCCGTTCCAAAATCAGATCTGAAAAGAGCCAAAAAATAGAAAAAACAGGAACTGGCACTTGGCACTGAATTAATAAGTTAGTCCCAAAAAATATATAAAAGGTACATAAAACATCCAAAGATGACAAGATAACAGCGTGAAAACATAAAAATTATAGATACGTTTGAGACGTATCAGGCATCCCCAAGCTTAGGCTTTTTGGTGTCCTTGAATTTGTCTTGGGATGCCTTGGGAATCCCCAAGCTTGAGCTCTTTCCACGCTTTATCCCTTTGTCCATGAGAACATCACCCAAAACTTGAAAACTTCACAACACAAAACTTAAACAGAAACTCGTGAGATCATTAGCACAAGAAAACAAACTACAACCTCTTGAGGTACTGTAGCAATCTTGATTTCTATTTATATTGGTGTTATATTACTGTATTCTCACTTATCCATGGCTAGTACCCCCCGATACTATCCATAGTTTCATCAAAATAAGCAACCAATACAACAAAAACAGAATCTGTCAAAAACAGACCAGTCTGTAGCAATCTGTATACTTCGTATACTTCTGGTACCTCCGAAATTCTGAAGAATTACTACAGCCTTGGCAAAAGGCATATCAACCAGCAGCAAAAAGAATCAACTCAAAAGCTCTTTCTGAATAAAAATGAAAAATAATTTCTTGAGCGAAAAGTTTCTGTCTTTTTCCACCAGGATCAAACAACCATCACCAAACTAGTCATAAAGGTTTTGCTTGACTCAAACACAAAAAACACAATCATAAAAGAATTATGATGGTGTGGACGCAACAAAACAGAAAGAAAAAGATAAATTCATTGGGTTGCCTCCCAACAAGCGCTATTGTTTAACATCCTTAGCTAGGCATAAGGTGATGGAATCACGTATCGTCGTCTTTGGTGCTCAAACCATAAGTAGCGTGATCACTCATCATCTTAAGGTCTTCATATCTCTTACTAGATGGTTCACCACTATTTCTAGGAACAAAAACAAACTTGGTGGCCTTATTGTGGGCAAAATTTGGAGTGTTCTGCACAGCGGCAAAAGCGGAACCCGAGTTGGTTATAACATCCTCTAGTTTGCCAATCTTAGCGGAATCATGACCTAGTTTTTCATTAACTGTGGGTTCCTTCTCCTTTAAATTTTTCAAATCCATTCCCACCTTGGATCCGTACTGAGTGATTTGATTGTGGATATTTTATCCAAGATCTCAATGAGTTCGATCGTAGCAACTTTATTTTCAATGATATCCAGCCTACGCATCACATATTCCAGAGTTAAGGTAGTTCCATTAATCATGAGTGGGGGTGAGCCTACCAAATTTATTAAAGCTCCATAAGAATCAACGGTATGGCTACCCAAAAAATTCCGCCTACGATGGTGTCAAGAATATACCTATTCCAAGGGGAAATACCCACATAAAAGCTGCGAAGCAGGACGGTAGTAGATTGCTTACGAGTAGATCTACTCTTAGCATTGCTAATGCTATACCAAGCATCCTTTAAGTTTTCTTCCTCATTTTGTTTGAAATTGAGAACTTTGTTCTTGGGAGTATTGTTCTAAGCGGTGCGTCTAGCCATGAGGACAGGTAGACTATCCCACACAAGCGAACAGAAAGCAGGTGAGAGAAAAGGGTGAACGAAAAAAGGAAAATATTTCTATAATTATTTTTTTTAGAAGTAGCGGAGAGGAAAACGAGATATAAAAAAGTAAATGCAAGAGATGAGTTTGCGACACTTACTTGGATGATCCTCCCCGGCAACGGCGCCAAAAATTGGCACGTTGACGGGAGACTATTCTTGACTTGATCCTCCCCGGCAATGGCGCCAGAAATCCTTCTGCTGCCTCTTGAGCTTGCATTGGTTTTCCCTAGAAGAGGAAAGGGTGATGCAGCACAGGAGTGGTAAGTATTTCCCTCAGTTCGAGAACCAAGCTATCAACACAGTAGGAGAATAAAGCCAAGTATCCAGAGTACGTGCGCAAACACAAACGAGCTTGCACCCAACGCTATAAAGGGGTTCTCAATCCCTTCATGATTGATTGCAAAGTGAGATCTGAAGGTGGAAGGTGAAACGATGTAAAAGTGTAAGGCTGAAAATATGATGTGAAGTAGACCCGGGGGCCATAGTTCAATAGAGGCTTCTCTCAAAATAGCAAATATTATGATGGGTGGACAAATTACTGTCGAGCAATTGATAGAACCGCGCAAAGTCATGATGATATCTAAGGCAATGATCATACATATAGGCATCACGTCCGAGACAAGTAGACTGATAGTTTCTGTATCTACTACTACTATTCCACACATCGACCGCTATCCAGCATGCATCTAGTGTATTGAGTTCATGACGAACAATGTAACGCCTTAAGCAAGATGACATGATGTACAGGGATAAACTCAAACCAATGATGTAAACCCCATGTTTTTACCCTTGATGGCAACGACATGATGCGTGCCTTGCTACCCCTTCTATCACTTGGTGAGGTCACCGCATGGTATGAACCCAAAACCAAGCACTTGTCCCATTGAAAGAATCATAGATCAAGTTGGCCAAACAAAACCCACAACTCGAAGAGAATTGCAAGGATATGAAATCATGCATATAAGAGATCAGAAGAACTCAAATAAGATTCATAGATAATCTAATCATAAATCCACAATTCATCGGATCTCGACAAACACACCGCAAAGAAGATTACATCGGATAGATCTCCATGAAGATCATGGAGAACTTTGTATTGAAGATCCAAGAGAGAGAAGAAGCCATCTAGCTACTAGCTATGGACCCGAAGGTCTATGGTGAAATACTCACGCATCATCGGAGAGGTCATGGTGTTGATGAACAAGCCCTCCATATCTGAATCCCCCTCGGGCAGGGCACCAGAACGTGCCCCAGATGGGATCTTGTGGAGGCAGAAGCTTGCGGGGGCGGAAAAGTATTTTCGTGGATCTCTCACGCAGTTTTGGATTTTTCATGAATTTATAGGCAGAAGAGGTAGGGCAGATGAGCCACAGGGGGGCCACAAGCCTGCTAGGCGCAGGCCCCCCTGGCCGCGCCTAGGGGGCTTGTGGAGTCCCCTGGTGGCCTCTGTCTTGGTTCTCATGTCCCGTGTGTTTCTTCTGTTCTGGAAAAATTCTTTTTGGAAGTTTTATTCCGTTTGGACACCGTTTAAAAATCTCCTCTGAAAGGGGTCAAAAACATGGAAAAAACAGGAACTGGCACTTGGCACTGAGTTAATAAGTTAGTCCGAAAAAAGATATAAAAGGCATACAAAACATCCTAAGTTTGACAAGATAATAGCATAGAACCATCAAAAATTATAGATACGTTGGAGACGTATCAGTGAGGCGGACCAAATGGCGAGGTTCTCATCCACAAGTGGTGGTCGACACAACCTTGATATTGATAGGGTCCCTCTATTAGCGATGCAGATCATGGTCTTGCACATATCATGTCCTGATCATCATAGGTGAAGGTGGCATCACTCGGGAATAGTTTCGAGGGTGTCGCCATTTTCTGGGCCTCGATGTCCATGTTCCTCACGAGGTACTTCTGTTGGTGTCATCTGGTCGTAGCGTTGCCATCCTTGTCCTCCAAGGACATGGCTGGTCGCTTGGAAAGGTTGCTTCCCTTCGAGTTACCCATGAGGACATTAGTAATGTCGTGGTCAGGCATAGGGTGCTAGCGGCCATTGGCAAGTTTTGAAGAAGCAGATGAGGAGTGTCAAGAGAATAAGAGTGGAAGTGCTAAGAAAAAACCTTGCTTCAAATTTAGGAGAGGTAAGAAAGATTCAGGTTTGTAAGTACTTTTGAAGGGTCTGGAAATCAACTTTGTCCAAACTAACGTCCGTGCTAACTAAGGGCTTCCTGCAGTCAGGATGGCTCTGATACCAGCTCTGTGGGGACCCCTACTTGTGAGTCGAGATCGGTGAATGAACGTGCTCAGTGATCCCACAGATCAATGCTCGCCGAACACACAGAAACTGAAGAACAAGAGTCTTACATCCATACATACCGTTTGATACAATAAATGACCACTGCGGTCAAGTCTTACATATATAGGGCCTTGAAGGCGAGCACACCAAACTTGACCAATAACGGAGATATTGGTCGAAAGCGTGAACCCATGCCATAAGTCTTAACCTACATGCATTCTGACTGGGAAGCATCCTAGATTGCAGGGACGTCACCAAATTACACCTCACCATATCATGTTCTCTCATACCTGGTCAGTGAAATAACCAGTGGCAAGCCAATGAGTACTTTGAATGTACTCGCAAACAGCCCATGATATGGATATGCAGTTGGTACGATAATAAAGTAATATGCAGCCTTTGCGGAAAGAGATTTTGATTGTAAATAAGCATGATCAAATACTTGTATGGACATGCATCATAACTGGATGATATTCATAATAACATGTCACAGATATCAACATATCTGCAAGGAGATGAACACCACCGGTTCACCCTATATGCCAAGTAACCGAACATGTCATATCATCTTTCTCATATAACATCTTTGAACATACACACACACACTTGGTTTATGCGGAAACGACTAGACGTAGTCCAAGCAGCAGCACCCAACTGTCCTTGTCCGTGGACACGACTATTCAAATAGTTTTACACTCTACAGAGGTTGTACGTTGTACCCACGAGATCCGGGAAACTTCCATGTCATCCACGACTCGCGGTATATAGCGTACCGAAGGTAAGTACCCGATCATTGACTTTCCCCTGACGACACTAGACAAAGAGTCCACTCAATTGGTACCCAGCCCACATGATGTATTTCTTACGAGCACAAACTATGGACCCTATAATCCATGTGGGGACCAACAGTGTGCCCGGAGAACGTAAAAACGGCATAGTCGACCTACCTGGTATGACCCCGTCACGAGAGTGACCACATACCACTCCTGCCACTAGTAATGTGGCCTCTTTGCTAGGACTGACCAAAGTAATCAACAAAGCCCCGTTCCATAAAGGGGGTATCATGGTCGTACATGTAAGGTTGGGACAGTCGACACATCATAAATCTAATCCCATTTCTGAAACCACTCACACAAAACACTCCCGGTGCACCACTTCTTTCACAAGTGGTCACCTAACTCAACATCATCGCCCTCGGGCATTAGTGGCACCCGATGGGGTTTTCGTAAACCTTTTATACCAACTCTGTGTTACCATCATCATGCACATGCTCTTACTATGGGTAGCAGTATTGTCTACTTGTTAATATATTATCAGTGTGACCCTCATAGGTGGTAGGGTCATGCTTAATGCAAGTGCTCCGGAGGAGCCATCGGTAACACCATGTAGGGTGCTCTGAATAACCTTAATTGTATGCATTGGAATAAAGTATGCAACTTTGCATGCATGAAAATGTTTTCTCAGACATGATCAAAGGGCTGCTTGCCTTTGCTCACATAAGTCCTTGGGGTCTTCGAGGTCTTCCGGTCCAACTCCGAGTACTCCGTCTATTTCGTCAACTATCGTCCGAAACAAACACGGTAAGCCAAATAGCAAGCACAAACAGAAGTTCTATATAAATAGGAGTTTATTTTTCTTGGACCTCTCTCGTCATAAGAAAAATACGTGAACCTTGCTACAGGAGATTTGGATAATCAGGGATTTTGAATGGACGAAAATATGAAAAGGTAATCCTTAAAGAAGCCTAAAGAAAACATTTTTATAAAAATGAATGGAGGCACTCATTTAACATAGCATGATTTTAGAAACATTTAGGAAGTTGATTCACTGGATTCGGAGTTGGTATGAATATTCTAGTGATTTCGTAATGTTGGATAAATAGAAAAAGGAAGTTATTTATTTAATGCAACACAATCATGCCAGATAAAAATGTTGACTAAGGCTTCAAAAATAGTGCAATATATTAGGAGACTTTGGAAATTGGAATCACTCCATTTGTAGTTAATTTGAAGGCTCCAAGAATTGACAAGGGTGGAGTTTCAAATACTCATATTTGTATTTGGGTATTAGTACTACGGAAAATATACTTGGAAAAATGCACAATGTACAGATCTGGATAGGCTATGATTTTAGAAACCTACAGAAACTTGAATCATTAGATTTGGAGCCAAAATGAACTAATTATGACTTTTGGGATCTTTACTCATAAAAGAAAATAGGAAAAGGGCATCACCATAGTTGGGCTAACTTGGGCACTAGGCGCAAGATAACAGCCTAGGCCAGCCAGCTGACCCAACCGCGCGCACAGCAGGCCACATCGATGGCACACTCTGCAAATGCGCTTTCGTCGTAGGGTGGCGCACTGCACCGAACCCGCATCCACTAAATGTGGTTGGGCTCGGCCACCGGGTCGCTTACAGGCGGGGCCCGCCCGTTAGGTGCATCTCCTTGCTCCCGCTCGAACAGGAGGAGATAGGGGAGATGGGTCTAGCTCCTGCCAATGCCCGGTCCGATGGCTCCGGCCTCCCTTGACGATGTTGTGCACGCCGGCGCGTCCAGGAGGCGATGTTGTGCCCGGCCACGTGCCTCTCCCCGCGGGGGAGGCCAGTGGCGGTGGAGGTTTGGGGCAACCACGGGGTTCGTCAGGCTGCCATGGCTCTGATCGCTCGGGCGACCACGAGGGAAGAATGGTGAGGGCGGAGGCTTATGGGAGGCTAGGGCGAGGTCCTAAGATAGAGAGAGGAAGATATGAAGCAAGGGGAGACTCGGAATCGAGTGGAGGTTGAGGTGACAGCTCACGGCCATGGAGGGAGAATGTGGGTGGGGGAGCTCAAATGGGGTTCCTGGAGGTTGCTCGGAGGGAGGAGGAACTGAGGGAGAGCCAGAGAGGGCTCGGGGTGAGGAGATAAGAGAGGGGGTGATAGGGAGAGCTCGAGAGCTCTCGGGTGCTCCCTGGCATGGGGGGCACGCGCCACAGATGGAGCTTGGAGGCTAGCTAGTGTCGAGAAGGGGTTGTACTGGTCAAGGGGGGTCCAGTGGCGCGTTTTGACAAGTTGCAATGGACGAATATGGCCTTGAGGATGGAAACAAGGTGCAGAGCACCCTTATTACAGGCTAGGGTGGTTGTCACCATGGCCACCTGTGCCTACAGGGTCCTAATGACGAGTCAAAGGTGTCTTTAGATCAGGGCATGCATTCAGGAGGCTAATGGAGAAGTTTGGTTGCATATGGAGCAGGGTAGGTGGGGTTTCACTGAGGTCAAGTTTGCAACATCAATTTTGGAGAAAATAAAAGTGATTTTGAAATGGGGAGTCTTGGGGGAAATTATGTCTAGCGGTTTTAGCTATGCAAGAACTACAATACTGCTAACTTTCAGCTCATGAGGAGGAGTGTAGCTAGTACTTGCACTTCAAAGCCACATTTCAGCCAGAAATCAACTTTCAGATGTGGTGCTCATTTTTCCTACATGAGCATTCCATCTCCTGGTTTGAAATGATGCCTTCGGATGCTAGGGGCTCTCTGGAAATAGGTTGGGGCATTACATTAAGCATAGGTGGGACAAGAGGGGTAAAAATGGTGTTGCCAAGATAAAAGGGAGAGGTATCTACATGGAGTCTCCCTCCAATAATTGACCAGAGGCCATGGCAAAGCTGCTGGAGGTAAAATGTAACTATATAGAGTTGTGGTAAAAGTTTAAGCTCAAGGAATTAAGTGGAAGGGGCCACAGTAGCCACTTTGGTGAGTGCACACAAGGTGTTTGATGAGTGTTAGGCTAACAGATGGACTTCAATTGATATAACAATTATCAGGATCACATAATAGGTGAAAATAAGCTTGGACACCAAATTTGGGATTTGGTGGAGAAGGTTTCCAATGTAGACTTTGAAAACTCATGCAGTGGGCAGAAATGGTCTTCTGCTTACAAAACTATTGAAATCAAATCCCACAAATCCAATATTTGGTGTGGGGCATTATTTGAGCATTATAGCAAATGTTTGGGGTCAATTGGAGAAACTTTATAATGTATAGTTTGTCAAAGGCAGAAATCAACAGAGAAGGTTTGGAGGGGGTTGGGACAAGTTCTTCTATTCTCCTTGATGCACCACTTGGTGTGGATGCATTATTCGAGTATCAGAACATGTCCACCGAATTTGAGCACAAATGGAGAGACTTAGCAATGTAGAGTTGCTCAAATTTGGATGTGGACACACAGGGTTTTAGAATAATTAAGTCAAACAAATCAACTTCGATTGAGATTAAACTTGGCAAGATCATCACATATATCATATGTGACATGCTAGAATTTTACAGGAATTATTGAGAATATTTCTTATAGAAATATTCCAAAAGATTGAAATAGGCACGAAGGGTTTTGAAGGGTTTTGCCCAGTATTTTGAACATGACCATGTGTTGAAACTCCTATATATGGAATATATATGTCCACTGAGTTTCTATAAATTTTCTCAAATATTTTTAAAGCAATAAAAATAACTTTCCTTCATAAGGGACCATTTTTGGCCTCTCATAAAGGTATTTAAATAAAATAGTAAAATAACTATTAAAATAATAATATTGTGGTTTGGGGAATACATTTTGATAATGGGTTTATGTAAAATAATTTGTGCAAAATAACTTCCCTAATTTGAGGACTTGTAGTACAAATCCCAACTCACGGGTTTTTGAAAGCTTAAATCAAGGAAATGCTTTTTGGTGAAACTATGGTTTGGTAAAAAATAATTTGTGGTCCTACACACATGGCATGATCATTAGGCAAGGGTTTGGGTCAAGGAGATGAGTTTGTTGAGTAGCAGGAGCATTGGATTCAAACACAAGCAATAGGCAAGCAATCAAACATCACATCAAGCATCGCAAGCATTCACAAAAAAAAAATTGGTCCTGATTTTGAGATAAGTTAATTCAGTCAGGAGAGTTAAACACAGGGTGTTACATATAACCTACAAGTATAGGGGGCCACGATAGTCTTCACAGGTAGTATTTGACCCTAATTTATTGATTCGACCCAAGGGGGGCAACGAATATTTATTGGCCTTGATATTTAGTTGTCAATTCCACTGCACCTAGGATATCTCTCTGCAAGAAGGATTTAGTAGCACAGCAAATGACAGTAGTAATAGTAACAATGATAGCAGCAATTTTGGTAACAGTATTAACAATAGCAATTGAGTAGCATGTGTGCCAGTAGCAGTAACAGTAGTAACTTAGCACGATTTAGTATATTTGAAGCATAGGCACGTGGATTGGTGATGGATAATGATTTAGATGAAATTGATCACGTAACCATTACACACTAGGGCGACACAGAACTAGCTCCAATTCATCAATATAATGTAAGCATGTATTCCGTATATAGTCATACATACTTATGATAAGAACTTGCATGACATCTTTTGTGCTACCCTCCCGTGGCAGCGGGGTCCTATTGGAAACTAAGGGATATTAAGGTCTCCTTTTCATAGAGAACCGGAACAAAGCATTAACACATGGTGAATACATGAACTCCTCAAACTACGACAATCACCGGAAAGAATCCCAATTATTGTCACCTTGGGTTATGCACATCAAGACACGTAATAGGTTCATACAAATTACAAGATAGGATCCAAATCAATCTTATATTCGTGAAAACATAATATGTTAAGATATAAAATCATGTCACTCGGGCCCCAGTGACAAGCATTAAGCATAGCAAAGTCATAGCAACATCAATCTTATAACATATTGGATACTAGGGATCAAGTCGTATAAAACTTAACTCGATTACATGGTCAATATCATCCAATCTCACCACCATCCACCAAGACTATGAAGCAATTACTCACTCCCTGTTGTGAGCATCATGGCAGTGTTGATGGAGAAGGGTTGGTGATGACGACGGTGACTAATCCCCCTCTCTCGAGCCCAAACGGACTCCAAATGAGCCCTCCGAAGGAAGAATAGGAGGTGGTGGCGACTCCATCTCATAAACTGTAATGAAAACTTTTCTATGGTTTTTCACCAGATATGTGATTTTATAGGACTGGAATTAGGGTCGAAGGAGACACGTGGCCCCCAAAAGCCATCAGGGTGCGGCTTGGGGCGGGCCCTATTGGCTTATGCCCCCCTGGAAACCTCCCTCCCATAGATCTTTGCTCCATAATTCATTATAAATCCTAGACATAATTCATAAAAAGTTTCGTCCAATTTCAAGAACTATTATTTCTGCACAAAAATAGCACCGGGGTAGTTCTGCTCAAAATAGCATCAGTCCGGGTTAGTTTCATTCAAAACATACAAATTAGAGGTCAAAATGAGAACAAAAGTGTTTAGAAAAGTAGATACGTTGGAGACGTATCAAAGGTCCATGTGATGAACGAGAAGACCATGCGAGGTTATCAATGAGAGTAACACTAGAATGGTTGTGAGTCTAGCCACAAGTGAGTAAGTATCAAAGAAATATTTTTCTTGTTTCTTGGTATAACCCTTGGCCACAGGCTTAGCCTTGTACTTCTCAATAGTACCATCGGGCCTAAACTTCTTCTTGAACACCCACTTACATCCCAATGGTTGGCAACCATAAGGACGATCATTGATCTCCAAGGTCAGGTTAGCCAAGATGGAATCCATCTCATTGCGGACCTCGTCCTTCGAGTAGTCAGCATCCGGTGATGCGTAGGCTTCTAAAATGGAACTTGGAGTGTCATCCACGAGGTACATGAGGAAATTATCACCAAAATACTTTCACTCCTTTGTCTCTTTCTCCGAACAGGAGCTTCCTTGTCATCCTTCGTGAAACTTTCATCACTTTTGTGTTCATAATATTTCATCAGAATGGCAGGTTCAAGAGTCTCGTTAGATTCCAGTCTAGGACTGCTTTGCATATCTCTCATGGGGAAAACATCCTCAAATAATGTCGCATCTTTAGACTCTATGATTGTACAGACCATTATGTCGTGCAGATCATATTTCACCACTAGAAATCTATAGCCAACACCATGCTTGGCATAGCCTAGAAAATTGCAATCCATAATCTTTGGTCCCAACTTGCGCTTTTGGGTTATCGACACGTTGACTTTCCCCCAAACAGCTCCAACTGCGCAAGTTAGTTAGTGTATTTCTTTTCTTCTCCCAGTTCTCATAGGGAGTAGTCTCATTATCCTTCATGGGAACTTTATTCACGACATGACATGATGCCAATACAGGCTGCCCCATCATCCCATGGATAAACCCGACGTATCTACATGGCGTTAATTAACTCTGTTAGAGTAAGTTTTTTCGTTCGGCAACCCTGTTTAACTGGGATGAGTAGGGAGGTGTCCTCTCATGAATAATACCATGTTCTGCATAGAATAAATCAAAATTGTTAGAAAAATACTCTTCACCATGATCAGACTGTACTCGTTTTGTTTTATTTTCAAATTCATTCTCAACTTGTGCCTTACAGATTTTAAAGTAGTATAGAGCATCATCCTTAGTATTTAAAAAATATACATAGCAGAATCTAGTGGAGTCGTCAATCAATGTCTTGAAATATTTCTTTCCACTATTCATCTCGCAGAGATCTGAATGTATGAGCTCTAGTGGTACCACGTGTTTCTCCTTCGCAGCCTTGTGAGGCTTACTAGGTTGCTTAGCTTGCACACACACATGGCACTTAGAGCCTTTGGCTAAGGTGAAACTCAGGATTAGATCCATCTTAGCTATCCGCATCATACAACCGAAATTAATGTGACAAAGACATGAATGCCAAACCTCACATTCGTTCACACTAGATTGTATTTGGTTCACGATGTTATTACAGAAATCCACTGGGTAATGGTGGAACAAACCTCTGCAATCATATCATTTTCGAACAAACTGTCCATATCATGATATGACTACTTTATTGGACTCAAAAACTAAATTAAACCCTTCTATACATACAAGGGAGACACTAACGAGATTATTCTTGATTGCGGGTACATGCTACACGTTCTTCGGTTGTACGATCTTTACCAAAGTAAGCTTCAGATCTACCGTGCCAACACCATGAAAAAAAGCATGTGAGCCATTCCTCATTAGGATGGATCAATATCGTGTGACCTGATAACAAGAGAACACCGACACATCAGCACACACATGAATATTGGCCCCAATGTCAACCCACCAATCGGTGGACTGACAAACTGAAAGTGCAGTAAACAAATTACCATACCTGGTTGCCCCATCACTATTCCTCATACTCACATTGACACACTTGGAGTCATGTCCTCACTTCTTGTACTTCTTTGGACACTTGTTTGTCCAATGTTCCTCTAAACTACAAGTAAAGGAGCGAACTCTCTTTTTATCTTTCTTCTCACCCTTCTTCTTGAAGGTAGTATTTTGCTGGATATAGTTATTTCCCTTGAATTTTTGGAAATTTATCTGCACCACATTGGCGCTAGAAGAACACTCTATCACTTTCACGTGTGAGTCCTTTACTCTCAAGTTCTACTCAATACTTAGATGACCGATGACATCCTCAACAGAGAATTTACGTCTCAAATGCTTGAGAGAAGTAGCAAAGTTCCTCCATCCAGGAGGGAGTTTTGCAATAATGCAACCTCCGACAAACTTGTCCAGTAACTCACACTTCAGGAGCTCCACCTCCTTATCGTGGCACTGTATCTCATGAGCCTGGTCCAGAACAGGACGGTTATCAACCATATTGTAGTCATGGAACTACTCGATAGCATACAGTTTGCTTCCAGCATCAGTTGCGCCGAATTTAGCTTCGAGTGCATCTCACAAATTTTCGCAACGCGCATATGGAGATATGCATCGACCAACTTGTCTTCAATTATAGTAAGAACGGATCCCACAAAGACAGTGGTGTCCTTCATAAATGCCTTCTCCTATTCAGGAGTAATCGTTCCTGTGAGATCCACAACACCGGCTCAAAACACGTTTATAGCTATGAGCCACAAGGTGGTCCTTGTCTGCCAATGCTTAAAAATGTGTTACGTTCAATTTTTTTGGTTTCGGTGTAGTGGCGAAGCCATGAATCGAAAAGTGCCGAAAATAAGGTTTTTGGATTGTTGGAAATATTAATACTTTCATGATTAGACTAATCCACGAGTAAATTACAAACATGGAAAATACGGTATGCACTTCATATCAATACCTAAGCATACCAGCACGTAAAATACATGGCATATACGGCTAGCACAAGAACGTGTAAATGAGGGCTGAACAAATCATACCATCCAGTTGGCCAGGCCAACACAGCGGCGGCAGCAGCATCCTCGGCTTCGTCTGTGGCCTTCTTCTTGGCGGCAACGGCGGCGACCATGGCGTCTTCGTCGATGCAGGGGAAGTATTCGAAACGGAGGAGGATGGAGGCAGAGACATATCGATAGCAGTGGTGCCGAGATGCTCCCCAAAAATCTTATTGCCATAGGCGGTGCCTCCTTATACAGGTCATCGGGTAGCTCGGCTCATTCCCGCAACCCGCGGCGCATGCGTGATAACCCACAAGTATAGGGGATCAATTGTAGCCTTTCTCAATAAGTAAGAGTGTCTAACCCAACAAGGAGCTAAATGTAGGACAAATATTCCCTCAAGTTCTATCGACCACCGATACAACTCTACGCACACTTTACGTTCGGTTTACCTAGAACAAGTATGAAACTAGAAGTACTTTGTAGGCGTGATAGGATAGGTTTGCAAGAAAATAAAGAACATGTAAATAAAAACTAGGGCCTGGTTAGATAAAGAAACAAATACGTTAGTTTACCGAGTGTGGAAAAGTGGTGGTTGGAGTTGTGGAATTGTCCCTAAGCAATTGACTACGTTGATAGACCGATAGCAAGTTTTATGCGGGAGAGGCCACTGCTAGCATGTCATCCCTTACTTGGAATTCAATGCACTTATGATTGGAACTATTAGCAAGCATCCGCAACTACTAACGTTCATTAAGGTAAAAACCCACCATAGCAATAAGATATATTGGTCCCCCTTCAATCCCATATGCATCAATTTCTATGCTAGGCTAAAGCTTCTGTCACCCTTCCCCTCCAATACATAGTCGTATCAACATACTACTAACCCTATGGTGTGATCCACGTGCACGCTCATATGATGGGCTCCAAAAGGACAGCAACATAACCACAAGCAAATTAAACCAATCATAGCAATTCATCAATCACCGATAGGACAATGAAAATCTACTCAGACATCATAGGATGGCAACACATCATTGGATAATAATATGAAGCATAAAGCACCATGTTCAGGTAGAGGGTACAGTGGGTTGCGGGAGAGTGGACCGCTGAATATAGATGGGGGAAGGTGACGGAGGTGTTGGTGAAGATGACGGAGGTGTTGGTGTAGATCGCCATCACACGATGATGTCCCGGATGGCGTTCTGGCGCCGCCAGGAGAGAGGGGAGAGAGCCCCCCTTCTTCTTCTTCTTCTTCCTTGACCTCCTCCCTAGATGGGAGAAGGGTTTCCCCTCTGGTCCATGGTCTCCATGGCGGCGGAGCAGCGAGAGCCCCTCCGAGATTGGATCTCTCTCTCTGTGTGTGTCCTTTTGTTTCTGCGCTCCCAGATTCTGGCTTTCACCATTTCTAAAATTCCCGGAGATCCGTAACTCCGATTGGGCTGAAATTTTAACACGATTTTCTTCCGGGCATTATCTTTCTTGCGGCGAAAGAAGGGCCCCAAGCGCCTTAGGGATTGGTCACAAACATCCCAGCCGCGGCCTAGGGGCGCGCCTCCTGGGCTTGTGACCTCCTCGGGCATCATTTCGCGTAGATTCTTCTTCCCAAAAATCATAAATATTCCAAAAAAAATCCCCGTAGGTTTTTTATTGCGTTTGGACATCGTTTGGTAAGGATTATCTATGAAACAAAACACATGCAACAAACATGAACCGGCATTGGGCACTGGATCAATATGTTAGTCCCAAAATAGTATAAAAAGTTGCCAAAAGTGTATGAAAGTTGTAGAATATTGGCATGAAACAATCAAAAATTATTGATATGATGGAGACGTATCAACATCCTCAAGCTTAATTCCTGCTCCTTCTCCAGTAGGTAAATGCTAAAAAAAGATAATTTTTGATGTGGAATGCTACCTAGCATAATCTTGATCATATAATCTAATCATGGCATGAATACTAAAACACGAGTGATTCGAAGCAATAGTCTATCATTTGACATAAATACAATAATATTTCAAGCATACTAACAAAGCAATCATGTCTTCTCAAAATATCATGGCCAAAGAAAGTTATCCCCACAAAATCATATAGTCTGGCTATGCTTCATCTTCCCCACACAACGTATTTAAATCATGCACAACCCCGGTTTTAGCCAAGCAATTGTTTCATACTTTAGTGTTCTCAGAATTTTTCAACTTTCATGCAATACATGAGCGTGAGCCATGGACATAGCACTATAGGTGGAATATAATATGGTGGTTGTGGAGAAGACAAAAAGGAGGAGATAGTCTCACATCAACTAGGCATATCAACGGACTATGGAGATGCCCATCAATAGATATCAATGTGAGTGACTAGGCATTGCAATGCAACAGATGCACAAGAGCTATAAGTCTATGAAAGCTCAAAAAGAAACTAGTGGGTTTGCATCCAACTCGCTTGCTCACGAAGACCTAGGGCAATTTGAGGAAGCCCATCATTGGAATATACAAGCCAAGTTCTATAATAAAAATTTCTCACTAGTATATGAAAGTGAAAACATAGGAGACTCTCTATCATGAAGATCATGGTGCTACTTTGAAGCACAAGTGTCGTAAAGGATAGTTGCATTGTCCCTTCTCTCTTTTCTCTAATTTTTTTAGATATTTTTTTCTTTTTTTTGGTGGGCTTCTTTGGCCTCTTCTTTTTATTTGGTCTTCATTGGCCTCTTTTATTACTTCCTCACATGGGACAATGCTCTAATAATGATGATCATCACACTTTTATTTACTTACAACTCGATATTTGGAACAAAATATGACTCTATATGAATGCCTCCGACGGTGTACCGGGATGTGCAATGATCTAGCGTAGCAATGACATCAAAAAACGGACAAGCCATGAAAACATCATTCTAGATATCTTACGATCATGCAAAGCAATATGATAATAATGGTGCGTGTCATAATAAACGGAACGATGGAAGTTGCATGGCAATATATCTCGGAATGTCTATGGAAATGCCATAATAGGTAGGTATGGTGGCTGTTTTGAGGAAGGGTATATGGTGGGTGTAATGCATCGGCGAAAATTGCGCGGTACTAGAGAGGCTAGCAATGGTGGAAGGGTGAGAGTGTGCATAATCCATGGACTCGACATTAGTCATTAAGAACTCATATACTTATTGAAAAAGTCTATGAGTCATCGAAACAAGTGTTGTAAATATGCCCTAGAGGCAATAATAAAATGGTTATTATCATATTTCCTTGTTCATGATAATCATCTATTGTTCATGCTATAATTGTATTAACAGGAAACAGTAATACATGTGTGAATAAATAGATCACAATGTGTCCCTAGCAAGTCTCTAGTTGGCTAGCTCCTTAGTCAATAGATGATCCTGGTTTCCTGATCATGGGCATTAGATGTCATTGATAACGGGATCACATCATTGGGAGAATGATGTGATGGACAAGACCCAATCCTAACCATAGCACTAGATCGTATTGTTCATATGCTAAAGCTTTTCTAATGTCAAGTGTCTTTTCCTTCAACCGTGAGATTGTGCAACTCCCGGATACCGTAGGAGTGCTTTGGGTGTATCAAACGTCACAACGTAACTGGGTTACTATAAAGGTGCACTACGGGTACCTCCGAAAGTGTCTGTTGGGTTGGTACTAATCGAGATCGGGATTTGTCACTCCGTGTGACGGAGAGGTATCTCTGGGCCCACTCGGTAGAACATCATCATGATCTCAATGTGACTAAGGAGTTAGTCACACGATGACGTGCTACGGAACGAGTAAAGAGACTTACTGGTAACAAGATTGAACAAGGTATAGGTATACCGACGATCGAATCTCGGGCAAGTTCTATACCGACACACAAAGGGAATTGTATACGGGATTGATTGAATCCTTGACATCGTGGTTCATCTGATGAGATCATCGTGGAGAAAGTGGGAGGCACCATGGGTATGCAGACCCCGCTGATGGTTATTGGCCGGAGAGGTGTCTCGGTCATGTCTGCATGTCTCCCGAACCCGTAGGGTCTACACACTTAAGGTTCGATGACGCTAATGTTGTAGGGAATTGTTACACGAGGTTATCGAAAGTTGTTCGGAGTCCCGGATGAGATCCCGGACGTCAAGAGGAGCTCCGGAATGGTCCAGAGGTAAATATTGATATATAGGACGGATGGTTTCGGACACCGGAAGTGTTTCGGGCATCACCAGTAACGTACCGAGACCACCGGGACCATCGGAGGTGGCCCCGGGGGTCCACCGAAGGGGGGGGCAACGACCCCGGGAGGTAATATGGTCCAAGTGGGGGAGGGAACCAGCCCCTAGGTGGGCTGGTGCGCCTCCCCACTCAGCCCAATGTGCAAGGGAGAGAAAAGGGGGGCAAACCCTAAGCCAGGTGGGCCTAAGGCCCACCAGGGGTGCGCCACACCCCTCCTCCCCCTATGGCCGACGCACCTCCCATCTGGGGGGCTGCCGCACCACCTAGGGTGGGAACCCTAGGGGTGGCACCCCCTCTCCCCTTCCCCTATATATCATGGGCACTTTTGGCCTTTGGAGATGAGACTTTTCCCTCTCTCTCGGCGCAGCCCTGCCCTTCTTTCTCCTCCTCTCTGCCAATGCTTGGCGAAGCCCTGCCGGGAGACCTCGTATCTCCATCGACACCACGCCGTCGTGCTGCTGGAGTTCTTCCCCAACCTCTCCCTCCTCCTTGCTGGATCAAGGTGCGGGAGACATCACCGGGCTGCACGTGTGTTGAACGCGGAGGTGCCGTAGTTCAGCACTAGATCGGAATTACACCGCGATCTGAATCGCCGCGAGTACGACTCCATCAACCGCGTTCTAGTAACGCTTCCGCTTAGCGATCTTCAAAGGTATGAAGATGCTCTTACCCCTCTCTCGTTGCTGGTCTCTCCATAGGAAGATCTGAATATGCATAGGAAAAAATTTGAATTTATGCTACGTTACCCAACAGTGGTATCAAAGCCAGGTTTTCTATGCGTAGATTCTATGCACGAGTAGAAAAAAAAGGTTGTGGGCGATGATTTGTAAATTTCTTGCCGCTACTAGTCTTATTATTTTCCGGCGGTATTGTGGGATGAAGCGGCCCGGACCGACTTTACACGTACGCTTACGTGAGACTGGTTCCACCGTTAGACATGCACACCGTGCATAAAGGTGGCTAGCGCGTGTCTGTCTCTCCTACTCTAGTCGGATTGGATTTGATGAAAAGGGTACTTATGAAGGGTAAATAGCTTTAGCGTATCATCGTTGTTGCTGTCACGTAGGTAAGAAAGTGTTCTTGCTAGAAACCCAAATCAGCCACGTAAAACTTGCAGGAACAATTAGAGGACGTCTAACTTCTTTTTGCAGGGTTTGACATGTGATGTGATATGGCCAAAGTTGTGATGTTGCATGTATGATGTATGAGATGATCATGTTATTGTAATAGGTTTCACGACTTGCATGTCAATGAGTATGACAACCGGCAGGAGCCATAGGAGTTGTCTTAATTTATTGTATGAGATGCAACGCCATGTGCTTACTACTTTTACTTCATTGCTAACGGTTAGCTATAGTAGTAGTGATAGTAGTAGTTGGCGTGACGACTTCACGGAGACACGATGATGGAGATCATGATGATGGAGATCATGGTGTCACGCCGGTGACGATGATGATCATGCGATGCCTGAAGATGGAGATCGAAAGAGCAAAGATGATAATGGCCATATCATGTCACTATATGATTGCATTGTGATGTTTATCATGTTTTTCATCTTATTGCTTAGAACGACGGTAGCATAATAAGATGACCCCTCTTAAAATTTCGAGAACGTATTCTCCTAAGTGTGCACCATTGCGAAGGATCGTTGTCTCGAAGCACCACGTGATGATCGGGTGTGATAGATTTTAACGTTCGCATACAACGGGTGTAAGCCAGATTTACACACGCGAAACACTTAAGTTGACTCGACGAGCTTAGCATGTACACACATGACCTCGAATACAAGAGACCTAAAGGTCGAACATGAGGCGTATGGTTGAACACGATCAGCATGAAGTTGCTCACCATGGTGACTAGTCCGTCTCACGTGATGATCGAACACGGGTTATTCAACATGGATCATGTATCACTTAGATGACTAGAGGGATGTCGATTTAAGTGGTAGTTCATACTTAATTTGATTAAATGAACTTAATTGTCATGAACTTAGTCTAAAAGTTGTCTTTATAAATATTGTAGATGGCCAACGTCAACCTCAATTTCAACGCATTCCTAGAGAAAACAAGCTGAAAGATGATGGTAGCAACTATGCGGACTGGGTTCGCAACTTGAAGCTCATCCTTGAAGCAGCTAAAAAGTCTTATGTCCTTGATGCGCCGCTAGGTGACCCTCCCACTCCCGCAGCAGCCCAGGACATTCTGAACGTCTGGCAAACACGGAGTGAGGACTACTCTCTGGTTAGGTGTGGCATGCTATACAGTTTAGAAACGGGGCTCCAAAGGCGTTTTGAGCAACACGGTGCATATGAGATGTTCCAAGATCTGAAGCTAGTTTTTCAAGATCATGCCCATGTCGAGAGATATGAAGTCTCCGACAAGTTCTTTAGGTGTAAGATGGAGGAGAACAGTTCTGTCAGTGAGCACATACTCAAAATGTCTGGGTTACACGGTCGTCTGACTTCACTTGGAGTCGAACTTCCGGATGATGCTATAATTGACAGAATCCTCCAGTCTCTCCCACCAAGCTACAAAGGCTTTGTGCTTAACTACAACATGCAAGGGATGGAGAAGACCATTCCCGAGTTGTACTTGATGCTCAAGTCTGCAGAAGTAGAAATCAAGAAAGAGCATCAAGTGTTGATGGTCAACAAGACCACTAGTTTCAAGAAGGGCAAGGGTAAGAAGAACTTCAAGAAAGACGGCAAAGCCGTTGCCGCGCCCGGTAAGCCAGATACCGGGAATAAGAAAAGGAATGGACCCAAGCCTGAGACTGGGTGCTTCTATTACAAGGGAAAGGGTCACTGGAAACGGAACTACCCAAAATACTTAGCGGACAAGAAGGCCGGCAACGTTAAAGGTATATGTCATATACATGTTATTGATGTGTACCTTACCAGCGCTCATAGTAGCTCCTGGGTATTTGATACCGGTGTTGTTGCTCACATTTGCAACTCAAAGCAGGAACTGTGGAATAAGCGGAGACTGGCGAAGGACGAGGTGACGATAGGCGTCGGAAATGGTTCCAAGGTCGATGTGATCGCCGTCGGCACAGTACTTCTACATCTACCATCGGGATTAGTTTTAAACCTTAATAATTTTTATTTAGTACCAGCTTTAAGCATGAATATTTTATCAGGGTCTTGCTTAATGCGAGACGGCTACTCATTTAAGTCAGAAAATAATGGTTGTTCTATTTATATGAGTGATATGTTTTATGGTCATGCTCCGCTGGTGAATGGTTTATTCTTGATGAATCTTGATCGTGATGTTACACATATTCATAGTGTGAGTACCAAAAGATGTAAAGTTGATAATGATAGTCCCACGTACTTGTGGCACTGCCGCCTTGGTCATATCGGCGTTAAGCGCATGAAGAAGCTTCATACTAATGGACTATTAGAGTCTCTTGATTTTGAATCATTTGACACATGCGAACCGTGCCTCATGGGCAAGATGACTAAGACTCCATTCTTAGGAATAATGGAGAGGGCAACCGACTTATTGGAAATAATACATACTGATGTGTGTGGTCCAATGAACGTTGAAGCTCGCGGTGGTTATCGTTATGTTCTCACTCTCACCTATGATTTGAGTAGGTATGGGTATATCTACTTGATGAAGCACAAATCTGAGACGTTTGAAAAGTTCAAGGAATTTCAGAGTGAGGTTGAGAATCAACGTGTCAGAAAAATTAAATGTCTACGATCTGATCGTGGAGGAGAATATTTGAGTCGCGAGTTTGGCACACACCTAAGGAACTGTGGAATCGTTTCACAACTGACACCGCCTGGCACACCGCAGCGCAACGGAGTGTCTGAACGTTGTAATCGAACTTTATTAGATATGGTACAATCTATGATGTCTCTTACCGACTTACCGCTATCATTTTGGGGATACACATTACAAACTGCAGCATTCACTTTAAATAGGGCACCGTCTAAATCCGTTGAGACGACACCGTATGAATTATGGTTTGGCAAGAAACCTAAGTTGTCGTTTCTTAAAGTTTGGGGCTGCAATGCTTATGTGAAGAAACTTCAACCAGATAAGCTCGAACCCAAAGCGGAGAAATGTGTATTCATAGGATACCCTAAGCAAACTATTGGGTATACCTTCTATCTTAGATCCGAAGGTAAAACCTTTGTTGCCAAGAACGGATCCTTTCTAGAGAAAGAGTTTCTCTCGAAAGAAGTAAGTTGGAGGAAGGTGGAACTTGATGAGGTAATTACACCCCCTCTCGAACAGGATAGTAGCGCAGCGGGGGAAGTTGTTCCTGTGGCGCCTACACCAACTGAAGAGGAAGTTAATGATAATGATCATGAAGCTTCGGATCAAGTTACTACTGAACCACGAAGGTCCATGAGGGAACGCTCCGCACCAGAGTGGTACGGCAACCCTGTGATGGAAATCATGTTGTTAGACAACGGTGAACCTTCGAACTATGAAGAAGCGATGGGAGGCCCGGATTCCAACAAATGGCTTGAAGCTATGAAATCCGAGATAGGATCCATGTATGAGAACAAAGTATGGACTTTGGTGGACTTGCCCGATGACCGGCGAGCCATAGAAAATAAATGGATCTTCAAGAAGAAGACTGATGCAAACGGTAATGTAACCGTTTACAAAGCTCGACTTGTCCCAAAGGGTTTTCGAAAAAATTCAAGGAGTTGACTACGAAGAGACTTTCTCTCCCGTAGCGAAGCTGAAATCAGTCCGAATCATGTTAGCAATTGCCGCCTTTTATGATTATGAAATTTGGTAAATGGACGTCAAAACAGCGTTCCTTAATGGGAACCTTAAGCAAGAGTTGTATATGATGCAACCAGAAGGTTTTGTCGACCCTAAGGGTTCTAACAAAGTGTGCAAGCTCCAGCGCTCCATCTATGGGCTAGTGCAAGCATCTCGGAGTTGTAACATTCGCTTTAATGAGGTGATTAAAGCGTTTGGGTTCATACAGGTTTACGAAGAAGCCTGTCTGTACGAGAAAGTGAGCGGGAGCTCTGTAGCTTTCCTCATACTGTATGTGGATGACATATTATTGATGGGGAACAAAATAGAAATGTAGGAGAGCATAAAGGCCTATTTGAACAAGAGTTTTTCAATGAAGGACCTTGGAGAAGCTGCATACATATTAGGCATCAAGATCTATAGAGATAGATCGAGACGCCTCATAGGTCTTTCGCAAAGTACATACCTTGACAAGATATTGAAGAAGTTCAATATGGAAAACTCAAAGAAAGGGTTCTTGCCAGTTTTACAAGGTATGAGATTGCGTAAGACTCAGTCGCCGACCACGGCAGCAGATAGAGAGAAGATGAGTTATGTCCCATACGCTTCAGCCGTAGGCTCTCTAATGTATGCCATGCTGTGTACCAGACCTGATATAAACCTTGCCATAAGTTTGGTAGGGAGGTACCAAAGTGATCCCGGTATGGAACACTGGACACCGGTCAAGAATATCCTTAAGTACCTGAAAAGGACTAAGGAAATGATTCTCGTTTATGAAGGTGACGAAGAGCTCGTCGTAAAGGGTTACGTCGACGCTAGCTTCAACACAGATCCGGATGACTCTAAGTCATAGACCGGATACGTATATGTGTTGAATGGTGGGGCAGTGAGCTAGTGCAGCAGCAAGCAAGAAGTCGTGGCAGCATCTACATGTGAAGCGGAGTACATAGCTGCTTCAGAAGCAGCTCATGAAGGAATTTGGATGAAGGAGCTCATCAACGACCTTGGAGTGGTTCCAAGCGCGTCGGGTCCAATGACACTCTTCTGTGATAACACTGGGGCCATTGCCATAGCCAAGGAGCCCAGGTTTCACCGAAAGACGAAGCACATCAAACGCCGCTATAACTCCATCCAGGACCATGTCCAAAGTGGAGTGATAGATATTTGTGAATATAGGTGAGGGAGACATCACCGGGCTGCACGTGTGTTGAACGCGGAGGTGTCGTAGTTCGGCACTAGATCAGAATCACACCGCGATCTGAATCGCCGCGAGTACGACTCCATCAACCGCGTTCTAGTAATGCTTCCTCTTAGCGATCTTCAAAGGTATGAAGATGCTCTTACCCCTCTCTCGTTGCTGGTCTCTCCATAGGAAGATCTGAATATGCGTAGAATTTTTTTTGAATTTATGCTACGTTACCCAACAATAAGGTACTACACACATGCTCCTAAGGGAAGGGTTGGTAGGACTTAACCATCGCGCGATCCCGACTTCCACACAAAGGATGACAATCAATAAATAAATCATGCTCCGATTGCGTCACATAACGGTTCACCATACGTGCATGCTACGGGAATCACAAACCTTAACACAAGTATTTCTACGAATACACAATTACTCACTAGCATGACTCTAATATCACATCTTCATGTCGCAAAACTATTGCAAGGAATCAAACATATCATATTCAGTGATCTACAAGTTTTATGTAGGATTTTATGACTAACCATGTGAATGACCAACTCCTCTTAAATCTCTAAATAGGTATAAGTGAAGCATGAGAGTTTAATTCTTTCTACAAAAGATATTCCCTACTCTAACAAATGTAAGTGAAGCAAAAGAGCATTCTACAAATGGCGGTTTTCTATGTGTAGGGAAACAGGCAATCCAAACTTCAAATGATATAAGTGAAGCACATGAAGCATCAATAAAGCCATACTCAAAAGATATAAGTGAAGTGCAAAGAGCATTCTATAAATTAACCAAGGACTAACTCATACCATCATCGTTCATAAAAGAAAAAGTAAAAATAAACACAAAAGACGCTCCAAGCATTTGCACATATCATGTGACGAATAAAAATATAGCTCCGAGTAAAATTACCGATAGACTGTAGACGAAATAGGGGATGCCTTCCGGGGCATCCCAAGCTTAGACACTTGAGTATTCCTTGAATATTACCTTGGGGTGCCTTGGGCATCCCCAAGCTTAGGCTCTTGCCTCTCCTTATTCCTTCATCCATCGTGGTCTCACCCAAAACATGAAAACTTCAATCACACAAAACTCAACAAAACCTTCGTGAGGTCCGTTAGTATAATAAAGTAAATCACCACTTTAAGTACTGTTGTGAACTCATTCCAAATTCATATTAGCATTATATCTACTGTAATCCAACTTCACCATGGTTCATACCCCTCGATACTACCCATAGATTCATCAAAATAAGAGAACAATGCATAGAAAACAGAATCTATCAAAAACATAACAGTCTGTAGTAATCTGAACTTATACCATACTTCTGATACTCCAAAAATTCTTAAAACATATGACAATTAGGGAAATTTTCATATCAATCAGCAGCAAAAAGAAACAACTCAAAATCTCTTACTGGATAGGAATTAAAAATCATTTTGTGAGCACAAAGTTTCCATCTTTTTCACCATGATTAAACAACTATCACCCAAACTAATCATAAAGGCTTTACTTCGCACATTATTTTTATAATACAATGGAATTGTACAAGGGGATTATTATTTTTCTGAGAAACTTCCATGAAAAATTCTACATTGTTCCCATGAGCATGAACACAAGTGTTCAAGGTCAATCCTCACTTCCGCAATGCATCACCTTTCAATCGCTTCTCTTTTTGAAAAAGTTTTAAGTTCCCCTCTATATTTTTTTTGTTTTTAAACTATATAAAAGCACTCAACAGAAATAAATGACTCTCTAAAACTTTTGGGTTTTCTCCCAGGCAGCGGTTTCTTTAAAGCCATTAAGCTAGGCATAAAGTGCTCAAGTAATGGATCCACCCGGATCCCAAGGTATATCAAAGCCAATTTTAATTAACGATGATTTGCAATTTAGTAGTGAGCACAAGGTAACATATATCATGCAATGACAAAGTATAACTCTCTTCCTATGCATTGGCATGTCATTAAAGAACAATTCATGCACAACAAGTAAAGGCCAATACATAGCATAAGCAGTTTCTTGCAATTTTATCGCATTGGAAACATAGAGAGGTGGAGATGTAGTTCCTCTCTCATAATAATTGCAAGTAGGAGCAGAAAGCACATGGATAGTATATTCATCAAAATCATCATGTGTAATAGTAGAAGGCAACCCATCTATGTAATCCCTAATAAGAGCAAACTTCTCCGATATAGTGTAGTTGGGAGAGTTCAAAAAGATAGTAGGACTATCATAAGTGGGTGCGATAGCAACAATTTCATGTTTAACATAAGGAACTATAGCAAGTTCATCTTAATAAGCATCATGGCCACAAGCATAGCAAGCATCAAGTTCATCAAAAAGGGATATTTCAAACGAATCCAGGGGATCATAGCAATCAACATAGCATTCATCCTTCGGTAAGAACGAAGGGGAATTAAACAATGTATGAGTTGAAGAGTTACTCTCATTATAAGGTGGGCACGGATAGCTAGTCCGCTCTTCCTCCTTTTGTTCTTCGCTCTCCTCGTCATCTTTTTCATCTAATGAGCTCACAGTTTCATCATTTTCTTCTTCCACAGTTTCCTGCAAAATATTAGTCTCTTCTTGGGCAGCGTAGAATTTCTCCATAAATCAATAAATATGGGCATTATATTCATAATGAGTATAACAATAACGAAGCATAACCAAATTTTCATATCGGTAAGCAGCATCATCATTATCATCACACCCTTTAAATAGAGCTTCAATTTCATAAGCACCCATTAAAGCAACAAACTCTACTATTTGCTCCACATCATAGTAATCATATATACCATTAGCATAAGAATCCAAGGTTTCATTAGCATTAAATTTACAAGAAAAGGGAAGGTGTTGAGCCTTCATCCTAGAGCAACAAGTAATATCATATCTCAAGAATAGCTCCCAAGCATACCATTTCAACATATGAATTTGATCCCATAATAGTTTCCCTTTTTTGAGTCAAGTGATAATCCCTAAAGTATTCATGTTGATCCAACGCGTATCCCATTATATAATTTAATGGGGTTTTCTCAGGAATATTAGAGAAGTGCATAATATTTTCCACATAACGAGCATCGAGGGTTTTAGGAGGTTCCCCATCTCCATGAGTAGCAAGTACACCTAATTTTTTTGGTATTTCGTGTTCCATATCCATAACTAAAGATAGAGAACAACTTAGAATAGCAATTAAATCTACTTAGTGATAAAGCAAACAAGCACACATGAGAATATTCACCCCACGCTATTGCTCCCCGGCAAAGGCGCCTGAAAAAGGTGTTGATAACCCACAAGTATAGGGGATCAATTGTAGCCTTTCTTGATAACTAAGAGTGTCGACCCCTAAAGGGAGCTAAAGGTAGGACAACTATTCCCTCAAGTTTTATGGACCACCGATACAACTCTACTCACACTTTACGTTCGGTTTACCTAGAACAAGTATGAAACTAGAAGTACTTTGTAGGAGTGATAGGATAGGTTTGCAAGAAAAGAAAGAACACGTAAATAAAAACTAGGGGCTGGTTAGATAAAGAAACAATTACGTTAGTTTAACGAGTGTGGAAAAGTGGTGGTAGGAGTTGTGGAATTGTCCCTAAGCAATTGACTACGTTAATAGACCGATAGAAAGTTTTATGTGGGAGAGGTCACTGCTAGCATGTCATCCCTTACTTGGAATTCTATGCACTAATGATTGGAACTATTAGCAAGCATCCGCAACTACTAACGTTCATTAAGGTAAAACCCAACCATAGCAATAAGATATATTGGTCCCCTTCAATCCCATATGCATCAATTTCTATGCTAGGCTGAAGCTTCTGTCACCCTTGCCCTCCAATGCATAGTCCTATCAACATACTCGTAACCCTATGGTGTGATCCACGCGTGCGCTCATATGATGGGCACCGAAGGACAACAACATAACCACAAGCAAATTAAACCAATCATAGCAATTCATCAATCACCGATAGAACAACGAAAATCTACTCAGACATCATAGGATGGCAACACATCATTGGATAATAATATGAAGCATAATGCACCATGTTAAAGTAGAGGGTACAGCGGGTTGCGGGAGAGTGGACCGCTGAATATTGATGGGGGAAGGTGATGGAGGTGTTGGTGAAGATGACGGAGGTGTTGGTGTAGATCGCCGTCACACGATGATGTCCCAGGTGGCGTTCCGGCGCCGTCGGGAGAGATCTCCCCTTCTTATTCTTCTTCCTTGACCTCCTCCCTAGATGGGAGAAGGGTTTCCCCTCTGGTCCATGGTCTCCATGGCAGCGGAGGGGTGAGAGCCCCTCCGAGATTGGATCTCTCTCTGTGTGTCCTTTTGTTTCTGCGCTCCCAAATTCTGGCTTTCACCGTTTCTTAAATTCCCGGAGATCCGTAACTTCGATTGGGCTGAAATTTTAACACGATTTTCTTCCGGATATTATCTTTCTTGTGGAAAAAGAAGGGCCCCAACCGCCTTAGGTATTGGTCACAAGCCTGCCAGCCGCGGCCTAGGGGGCGTGCTTCCTGGGCTTGTGACCTCCTCGGGCATCATTTCGCGTAGATTCTTCTTCCCAAAAATCATAAATATTCCAAAACAAATCCCCCTAGGTTTTTTATTGCATTTGGACTTCGTTTGGTAAGGATAATCTGCAAAACAAAAAAACGTGCAACAAACAGGAACTGGCACTGGGCACTGGATCAATATGTTAGTCCCAAAAATAGTATAAAAAGTTGCCAAAAGTGTATGAAAGTTGTAGAATATTGGCATGAAACAATCAAAAATTATAGATACGATGGAGACGTATCAACTATTCCCAAGCTCCCAATGACTTGTGGTAGAGTTGCCCTTATAAAGGGGTGTCGCTCTTACTACTGTAGTAGTATGGTACTAAACTTTCCACCACTTACCATAGACTCACATGAACCATGAAGATTAATCAATGATTATTTTTTTGATATTGGCCCAAGCCCATCTATAATCCAATAGTTGTGACTTGATTTTTGTTGACACCAGATTTTGGCATGGAAGAAAATCTTATTAAGATGGATTCAAATGAAGAAGTGTTCCACATGAAAAGGTTTTGTGGTGCTGACATGAACATTTTTAAAGTTTGGGCCATCGCTGTCCGATCTCATCTCGACGGCCGAAACTTTGTTTGAAGTACTGAGATTTCATATTCAGAGTACCATTCGGCCAATTAAGCCCACAAGACAACCTCATATGGAAACATGTTCAACAGGCATTGTCTTCGTCTCATCGAAACGATCGATTTTAATATAAAAACCATGTTGATCCGGGATCGCATGCAAAAGTTAGAGCCATCGGAGTACGGCCCTCCCACAAGATGAAATATGGTGTGAGAGATCACACAACTGTGTGATGGATGGCACGAGGTCGTGGGAGGGATCACACAAGCTGTCTGATGGGTCGCACGAGCTCTTCGACCCTCTAGGGCGTGATTTGGTGTATTTTTCTTGTAAGGAAAGCCTAGATGAGTCCTTTGCTTGTATGGGAAGTCTAGCCGCCTTTTATATATGGTGGAGATGACAGCCGATTAAAACAACACACAATCGAACAAATCAATCTACTACTTTTTACCCTAGTTTTTACATCTCTCCCTTGTTCTTTCTCTCTCATTCTTTGTTCGTTCTTCACGTTGAAGGGTAGCGATCCTTGAGGCTCTAGGGGCAGGCGAACTGACCTAGGGCAACCCATACCGGCCGCATTCCCAGACGGAATCCCTCTCGGCCGTGTGGGGCATCGGGTCTTCAAAAGCATCCGCCGACTGTCTTGCGTATCACATTGTCGGTCGGATCTCCTTCTACGTAAATTGCGGTGCATCACCCGCGGCATCGAGGGTACACGTGATGTGTTTGTGTGTGAACACACTTTTTGGCGACTCTGCTCAGGACGAAGCTTTGAACGGTCTCGAGCTTGTTCTTGCTACGAGGAGGGCGTCATCAACCGGATGCAATCCACGAGGTAACATTTATCAGTAATCCCCTTACGTAGATGCAAACAACCATCATGTTGATGTTGCTAGATCTTTCAATCGACATGTCATGTCGTCTAGCCCTAACGAGCAAAGGTCGACTAGTTATTGTTGGAAATATGCCCTAGAGGCAATAATAAATTGGTTATTATTTTATTTCCTTGGTCATGATAATCGTTTATTATCCATGCTATAATTGTATTGATTGGAAACTCAAATACATGTGTGGATACATAGACAAAACATTGTCCCTAATAAGCCTTTAGTTGACTAGCTCGTTGATCAAAGATTGTTAAGGTTTCCTAGCCATAGACAAGTGTTCTCACTTGATAACGGGATCACATCATTAGGAGAATGACGTGATGGACAAGACCCAAACTATAAATGTAGCATATGATCGTGTCAGTTTATTGCTACTGTTTTCTGCATGTCAATGTGTCTGTTCCTATGACCATGAGATCATGCAACTCCCGGACACCGGAGGAATACCTTGTGTGTATCAAACGTCACAATGTAACTAATTGACTATAAAGGTGCTCTACATGTATCTCCAAAGGTGTTTGTTGGGTTGGCGTGAATCGAGACTAGGATTTGTCACTCCGTATAACGGAGAAGTATCACGAGGCCCACTTGGTAATACAACATCATAATAAGCCTTGCAAGCAATGTGACTAAGGAGTTAGCCATGAGATCTTGTATTACGAAACAAGTAAAGAGACTTGCCGATAACGAGATTGAACTAGGTATAGAGATACCGACGATCGAATCTCGGGCAAGTAACATACCGAAGGACAAACGGAATATCATACGAGATTAACTCAATCCTTGACATAGAGGTTCAACCGATAAAGATCTTCGTAGAATATGTAGGAGCCAATATATGCATCCAGGTCCCGCTATTGGTTATTGACCATAGATGTGTCTATGTCATGTCTGCATAGTTCTCGAACCCGCAGGGTCTGCACACTTAAGGTTCGGTGACGTTTCGGTATAGTTGAGTTATAGGTGTTGGTACCGAAAGTTGTTCGGAGTACCAGATGAGATCCTAGATGTCACTGGAGCTCCGGAATGGTCCGGAGGTAAAGATCGATATATAGGAGTTCCTGTTTTGGTCACCGGAAAAGTTTCGGGCTCATCGGTAGTGTACCGGGAGTGTCGGGAGGGTACCGTGGACCATCAGGAGGGGTGTCATGCCTCGAGGGGCCTTATGGGCTGTCGGAGGATACAAACCAGCCCCTAGTGGGCTGACATAAGCTCCCACTAAGGCCCATGAGGGTTGAGAGGCAAAAAACCCAAAGGTGGAAAAGGTGGAAAGGGTTTCCAACTGGAAAGGAGGAATCCTACTCCTAGTAGGATTGGAGTAGGACTCCTCCACCTCCAATTTCGGCCAAACCTTGAGGGTTTGAGGCTGCCTCCTCCCCTCCATCCCTCCTGTATATACTAGATGTAGTGAGGATTTTTGAAACACAGAAAAACAGCCACGTGCTCCCTCTACCTCTCTCTAGATATGTTTATCCTCTAGTCTAGTTCGGCGGTGCTTAGGCGAAGCCCTGCTGGATTAGTTCACCACCACCACACCGCCGTGCTGGAGAAATCATCTACCTCTCTGTCCCTCTTGCTGGATCAACAAGGCTGGGATCGTCATCGAGCTGTACGTGTGTTGAACGTGGAGGTGACGTCCGTTCGGCACTAGATCGCGGGACTGATCATGATGAGATCGTGGGACGGGCTGCAATTTGGATCGTGAAGATGTTCCACTACATCAACCGCATTACATACGCTTCCACTTAGCAATCTACAAGGGTATGTAGATTCACTCTCCCCTCTCATAGATGATCATCACCATGGATAGGTATTGCGTGTGCGTAGGAAAATTTTGTTTCCCATACGACATTCCTCAAAAGTGGCATCATGAGCTAGGTTCATGCGTAGATGATATCTCGAGTAGAACACAAGAGTTTGTGGGTGTTGATGTTCAATTTGCTGCCCTCCTTAGTCTTTTCTTGATTCGGCTGTATCGTTGGATTGAAGGGGCCCGGACAACTTTCTCGTACGCTTACGAGAGATTGGTTTCATCGACTAACATGCAACTTGTTGCATAAAGATGACTGGCGGGTGTCTGTTTCTTCAACTTTAGTTGAATCGGATTTGACCGAAGCAGTCCTTGGAGAAGGTTAAATAGGAATGTGCATATCACCATTGTGGCTTTGCGTAAGTAAGATGCGATCATACTAGATACCCATAGCAGCCACGTAAAACATGCAACAACAAATTAGAGGACGTCTAACTTGTTTTTGCACGGTATGCATGTGATGTGATATGGCCAAACACATGATATAATATATTGGATGTATGAGATGATCATGTTGTAATAGTTAAATATTGACTTGCACATCGATGCTACGGCAACCGGCAGGAGCCATAGGGTTGTCTTTAAACTAAGTTTGTGCTTGCAGATGCTTTTACTATATCTCTAGGTTGTAGCTTTAGTAGTAATAGCATAGATAGCACGAGAACGTTGATGGCGGCACGATGATGGATATCATGATGATGGAGATCATGGTGCGGCGCCGGTGGATGGAGATCATGTCGGTGCTTTGGTGATGGAGATCAAGAAGCACAAGTTCATGGCCATATCACGTCACTTATGATTTGCATGTGATGTTAATCCTTTTATGCAGCTTATTTTGATTAGAACGATGATAGCATTATAAGGTGATCCCTCACTAAAATTACAAGATAAAAGTTGTGTTCTCCCCGACTGTGCACCGTTGCGACAGTTCGTCGTTTCGACACACCACGTGATGATCGGGTGTGATAGACTCAACGTTCACATACAATGGGTGCAAAATAGTTGCACACGTGGAACACTCGGGTTAAACTTGATGAGCCTAGCATGTACATACATGGCCTCGAAACACAAGAGACCGAAAGGTCGAGCATGAATCATATAGTTGATATGATCAACATCGATATGTTCACCACTGAAACTATTGCATGCTTAGAAGTAGATGTTGGACAAGTAGACAATATAATGAATTGTGTTTGCTTGGATCCGAACAATGTTATATGATTAGAGATCCCTTAGCATGTGACGACTGCTTCCACCTCATATTAGCCAAAACTACCGCACCAAGTAGAGATACTACTTGTGCATCCATAAACCTTCAACCCAGTTTTTCCATGAGAGTCCACCATACCTACCTATGGATTGAATAAGATCCCTCAAGCAAGTTGTCATCGGTGCAAGCAATAAAAATTGCTGCCTAATATCTATGATCTATTAGTGTGTGGAAAATAAGCTTTGTACGAACCTGTGATGAGGAAGACATAAAAGCGACAGACTGCGTAATAAATTTCTTTATCACAGGAGGCAATATAAAGTGGCGTTCATCCGCACTAAGAGGACACGCATCCAAACCTCAAAAGTGCATGACAACCTCTGCTTCCCTCTGCGAAGGGCATATCTTGTACCTTTACTTCTTGCCCTTGAAAGAGTCTTGGTGATCTTCACCAATTCTCTGTTTCGCCTTTATCCTGGCTAACGTCATATGCTAGGGAAAGATCTATATTCATATGTCAACATGGAGGTAAGAATTCATGTATTATTATTGTTGACATTACCCTTGAGGTAAGCAGTTGGGAGGCAAAACTATAAGCCCCTATCTTTCTCTGTGCTCGGCTGAATCTTTGATCTCATGAGTACCACGTGATTTGTAGCAATTGTAGAGAACGAAAAGATGATTGAGTATGTGGATTTTCTTTACAAGCTCTTATTTGACTCTTTCTGATGTTGTGATAAATTGCAATTGCTTCAATGACTAAAGGCTATCGGTTGCTAATTCTCGGTAAGGTTCTTGATCCATACTTTACTTTGTGAAGGAATTGTCACTTTAGCATGAGAGATTATATGTTTGTATTGCTGTTCTCATCATGATCATGATGCATGTATGTTCGTATCTTGTTTTGTAGACACCTCTCTCCCTAAACATGTGGGCATATTTATTGAGCTCGGCTTTCGCTTAAGGACAAGCAAGGTCTAAGCTTGGGGGAGTTGATACGACCATTTTGCATCATGCTTTCATGTTGATATTTATCGCTTCTTGGGCTGTTATTTCACTTCACGGTGCAATACTTATGCCTTTTCTCTCTTATTTTGCAAGGTTTACATGAAGAGGGAGAATGCCGGCAGCTGCAGTTCTGGCCTGAAAAAGGAGCAAGTTTGAGATGCCTATTCTGCACAACTCCAAAAGCCATGAAAATCAACGTAGATTTTTTTGGGAATATATAAAAAATACTATGCCGAAGAAGTGCCAGAGGAGCGCAACCAGGGGGCCACAAGCCTGGTAGGTGCGCCCCCCCTGGCCACGCCTAGGGGGCTTGTGGGCTCCCTGTTGGCCCACTGGCTCCCCTCTTCTACTATATGAAGGGTTTCGTTCTGAAAAAAACAGGAAGAGGCTTTTCGGAGGATTCACCGCCGCCACGAGGCGGAACCTGAGCAGAACCAATCTAGAGCTCCGGCAGGACGATCCTGCCGGGGAAACTTCCCTCCTGGAGGGGGAACTCGTCGCCATCGTCATCACCAACACTCCTCTCATCGGAGGGGACTCATCACCATCAACATCTTCATCAGCACCATCTCATCTCCAAACCCTAGTTCATCTCTTGTAACCAATCTCCGTCTCGCGACTCCGATTGGTACTTGTAAGGTTGCTAGTAGTGTTAATTACTCTTTGTAGTTGATGCTAGTTGGATTATTTGGTGGAAGAGTTTATGTTCAGATCCTTGATGCTACTCATTACCTCTCTGGTCATGAATATGGTTATGCTTTGTGAGTAGTTACTTTTGTTCCTGAGGACATGGGATAGGTCATGCTAATAGTAGTCATGTGAATTTGGTATTCGTTCGATATTTTGATGTGTTGTATGTTCTTTTTCCTCTACTGGTGTTATGTGAACGTCAACTACATAACACTTCACCATTATTTGGGCCTAGAGGAAGGCATTGGGAAGTAGTAAGTAGATGATGGGTTGCTAGAGAGATAGAAGCTTAAACCCTAGTTTATGCATTGCTTCATAAGGGGCTGATTTGGATCCACTAGTTTAATGTTATGGTTAGACTTTGTGTTAATTCTTCTTTCGTAGTTGCGGATGCTTGCGAGAGGGGTTAATCATAAGTGGGATTCTTGTCCAAGTAAGGGCAGTACCCAAGCGTCATTCCACCCACATATCAAACTATCAAAGTAACGAACGCAAATCATATGAACATGATGAAAACTAGCATGACAGAAATTCCCGTGTGTCCTCGGGAGCGTTTTTCCTCCTATAAGACTTTGTCCAGGCTTGTCCCTTGCTACAAAAGGGATTGGGCCACTTTGTTGCACCATTGCTACTTTTGTTACTTGTTCCTTGCTTCGAATCATCTCACCACACAACCACTTGTTACCGATAATTTAAGTGCTTGCAGATATTACCTTGCTAAAAACCACTTGTGAGATCATTCTGCTCCTCGTTGGGTTCGACACTCTAACTTATCGAAAGGACTACAATAGATCCCCTATACTTGTGGGTCATCAGTAGCCTGCGTAATATCTCTAGTTTCTCCGACAGTTATACTAGAGATGAAATCTCTAACTGAAGACTTAGGAGGATCGTTGAGACTACCCCAATCAGGTATCTTGCAAATTCTATTGAAATCCTCTAAATCCATGGTATACGATTTGTCATACAGATCAAACAGTATGGATGTGTCACGGCCAGCTGGAAATTTGAATCTACGAACAAAAGAGGCAGTGAGAGTAGTATACTGTTCACATTTATTGGAGATGAATTCTTCGAGCCCAGCATTGTGAACAAATGTATCAAACTCGTCTTTTAAACCTGCATCAATCATGAATTCATCAGAAGTCCATTCACATGGTTGTACCTGTGTGTTCCTCGGTTGGTAAGGATCTGTAATGACTAAGATGCGGTCCTTTCCGATTTGGGGAACGAAGCCCCGAATTGGAAAGAAGCGCATCTAAGAGTTTCGCAAGCACGATAACATAACACATACATAATAATAACTGAATGACATTAAGGGATTCAACTGTCATCTCATTAATATATCAGAGTACATCACGCATCCAAACAAGGTAGTTCCGCTACAGACTACAAAACATGAGAAATGACTATGCTACCCTCCCAGCTTGCCCATGATCACGACCACGCCTCAGTCTTCTCGATAGTTCACGTACAGACGGTCGTTCTCCTCATTGTACTGCCACACCAGCTACGTGCCACACCATGCAGATTATTATTAAGTGATTAGCAGATTAAAACCAAGGTTGGGTCCTGCCGGACAAGTCTTAACACTACGCGATTTATCGAGGGGGTCCTCATAACAACCCCGAACGTGTTAGGAGCGATCATTATGGAATCAAAGACCGGTAGCCGGTAACTATGGTGGCAATAACGGAACAAAACACCTCGCAAAAGGCTAGGCCTTCCGTTATTTACCAAGTATATAGGTGCATTAATTAAATAACAGATTTAACATAATGATATCAAACTCATGCTATCACATGAGACAAAGCACCTTCATCTAGCAATGCTAACATTAGTAGCTGAGCAAAGCCTACTTAGCCATTCAAGATTTCCTAGGAAGGGATAAGTGTTTGGTTTCAAGGCATATTAGGAGGCAATTATTTCAGTGGTAGGCAGCGAGCATAAGACAAGGGAAACGTAATCTAGCATAACAAGTCTAGAGATGGAATCAAGGTCATATCATCTTGCGTGTGATATCCTCAGCTTGGAACTGCTCTTGTTCGTCCTGCACGTACTCTCCCGAATCCATGTACTCGTTCTCTGATCCCAATGCTACCCAACATAAAAATAACATCCAATGAACAACAGCACCTCAAGATGCAACAAGCACATGATGCATGAGATGAATATGAGCATGCATCTCTATTCTATTCACTAGCACAAGCATGAGAAGTAAATACATGCTCCTGGACAGAAATGCACTCTAATCTATCTTGACATGCATGAGAATGACATGATCAGATGCGTCACGTGAAAACGATGCAAAAGCATATAAAGAACATTACCAACGAAGCTACGGATCAACGAGAAACAACAAAACAAGAAATGAAGTGCTACCTGTCAAATTCATCACAACACACCCCAATGGCATAACTCTGGTATTTCCAGGATGCCAAGACATAAAACAAACAAACATGGATGGGGTGGTGCAAAGAATATCACCACACCATCAACTATGCACTCACAAACATCAAAATACCAAAACTACACAATCTGCCACAAACAGCATCATAGCACTTTGAGAACTACATGCAAGGCACCTACAGCCACCCAAATATGACAAATAAGATATGTGGCAGTAGCTATCCAAGAGTACTACAAGCACAAGCAAAAAAGATAATGCAAAGGAGTTTCACACAGAAAGTTACACAGTTGCTAACTTCGCAAAAAATATCAGATTTCTGGGACTTGTTGAAAATTCCAGATTCTTACTATATGTTTATGCTGTGAAGCATTTTGACAGCACACAAAACAATATCTACAGGACATTAATGGAATGAAAATTTGCAGAGTGCTACACAAACACAAAATCTACAACTTCCTAGTTGAAAGCTAAGGCTGAATCACAACACATTGACCTGCACAAGCTCATCAACAGGAGAAGAAAATATAAACAGATTCTCAGACTTAGTGAAAATCTCAGAATTTCAGCCACATGCCTACTTTGATTGGGCATAACTTGCACATATGGATTCCTAAGAATGAAACAAAACCAATATGTGGTAGAGGGGGTCACCCTCTACTACCACAACCAAGAACCAAACTCATGTGCACACCACATCTCATGGAACCAAGCTCCAAACATAGAACAAATCCGAAATATGTCATCTCCAGAAAATGTTCCAATGGCAAAACTGACTTCGCCAATGGATTCCTGGGATGATTCTACCCCAAAAACATATAAAATACCTATGCACTTGCTTGGAACAAAAGAGCACAAACTAGAAAAGAAAAACTACATAGAATCACATATAGTGAATAGTGCATCATCACATGTGCTATTCACTAGAACTATATCTACACAAGCATGTGCATATGTCCACAACATCAATGGGGTACATGAGGGGTAGACCTCATGCCCATGTTCCTTGGCACACCACCACACCACCACATGTACAAGCACAACATAATAAAACACCTACACATGAACTTGAGGACACACACCTAGTTGACACCATATATACTACCCCTACTATATAAGCAAGATCATGAGCATAACAAGGCCAACAGAACTTAGGCATGTGTGTGACACACACACACACATGCACACACACACACAAGGTATGTGGGGAGGGGGAAAATCCATTCACACACCCACCACACTCTACTTGCACCACTAGGGCATGAGGTAAACCCACAAGCACAAAATCACACCCTACACTAAATATCATAACATGCATCTACACATGTTACCCTAGTGCAAACACACACAACATTATGCACATATGCTACAAATCCTATTCAAGCAAGCCTACCTAAGAACATACTCACTCATGCAAATAGGGCCTACACATATATATAACTTGGAGCAAAAATATAGAAGCCACATGTTGTTTGAGAGCTACAAAATGTAACACACATCTACCTAGTGCAACACAGCAACTACTCAGCCAAGGAAACAGCACAAGGAAAGAAAAATACACAGCAAAATAAAAATGGGGGAGAGGATTTGAACCCTATACCCCCTGGTACACAACACTGCACTCTACCACTCTGCTAGAGATGCTCTAGTTGACAGAACAAAGGAATACAGCAGGATATGCTGCCCTACTGCGGCAACGCCACTGTATCGAAAATAAATCAAAATGGGGGGTGTAACCCCTCGTACTCGAACCCACGATCACATGAGACAGACACGCACCAAGAACCACTACGCTACGCTTTTGAGTCTGACAGAAAGTAGGAAGTCTACCAGGTAATCTACCATGGCAGTGTGCTCTGCTCTACGTGCGTAGGGATGCCGACAGGGAAGATCACCGGAGCTGCAAAAGCTACTGCTGCTGCGCCACGAGGGGGGCATACCATCTACGCTGCTGCACATCTATTACGCCGTGCTAGCCCATGCCCTGCTGCGCTACTGCACGAGCACAAACCCAAGCACACCCATGCACACAACATCGCAAGATCTCCTCTCGAGTCAAAGGAGTGCCGACGAGCACAGCCCGAACTACTCGAGGGGGAAGGAGGGAGGAGAGGTTCCTCGCCTAGGGAAGGATGAAGTAGCGCCGATCTGAAGGGGAGGAATCCAGATCGGAGGGGAAGTAGATGTCGCTCCAGTCCTAACGCAGAACCGAGGATGAAGAAGGAGGACGCCGTCAGCACGATGATGACGAAGAGCTGGCCGTCGACGTGGTCGTTTCACGGCCTCACCGAGGTTAGGAATGGGGCGCGGGGTGCTCGCCCGAGCCCCTGGACATGGCGGCGGCGCCGGACGCCGACGGGAGCTCGGTAGACGCCAACGAGGAGCTCCTCTCTCTCTGCTGCAAACTACAGAGCCTACCTGCGGGGAAGGAAGAGGGGAAGGAGATGTAGAGAGGAGATGGTGGCGCGCAGATGGGGAAGGGGGAAATCCTAGGAAGAGGGGGGCACGGATGCCCATGTTTTATGGGGGGGACCTCGATGTTTGAGCCCTCATGGCGGTCGTCTCTCTCTCGGCTAGTCTGACAGAAAGGAGGCAGAGGTGGAACGGCATCAGGAGGTGGAAGGAGGGACGTGGGAGCTAGGCTACCGCGCACTAGGAGAGGAGAGATGGGCCGCCCGGGGGGAGGAAGCCCACCTGAGGCGCCACATAAGAGAAAATAAAACCCTGGGGCTTTTTCTAATAGAAATAACCCAGAGAAAAGCAATAAAAGCACAAGCTAAACTATTGGGGATAAAAACAAAACAAAAATACCCCTGGTCATGGAAACATATGACCTATTTGAATAAACTGGAAAAGAATTATTTGGAGCTTCTAAATATTTACAAAACAGAATTATAGGGTCTGTTTTGTAATTGTTTGCTCCATTTTAACACCTATTCAAAAACAGCAAACCACATCTCCAAACCACCACACATCAAAGCTAACACATGGGCATTTTTAAAACAAGGAAGTTGCAAAGATATTTGGGCTTGAGATAAATAGGAGGGAGAGAGTTTTTGAAGGCTATGCAAACCACAAGGCTATTCCTAATAACACATGCAATCTACTAGAGTTGCACCACACCACACATTTCACAAAACCACACATCACACAAGATATCACATCACCTCATATGACCACAAAGCAACAACACATGACACATGGAATGATATGGAATGCATGCATGCAAAGGAAGAAATAACAAGGTGACACCACATGAAAACATAAGCATTGAACTCTCTCATAGCATTGGCAAGGTGGACCCACATGGGAAGGTTCCAAAAAGGGAAAGACACACACTTGGGGCATTACAAACTCTCCCACACTACAAAAATATCTCGCCCTGAGATCTACGCCTGAAAGAACTCCGGAAATTCAGAACGGAGGTGATCCTCGCGTTCCCATGTAGCCTCTTTATCGGAATGGTGTGACCATTGCACTTTGAGAAATTTAACAGTCTTGTTGTGGGTCTTGCGCTGAGTCGCCTCCAGAACCGCAACTGAATGCTCACGATAAGATAGGTCAGGCTGAAGGTCGATGTCTTGAAGATGAACAGTGCGCTCGGGGGTCTTGAAGCACCTGTGGAGCTGTGAAACATGGAACACATCATGCACATTTGCAAAGTTTGACGAGAACTCAAGCTGGTACGCAAGGTCGCCTCTCTTGCCAACAACTCTGAACGGGCCCACGAAACGAGGCGCAAGCTTGCCTTTGATGCCAAAGTGCTCCATACCCTTCATAGGCGACACCTTGAGATAGACAAAGTCATCAAGCTCATAAGATATGTCACGATGCTTGCTATCATCATAGCTCTTCTGATGGGACTGAGCTGCTCTCAGGTTGTCGCGAAAGACCCAACACATCTCCTCAGCTTCTTCTATCACGTCATTCCCAAGGATCTGACGCTCGCCGGTCTTGGACCAGTTGAGTGGGGTACGACACTTCCTGCCATAGAGAATTTCAAACGGAGCCTTGCCAGAACTAGCTTGATAACTGTTGTTATACGAGAACTCCGCAAAAGGCAGACAATCCTCCCACTTCATACCAAAAGAGATAACAAAGGCTCTCAGCATATCCTCAAGAACTTGATTTACTCGCTCCACTTGACCACTAGTCTAAGGATGAAAAGTTGTGCTGAAGCGTATCTTTGTGCCCATAGCAGACTGAAAAGAGTCCCAAAACTTGGAAGTGAAGATACTTTCGCGATCCGAAGAGATCATCATATGCACGCCGTGCAAAGACACAATCCTGGAGGTGTACAACTCTGCAAGCTGAGCTGCCGAAATGGATTCCTTGACTGGAAGAAAATGAGCCACTTTACTCAACTTATCGATGACGACGAAGATGGCATCATTACCCTTCTTGGACTTCGGAAACCCGGTGACGAAATCCATCTCAAGATGATCGAACTTCCACTCGGGAATGGGCAAAGGATGCAAAAGACCTGCTGGACGTTGATGCTCTGCTTTCACCCTTCGACATACATCACATTCACTTACGAACTGAGCAATCTCACGCTTCATACGAGTGGACCAGAAGGTTTGTTTCAAGTCCTCATACATCTTGGAGCTTCCAGGATGAATAGAGAGCAGAGAGTTATGAGCTTCTTCCATGATTATCTTTTTGAGATCACCTTTCGGGACGACAAGACGATCCTCGAAGAACAACGTGTCTCTGGCATCAACACTGAAGCACTTATACTTGGGAAGACTCTTTGCCATGCCAATCTTGACTTTCTTCACCATTGCATCAAGAAGTTGTGCTGCTCGGACCTGATCTTCCAAGGTAGGAGAGATCTGAAGGTTTGCCAGGAATCCCTGAGGTACTAACCAAAGGTTGAGCTTCCTGAAAGACTCACAAAGAGCAGGCTGGAGAGGTTGCAGAATGAAACTGTTGCAGTACGCCTTCCTGCTCAAGCCATCTGCCACGACATTAGCTTTGCCTGGCGTGCACTCAACACTTGGATTAAAATCTTGGAGCATTTCCACCCAACGTATTTGCCGAAGATTCAGGTTAGGCTGAGTGAAGATGTACTTGAGACTCTTGTGATCAGTGAAAACTTCAACCTTTCGTTCCAACAAGAGGTGTCTCCAAGTCATCAGAGCGTGTACCACAGCTGCTAGCTCAAGATCATGCAGAGGATAGTTCTTCTCCGCTGGCTTCAACTGCCTGGAGGTATAAGCAACCACTTTCTTCTCTTGCATCAGAACTGCACCAAGACCCTGGAGAGAAGCATCGCAGAACACCTGGTAAGGCTTGGAATCATCCGGAGGAACCAAGACTGGAGTAGAGGTGAGCTTCTCTTTGAGTGTGTCGAAGGCCAACTGACACTCTGGAGACCAAGCATACTTCACACCTTTCTGAAGAAGACTTGAGAGCGGCTTAGCAATCTTGGAGAAGTTCTCAACGAACCTTCTGCAATAGCTTGCAAGCCCGAGAAAGCTTCGAAGCTTCTTCACATTATGCGGAGGCTCCCATTCAACAATGGCCTGAACCTTGGACGGATCAACTTTGATGCCCTCGGCAGAGATAATGTGACCAAGATAGACGACTTCTTTCAGCCAGAACTCACACTTGGAAAACTTGGCATACAGCTTGTACTCTCTCAGCTTATCAAGCACACTTCTGAGATGTTCTTCATGTTCTTCCTCAGTTTCAGAAAAGACCAGAATGTCGTCGAGATAGAGCAAGACAAAGTCATTCTTGAACGGAGAGAATAGTAGTTCATCAAACAACAGAATGTCGGAGGAGCATTTGCCAGACCAAAAGACATGACCGTATACTCTACGAGCCAAAACTAGTCATGAAGGTCGTCTTCGGAATATCTTCTTCGCGAATGCGAATTTGATGATAGACCATTCTGAGATCGAGCTTGGAGAAGACCTTAGCACCTTTCAACTGTTCGAACAACTCAGTTATGTTTGGAAGTGGATATTTGTTCCTGATTGTCTTCTTGTTCAATGGATGGTAATCGACACACAGCTCGTCCGTGCCATCCTTCTTCTTGACAAACAGAACACCACAGCCCCACGGAGACGAGATCAGTCTGATCAAACCCAAACGCTCCTGCTCATCGAGTTGCCTCTTAAGCTCCTTCAACTCTTCTGGACCCAATTTGTACGGCCGTTTGCACACCGGCTCGGTACCTGGTTCAAGCTCAATCACAAATTCAACTTCTCGTTGCGGAGGCATGCCTGGCAGCTCTTCTCGAAACACATCTTCATATTCGCAGACCACTCGGACTTGCGAAATAGGATTAATCTCACCCTGTTCATTCAAAGAGAACAGACGGATTGTATCATCGCATGCCGCGAATATAATCACATCCTCCGAAGAGTGGGTAAGCTTCACTTCTTTAGCTTCACAATCAATCGATGCCTTGTTCATGGCCAGCCAGTCCATACCAAGGATCAAGTCAATGTCGGAATTGCCCAACACAATAGGAGACGCCAGAAAAGAATAACTCCCTATCTTGACAGAGAGATCACGAACCACTTTGTTGGCGCTCATAAGAGTACCGGGTGACACCACACGCAATGCCTTCTTCAAAAACTCAGAATCAAAATCATGCTCGGCAAAGAACATTCTAGATATGAACGAATGAGAAGCACCAGAATCAAACAACACTTTAGCAGGAATATCATTAACGAGGAGGTTACCCATGATCACATCTGACAAGTTTTCTGCCTCAGCTGCATTCACCATGTTGACTCGAGCTGATCTGGGGTTGAACTTGACAAGAGCATTGCTTCGAGGTTTGAATGGAGGAGGAGGCGGCAGTCGGAGCTGAGAAGTGCACTTGTTGGCATAATGACCCTTCTGCCCACACTTGTGACAAGTAACCTCTACTGGCTGCCGGTACTTAGTCTGAGGAGGCCCTTGCTTCTGATGCTTGAATCTCTGTTGAAAGACTGGGTTGGGTGGATGGGAAGAACCACGGACACCAGAATGCTTGAGCTGCTGCGAGTGCCGAGGAGGAGGAGGAGAAACCCAAAACTTATGTTGCTTCCGAACCACCTGAGTAGAAGAAGAGCTAGAATCTCTGAAGCGCTTCTTAGAATTCTTCACCTTGAGCAAGGTTGTCTCTGCCCTGAGAGCTAAGTTGTAGAACTTGTCTAACTCCTCAGGATCGTGCAAAGCAAGAGCTAACTGCAAATCTTCTTTCAAGCCACCTCTGAACTGATAAATCTTGCTCTTCTGATCAGGGATATCCTGCAAGGCGTATCGGGCTAGCTCGTGGAACTCAACGTTGTACTTGTACACGGAATTACCACCCTGCTTCAAGCGCCTGAAATTCTCACGCAATTCCTCCACGAAGCTGGAAGGAATGTAGTGGGATCTGAAGTCATGGCAGAACTCATCCTAAGTGATCACTCTAGCGCCTCTGGAATCCTTCAACTGTTGCCACCAGATAGATGCTTGCCCCTTCAGCTGGAAAGTTGCAAATTTGAAGAAATCCTCAGGACGAACATTGCTACACTCGAAATGCTTGTTCATATCATAGATCCAATCCTCGGCATCAAACGGCTGATCACAGGAAGTGAAATTCTTTGGCTGATTCGACAGGAACTGACTCAGATTAGCAAACTGATTTCCACCATGCTGGAAATTGCCTTGCTGCTGATTAGCCCTCTCTTGCAACAATTGTAGCAGCATCTGAGTGTTTGCAATTGCAGCAGCCATCACCGCTTGCCAAGCCTCAGCGGGAGGAGGCGGCGGCGGAAGAGGAGGTGGTGGCGGCACATCCTCACGCCCTGGATTCTGACGAGTTGGTGGAGCCATCCTGAAGACGGACAACACATTAGCCCACAGAATAAATTGAAGATATAGTTGAATCAAAATGACAGGAATATCTGAACAGGAATATAGCAATTGCACTCGAAAAAAATAGTAAGAATGCTTCCTCAAAGTGACGGTCGACAAAAATCTGATTAAGACCATTGCAAACAAGTATGAGCTAGAATTGCTTGGAACAAACAAATGATCGAGATTCCATCCGATATCTTTGTGGATAAGATCGCACGGGCTCCAATTTACAGTAGCCATCCTGTGGAAGGTAGTGCACACGACTTACGAAGTATTCCCGAGTCATAGCGAGCTACAAGGACTCTTTAAGACACAACGAGAACCGTTGTAAGATGACCGTGAACAAACATACCCACTGAACATCGAATCCCAACCTCACATCATGCATCTATAGGAAGATAGTCCTATAAGATACTACTTGAAATCCCACCTATGAATTCCCGAAACATCTGGTCATGCAATCTGGTACATGGATACAAGGAGTAATATCACACAACTCCTATACTAACCCGTCACCTGTATCACATCCATCAACACACAACCAGAATCTCGGACCTTCATCTACAACAGACCCTCGTGATCACAACGATACAAAGTATGGCAGTACTCCGAACAATCTGCACCAGTACTGGGGACATCGGGGTTATCTCGCCACTACTAGTATTGATGCAATAACGAACATCCTTCGTTCTTAGATACTCAGAAATCTGAATGATGGTGATGTCCGCAAGAATCCCCCGGAGCTCAACTCCCCGGAAGAAATCAAGGCAGACATGAGGCACCAAGACAGAACTCCGTCACATCGAAATCTATAGATTTCACAAATACCCGCGTGATCCTAAAAAAATTTGAGCAAGAAGAGGAGTAGAATAAAAATTTCCTAAGTCGGGAACCTCACCAGAGCATGGAAGAGGAGAAAAAAGAATCCTACTCTCCGATATAACTAAGACTCAAAACATTTTACTAGACTCGACTCGGCCAAGTACGATCACACAAAGGCTCCTATGGTCGTAAGGCTCTGATTACCAACTTGTAACGACTAAGATATGGTCATTTCCGATTTGGGGCACGAGGCCCCGAATTGGAAAGAAGCGAATCTAAGCGTTTCGCAAGCACGGTAACATAGCTCATACATAATAATAATTGAATGACAATAAGGGAATCAACTGTCATCTCATTAATATATCAGAGTACATCACGCATCCAAACAAGGTAGTTCCGCTATGGACTACAAAACATGAGAAATGACTATGCTACCCTGCCAGCTTGCCCATGATCACAACCACGCCTCAGTCTTATGGATAGTTCACGTACAGACGGTCGTTCTCCTCATCGTACTGCCACGCCAGCTGCGTGCCGTCAGGATCACCTGTCTCGGGGGTACCTGAACCTGTTGGTGTTGTGAAGGAATTTGTGAGCCACGGGGACTCGGCAATCTATGACCTCGGTGCCAGAACTAGTCAAGTTATTAGGTTGGAAAGGTGGAGTATTTAGGTTGCAGCATCCTAAGCTTTATATGGTGGCTAACTTACATAGAACTTGAACTGAAGGTGGTCTATTCTAGCGGTCGATGATAGATGATCACTAAGTGATCCTGTACACCTACCTACGTCAATCATAACCCCATTGTGTTCCCGAACGAAGAAAGATCTTCAAAGGGGACAGTCATGGTTATGCACACACTTGGCAATTTTATTAGCTTATGTTTGAGTTTTCTATTACAAGATGCTAACAAGTATTCCAAGTTGCCACATAACCGCGGGCACGGCTTTCCGAAAGATTAAACCCTGCAGGGGTGCTCCAACTAGTCCATCACAAACGTACACGGGCCACAAAGTAATAATCTATCATGAATCTCGTGATCTCGTCGGATTCCTTAGAGGAAAACCTCAACTCTCGGGAGAACCAAAGCTTCACCGTGATTCCTATACGCAAGATATATCTCTAAGGTAAGACAAGACTAGCAGGACCTCCCGTCGTGTCAACGACCCCGATAAGAGCCACTTATCTCAATCTCAGGACACGACGGATGAACGACGCGTGCAGTGGCCTGATAGAAATCTCTCAATTTTCCCTGAGTTGGCCCCGCACAGTGCTCTAGTTTGGACCAACACTCATGAGGAGCACTGGCCTGGGTTGTTGATTAAATTCCTCGGGGAGGCCATTCCCTATGCAGATTATTATTAAGTGATTAGCAGATTAAAACCAAGGTTGGGTCCTGCCGGACAAGTCTTAACACTATGCGATTTATCGAGGGGGTCACCTAACAACCCCGAACGTGTTAGGAGCGATCATTATGGAATCAAACACCGGTAGCCGGTAACTATGGCGGCAATAACGGAACAAAACACCCGGCAAAAGGCTAGGCCTTCCGTTATTTACCAAGTCTATAGGTGCATTAATTAAATAATAGATTTAACATAATGATATCAAACTCATGTTATCACATGAGACAAAGCACCTGCATCAAGCAACGCTAACATTAGTAGCTGAGCAAAGCCCACTTAGCCATTCAAGATTTTCTAGGAAGGGATAAGTGTTTGGTTTCATGGAATATCACGAGGCAATTATTTCAGTGGTAGGCAGCGAGCATATGACAAAGGACACGTAATCTAGCATAACAAGTCTAGAGATGGAATCAAGGTCATATCATCTTGCATGTGATATCCTCAGCTTGGAACTGCTCTTGTTTGTCCTGCACATACTCTCCCGAATCCACGTACTCGTTCTCCGATCCCGGTGCTACCCAACATAAAAATAACATCCAATGAATAACAGCACCTCAAGATGCAACAAGCACATGATGCATGAGATGAATATGAGCATGCATCTCTATTCTATTCACTAGCACAAGCATGAGAAGTAAATACATGCTCCTGGACAGAAATGCACTCTAAGCTATCTTGACATGCATGAGAATGACATGATCAGATGCGTCATGTGAAAAGGATGCAAAAGCATATAAAGAACATTACCAACGAAGCTACGGATCAACGGGAAACAACGAAACAAGAAATGAAGTGATACGTGTCAAATTCATCACAACACACCCCAATGGCATAACTCTGGTATTTCCAGGATGCCAAGACATAAAACAAACCAACATGGATGGGGTGGTGCAAAGAATATCACCACACCATCAACTATGCACTCACAAACATCAAAATACCAAAACTACACAATCTGCCACAAACAGCATCATAGCACTTTGAGAGCTACATGCAAGGCACCTACAGCCACCCAAATATGCCAAATAAGATATGTGGCAGTACTATCCAAGAGTACTACAAGCACAAGCAAAAAGATAATGCAAAGGAGTTTCACACAGAAAGTTACACAGCTGCTAACTTGACCAAAAATATCAGATTTCAGGGACTTAGTAAAAATTCCAAATTCTCACTATCCATTTATGCTCTGAAGCATTTTGACAGCACCCAAAACAATATCTACAGGACTCCAAATGGAATGAAAATTTATAGAGAGCTAGACAAACATAAAAAGCTACAACTGCCTAGTTGAAAGATAAGGAGGAATCACAACACATTGACCTGCACAAGCTCATCAACAGGAGAAGAAAATATAAACAGATTCTCAGACTTAGTGAAAATCTCAGATTTTCACTAATCTGGAATTTCAGCAACATGCCAACTTTGATTGGGCACAACTTGCACATATGGATTCCTAAGAATGAAACAAAACCAATATGTGGTAGAGGGGGTCACCCTCTACTACCACAACCAAGAACCAAACTCATGTGCACACCACATCTCATGGAACCAAGCTCCAAACATTGAACAAATCTAAAATATGTCATCTCTAGAAAATGTTCCGATGGCAAAACTGAATTCACCAATGGAATCATGGGATGATTCTACCCCAAAAACATATAAAATACCTATGCCCTTGCTTGGAACAAAAGAGCACAGACTAGAAAATAAAAACTACATAGAATCACATATAGTGAATAGTGCATCATCACATGTGCTATTAACTAGAACTATATCTATACAAGCATGTGCATATGTCCACAACATCAATGGGGTACATGAGGGGTAGACCTCATGCCCATGTGCCTTGGCACACCACCACACCACCACATGTACAAGCACAACATAATAAAACACCTACACATGAAATTGAGGACACACACCTAGTTGACACCATATATAATACCCCTACTATATAAGCAAGATCATGAGCATAACAAGGCCAACATAACTTGGGCATGTGTGTGACACACACACATGCACACACACACACAAGGTATGTGGGGAGGGGGAAAACCCATCCACACACAGACACCACACTCTACTTGCACCACTAGGGCATGAGCTAAACCCACAAGCACAAAATCACACCCTACACTAAATATCATAACATGCATCTACACATGTTACCCTAGTGCAAACACACACAACATTATGCACATATGCTACAAATCCTATTCAAGCAAGCCTACCTAAGAACATACTCACTCATGCAAATAGGGCCTACACATATATATAACTTGGAGCAAAAATATAGAAGCCACATGTTGTTTGAGAGCTACAAAATGTAACACACATCTACCAAGTGCAACACAGCAACTACTCAGCCAAGGAAACAGCACAAGGAAAGAAAAATACACAGCAAAATAAAAATGGGGGAGAGGATTTGAACCCTGTACCCCCTGGTACACAACACTGCACTCTACCTCTCTGCTAGAGATGCTCTGGTTGACTGAACAGAGGAATACAGCAGGATATGCTGCCCTGCTGCGGCAATGCGAGTGTACTAAAAATAAATCAAAAAGGGGGGGTGTAACCCCTGGGACTCAAACCCATGATCACATGAGACAGACATGCACCAAGAACCACTATGCTATGCTGCGGAGTCTGACAGAAAGTAGGAAGTCTACCAGGTAATCTACCACGGTAGTGTGCTCTGCTCTGCCTGCGCAGGGATGCCGACAGGGAAGATCACCGGAGTTGCAAAAGCTACTCCTGCTGCGCCACGAGGGGGGCATACCATCTACGCTACTGCACATCTATTACGCCGTGCTAGCCCATGCCCTGCTGTGCTACCGCACGAGCACACAGCCATGCACACAACATCGCAAGATCTCCTCTCGGGACAGAGGAGTGTCGATGAGCACAGCCCCAACTACTCGAGGGGGGAGGAGGGAGGAGAGGTTCCTCACCTAGGGAAGGATGAAGGAGCGCCGGTCTGAAGGGGAGGAAGCCAGATCGGAGGGGAAGTAGATGCCGCCGCAGTCCTGACGCAGAACCGATGAAGAAGAAGGATGATGCCATAAGCACGATGATGACGAAGAGCTGGCCATCGACGTGGTCGTTCCCCGGCCTCACCGAGGTCGGGAATGGGGCGCGGGGTGCTCGCCCGAGCCCCTGGACATGGCGACGGCGTCAGACGCCGACGGGAGCGGGGTAGACGCCGACGAGGAGCTGCTCTCTCTCTGCTACAAACTACAGAGCCTACCTATGGGGAAGGAAGAGGGGAAGGGGATGTAGAGAGGAGATGGTGGCAGCACAGATGGGGAAGGGGGAAACCCTAGGAAGAGGGTGGCACGAACGCACACATTTATGGGGGGCACCTCGACGTTTGAGCCCTCACGACGGTCATCTATCTCTCGGCTAGTCTGACAGAAAAGCGGCAGAGGTGGAACGGCGTCAGGAGGTGGAAGGAGGGACGTGGGAGCTAGGCTACCACGCGCTAGGAGAGGAGAGATGAGCCGCCAGGGGGGAGGAATCCCACTGAGGCGCCACAGAAGAGAAAATAAAACCGTGGGGCTTTTTTCTAATAGAAATAACCCAGAGAAAAGCAATAAAAGCACAAGCTAAACTATTGGGGATAAAAACAAAACAAAAATACCCCTGGTCATGGAAAAATATGACCTATTTGAATAAATTGGAAAAGAATTATTTGGAGCTTCTAAATATTTACAAAACAGAATTATAAGGTCTGTTTTGTAATTGTTTGCTCCATTTTAACACCTATTCAAAAACAGCAAACCACATCTCCAAACCACCACAAATCAAAGCTAACACATGGGATTTTTAAAACAAGGAAGGAGCAAAGATATTTGGGCTTGAGATAAATAGGAGGGAGAGAGTTTTTGAAGGCTTTGGAAACCACAAGGCTATTCCTACTAACACATGCAATCTATTAGAGTTGCACCACACCACACATTTCACAAAACCACATATCACACAAGATATCACATCACCTCATATGACCACAAAGAAACAACACATGACACATGGAATGATATGGAATTCATGCATGCAAAGGAAGAAATAACAAGGTGACATCACAAACACGGAAAAATCATGCTCTAGCGCGGCTCCGATTGGGCACATCAACCTCGCCACCTACGAGATCTTTTCGGAGGTTTTATTCCGTTTGGACTCCGTTTAATATTCTCCTTTGAAAAGGGTCAAAAACACGGAAAAAACAGGAACTCGCACTTGGCACTGAGTTAATAAGTTAGTCCCAAAAAAGATATTAAAGGCATACAAAAGATCCAAAGTTTGACAAGATAATAGCATGGAACCATCAAAAATTATAGATACGTTGGAGACGTATCAAGCATCCCCAAGCTTAACTCCTGCTCATCCTCGAGTAGGGAAGTGATAAAGACTGAATTTTTGATGTGGAATGCTACCTAGCATATTTGTCCTTTGTAACTTATTTCATGTGCCATGAATGTTCAGATCCGTAAGATTCAAAACAATAGTTTGCTATTGACATGAAAACAATAATACTTCAAGCAAACTAGCAAGGTAATCATGAACTTTCGAAATAACAAGGCCAAAGAAAATTATCCCTACAAAACCATATAGTCTGGCTATGCTCCATCATCCCCCACACAACTAATTTAAATCATGCACAACCCCGGTATTGGCCAAGTAATTGGTTTCGCACTCTTACTTTCTCAAACCTTTTTCAACTCTCATGCAATACATGAGCGTGAGCCATGGATATAGCACTATAGGTGGAACAGAGTGTGGTGGAGGTTATGAGACAAAAAGGAGGAGATGGTCACATCGACTCGGCATATCAAAGGGCTATGGATATGCCCATCAATAGATGTCAATGTGAAAAAGTAGGGATTACCATGGAATGGATGCACTTAGAGCTATAAGTATGTGAAAGCTCAAAAGGAGAACTAGTGGGTGTGCATCCAACTTGCTTTCTCACGAAGACCTAGGGCAATTTTGAGGAAGCCCATCATTGGAATATACAAGCCAAGTTATATAATGAAGATTCCCACTAGCATATGGTGGTGACAAAACAAGAGACTCTCAATCATGAAGAACATGGTGCGATTATGAAGCACAAGTGTGGAAAAGATAGTAGCATTGTCCCTTCTCTCTATTTCTCTTTTTTTGTTTGGGCACTTTGGCCTCTTTCCATATCTCTTTTTTTGTGTGGGAAACTTTGGCCTCTTTTTTTATTTCCTCACATGGGACAATGCTCTATTAATGATGATCATCACACTTTAATTTACTCATAGCTCAATGCTTAGAACGATGAGGACTCAATAGGAAATGCCTCCGGCAGTGTACCGGGATGTGCAACGATCTAGCCTGGTGTATGACGTTGAAACATCTCTCTAGCTATCTTACGATCATGCAAGGGCAATATGTAAGTGACGTCACAAGTCATGAGACGGAACGGTGGGAGTTGCATGGCAATATATCTCGGAATGGCTATGAAAATGCCATAGTAGGTAGGTATGGTGGCTGTTTTGAGGAAGGCATATGGTGGGTTTATGCACCGGCGAAAGTTGCACAGCACTAGAGAGGCTAGCAATGGTGGAAGGTGAAAGTGCATCTATACCATGGACTCACATTAGTCATGAAGAACTCACATACTTATTGCGAAAGTTATTATTAGTAATCGAAACAAAGTGCTAAACGCATACTCCTAGGGGAAGGTAGGTGTTAACCGCGCGATCCCGACCGCAACACAAAGGATGACAATCAATAGATCAATTATGCTCCGACTTCCTAACATAGCGTTTCACCATACGTGCATGTTACGGGAATCACTAACTTCAACACAAGTATTTCTAGATTCACAACACCCTACTAACATAACTCTAATATCACCATATCCATATCTCAAAACTATTTGAGAGGAATCAAACTTCTCTTTATAATCAATGCACATGAATATGGAAGTTTTATTGTATCCTCTTTTGGTACCTATCACCTTTGGGACTACTTTCATAGCATAACCCAACTACCAAGTTACTCAGAGAGAGCACTCTCAAAAATATATAAGTGAAGATCGAGAGTTCTTATTTCTCCAAAATATGACACCGCCGTGCTCTAAAAGATCTAAATGAAGCACTTAGAGCAAAGTTGTCTAGCTCAAAAGATATAAGTGAAGCACATGTGAGCTAAATTGCCTAACTCAAAAGATATAAGCGAAGCTCAATGAGTATTCTAGCAAATTCACGATGAGTGCATGTCTCTCTCAAAAGGTGTGCAGCAAGGATGATTGTGACACATCAAAAAGAAAATACTCCTATGATACAAGACGCTCCAAGCAAAACACATATCATGTGGTGAATAAAAATATAGCTCCAAGTAATGTTACCGATGGATTGAAGACGAAAGAGGGGATGCCTTCCCGGGGCATCCCCAAGCTTAGGCTGTTTGGTGTCCTTGAATTTGGCTTGGGATGCCTTGGTCATCCCCAAGCTTGAGCTCTTTCCACTCTTTATCTCTTTGTCCATGAGAACATCACCCAAAACATGAAAACTTCACAACACAAAACTTAAAGAGAAACTCGTGATATCATTAGCACAAGAAAACAAACTACCACCTCTTGAGTTACCGTAGCAAACTTGATTTCTATTTATATTGGTGTTAGATTACTGTATTCTCACTTTTCCATGGCTAATAACACCCCCCCTGATACTATCCATAGTTTCATCAAAATAAGCAACCAACACAACAAAAATAGAATCTATCAAAAACATACGAGTCTGTAGCAATCTGTATACTTCGTATACTTCTGGTATCTCACAAATTCTGAAAACTTACGACAGTTTGGGCAATTGGCATGTCAACCAGCAGCAAAATGAATCAACTCAAAAGCTCTTTCTGGATAAAAACGAAAAATAATTCCGTGAGTGAAAAGTTTCTGTCTTTTTCTAGCAGGATCAAACAACCATCACCAAACTAGTCATAAAGGTTTTACTTGGCTCAAACACAAAAAGAAACAAAAAATACACAATCATAACAGAATTATGATGGTGTGGACGCAACAAAATAGAAAGCAAAAAAGCAAAGATAAATTCATAGGGTTGCCTCCCAACAAGCGCTATTGTTTAACGCCCTTAGCTAGGCATAAGGTGATAGAATCACGTATCGTCGTCTTTGGTACTCAAACCATAAGTAGGGTGAACACTCAGCATCTTAAGGTCTTCATCTCTTTTACTAGATGGTTCACCACTATTTTTAGGAACAAAAACAAGCTTGGTGGCCTTATTGTGGGCAAAATTTGGAGTGTTCCGCGCAGCGGCAAAAGCAGAACCCAAGTTGGTTATAACATCCTCTAGGTTGCCAATCCTAACGAAATCATGACCTAGTTTTTCTTTAACTGTGGGTTCCCTGTCCTTTAAATTTTTCAAAGTCATTCCAACCTTGGATCCATACTGAGTGATTTGATTGTGAATATTTTTATCCAAATTCTTAATGAGTTCAATTGTAGCAAATTTATTTTCAATGATATCCAGCCTACGCATCACATATTCCATAGTTAAGGTGGTTCCATTAACCATGAGTGGGGGTGAGCCTACCAAATTTATTAAAGCACCATAATAATCAATTTTATGGCTACCCAGGAAATTTCCGCCTATGATGGTGTCAACAACATACCTATTCCAAGGGGAAATACACACATAAAAGCTGCGAAGCAGGACGGTAGTAGATTGCTCACGAGTAGATCTACTCTGAGAATTGCAAATCCTATACCAAGCATCCTTTAAGTTTTCTTCCTCATTTTGTTTGAAACTGAGAACTTCACTCTCGGGAGTATCGTTCGAAATGGTAAGTCTAGACATGGGGACAGGTAGACTATCCCACAAAAGCAGGCAGAAAGCAAGCGAAAGAAAAGGGCGAACAAAAAAGGTAAAACAATTGTAATTTTTTGTTTTTTAGCAGTGGGGGAGAGGAAAACGAGAGGCAAAAAAGTAAATGCAAGAGATGAGTTTGCGACACTTACTTGGATAACCTTCACTTGATGCTCCCCGGCAACGGCGCGAGAAATTCTTCTTGCTAGCTCTTGAGCTTGCGTTGGTTTTTTCCCTTGAAGAGGAAAGGGTGATGCAGCACAGTAGTAGTAAGTATTTCCCTCAGTTTGAGAACCAAGGTATCAATCCAGTAGGAGTATCAAGATGAAGCACCAATGTACCTACGCAAAAACAGCAAACTTGCACCCAACGCTACAAAGGGGTGGTCAATCCCTTCACGATTGATTGCAAGGTGAGATCTGAAGGCGGAAAGTGCAAAAAAGTAAAAGTGTAGGGCTGAAAATATGGTGTAAAGTAGACTCGGGGGCCATACTGTTCACTAGACTCTTCTCTCAAAATAGCAAATATTACGATGGGTGAATGAATTACTGTCGAGCAATTGATAGAACCGCGGAAAGTCATGACGATATCTAAGGCAATGATCATACATATAGGCATCACGTCCGAGACAAGTAGACCGATACTTTCTGCATCTACTACTATTACTCCACACATCGACCGCTATCCAGCATACATCTAGTGTATTGAGTTCATGACGAATAGAGTAACGCCTTAAGCAAGATGACATGATGTAGAGGGATAAACTCAAACCAATGATGTAAACCCCATCTTTTTACCCTTGATGGAAACAACACGATGCGTGCCTCGCTACCCCTTCTGTCACTTGGTGAGGTTACCGCACGGTATGAACCCAAAACCAAGCACTTCTCCCATTGCAAGAATCATAGATCAAGTTGGCCAAACAAAACCCACAACTCGAAGAGAATTAATGGGGTATGAAATCATGCATATAAGAGGTTAGAAGAAACTCAAATAAGATTCATAGATAATGTGATCATAAATCCACAATTCATCGGATCTCGAGAAACACACCGCAAAAGAAGATTACATCAGATATCTCACTATGGAGATCATGGAGAACTTTGTATTGAAGATCCAAGAGAGAGAAGAAGCCATCTAGATACTAGATATGGACCCGAAGGTCTATGGTGAACTACTCATGCATCATCGGAGAGGCAATGGTGTTGATGAAGAAGCCCTCAGTATCCGAATCCCCCTCCGGCAGGGCACCAGAATGTGCCCCAGATGGAATCTTGCGGAGACAGAAGCTTGCGGTGGCGGAAAAGTATTTTCGTGGATCTCTCCCGTGGTTTTGGATTTTTCGGGGATTTATAGGCGGAAGAATTAGGGCAGAGGAGCCACAGGGGGCCCACAAGCCTGCTAGACCTGAGCCCCCCTGGCCGCGCCTAGCGGGCTTGTGGCCTCCCCTAATGGCCTCTGCCTTGGTTCTCACGCTCCCTGTGTATCTTCTGTTCCAGAAAAAATCTTTTCTGAGGTTTTATTCCGTTTGGACTCCGTTTAATATTCTCCTCTGAAAAGGGTCAAAAACACGGAAAAAATAGGAACTGGCACTTGGCACTGAGTTAATAAGTTAGTCCCAAAAATATATAAAAGGCATACAAAACATCCAAAGTTTGACAATATAATAGCATGGAACCATCAAAAATTATAGATACGTTAGAGATGTATCAGCTTCGGAGGTGGTTCGGGAATGGTCCAAGCATTCTCATTGCACAAGATATTATTCAATAGAATCTCATCTTGTTTCATAGTTCGTTCCCTGAAAACACAACCAGCACAACTATCTAGGTGGTCCCTATAAGTATCGGTTAGTCTATTATAGAAGATATCAAGTATTTCATTCTTCTCAAGAGGCTGATCAGGCAAAGGATTCAGCAGCTGGACAAGCCTCCCCCAAGCTTGTGGGAGACTCTCTTCTTCAACTTGCACAAAGTTATATATTTCCTACAAGGCAGCTTGTTTCTTATGCACAGGAAAATATTTCTCGGAGAAGTAGTAGATCATATCCTGGGGACTACGCACACAACCAGGAGCAAGAGAAGTGAATCAAGTCTTAGCATCATCCTTTAGCGAGAAAGGAAATAGCTTAAGGATATAGTAGTGGCGGATCTCTTCCTCACTCGTGAATAGGGTGGCTATATTTTGCAGCTTAGTAAGATGTGCTACAACCATTTCAGACTCATAACCATGAAAAGGATCATATTCGACCAAAGTGATTAACTCAGGGTCGACAGAGAATTCATAATCCTTATCGGTCACAAAGATAGGCGAAGTAGCAAACTTCGGGTCGTATTTCATCCTAGCGTTCAGAGATTTTTCTTTCCACTTGCGCAGTAATTTCTCAAGATCATAGCTATCCTTACAAGCAAGAAAGTCCTCAGCTATCTCTCCCTCCATAACATAACCCTCGGGTATATCAGGCAATTCATATCTAGGAGAGCTAGTTCTAACAGGTGAAATAGCAGGTTCTACTTCAATAATTTCAGCAAACTCAGAAGTATTATCACATTCAGCAGCAACTCTAGCAATTTGTGCATCTAGGAATGCACCTAGTGGCAAAGCAGTATCAAGCAAAGCATCATCACAAGAATCATGGATAGCAGAAGTAGCATCATCAACCACAGGCGACACATCAGAATTTCTAGCAGGTGGTGGTGTCGCAAACTTACTCATAACTGAAGGTGAATCAAGTGCAGAGCTAGATGGCAGTTCCTTACCTGTCCTCGTAGTTCAGGGCAAGACTTTAGTTTTTGGATCTCTCGGATTCCTCATCATGATCAACAGACGTAAATCCCAAGTGACTCAGAGAATAGTGCTATGCCTCCCCGGCAACGAGGCCATAAAATAGTCTTCATAACCCACAAGTATAGGGGATCGCAACAGTTTTCGAGGGTAGAGTATTCAACCCAAATTTGTTGATTCGACACAAAGGGAAGCCAAAGAATATTCTAGAGTATTAGCAGTTGAGTTGTCAATTTAACCACACCTAAAAGACTTAGTATCTGCAGCAAAGTATCAGTAGCAAAGTAGTGTGATAGCAAGAGTAGCAACGTAACAGTAGCAGCAGTGACAGCAGTAGCGGTAACAATAGCAGCAGTGACAGCAGTAGCGGCAAAGTAACGTAGAAAGGACCAGCAGGAAAACCTCGTATGCATTGGATCGGTGATGGATAATTATGCCGGATGACATTCATCATGCAACAGTTATAACATGGGGAGATATGTAACTAGCTCCAGTTCATCAATGTAATGTAGGCATGTATTCCGTATATAGTCATACGTGCTTAAGGAAAAGAACTTGCATGACATCTATTGTCCATCCCTCCCGTGGCAGCGGGGTCCTAATGTAAACTACGGGATATTAAGGTTCTCCTTTTAATAGTGAACCGGAACAAAGCATTAGCACTTAGTGAATACATGAACTCCTCATACTATGGTCATCTCCGGGAGTGGTTCCGTCTATTGTCACTCCAGGGTTGCTGGGTCATAACACATAGTAGGTGACTACAACTTGCAAGATAGGATCAAGAACACAAATATATTGATGACAACATAATAGGTTCAGATCTGAAATCATGGCACTCGGGCCCTAGTGACAAGCATTAAGCATGGCAAAGTAGTAGCAACATCAATCTCAGAACATAGTGGATACTAGGGATCAATCCCCATCAAAACTAACTCGATTACGTGATAGATCTCATCCAACCCATCACCGTCCAACAAGCCTACGATGAGATTACTCACAAACGATGAAGAGCATCATGGAATTGGCGATGAAGGAAGGTTGGTTATGACGACAGCGTTGATTCCCCCTCTCCGAAGCCACAACAGACTCCACATCTGCCCTCCCGAGGAAGAACAGGTGGTGGCGGCGGCTCTGTATCGTAAAACGCGATGAACTCTTCTCCTTGACTTTTTTGCTGGGAGAAAGGGACTAAATAGAGCTGGAGTTGGAGGCGGCGGAGCCCCGAGGGCCCCACAAGCCTGCTAGGTGCGGCCAGGGGGGCGCGCCTCCTGGGCTTGTGGACTCCTCCCTCCACGCCTCCGGTTGATTCTTGCGCCAGTAGTTTTTATATATTCCACAAAAAATCCTCGTAAATTTCCAGGTCATTCCGAGAACTTTTATTTCTGCGCAAAAACAACACCATGGCAATTCTGGTGAAAACAGCGTTAGTCCGGGTTAATTCCATTCAAATCATGCAAATTAGAGTCCAAAACAAGGGCAAAAGAGTTCTCCAGGTCCTTTATTTTCGCCTATTCAAACTTTGGTGGACGGGTTCTCCAGGTCCTTTAAGATGAGGACACACGGCCGATATTTCCATATCGCCTTGATAATGCATCGTGTTGGCAAAGCTGGCATCTGGTTGATGGCGTTGCTCATGGTTTATTTTATACCTAAAAGTTGATGCTCGGTTTTATCAATACTTGTGAGGACTAGTTGACTAGAGTCGGCCACTAACAAAAAATCTAGTACATGTAAAAATCTAGACTGGAGGAAGCCCATTATGTTGGAAATATGCCCTAGAAGTAATGATAAATAGTTATTATTATATTTCCTGTTTAAAGAAAATCGTTTATTATACATGCTATAATTGTATTGAATGAAAACATAGATACATGTGTGGATACATAGACAAAACAATGTCCCTAGCAAGCCTCTAGTTTTATTGCTATTGTTTTTTGCGTGTCAAGTATTTGTTCCTATGACCATGAGATCATGTAACTCAGTGGCACCGGAGGAATACCTTGTGTGCATCAAACGTCACAGCGTAACTGGGTGACTATAAAGGTGCTCTACAGGTATCTCCAAAGGTGTCCGTTGAGTTAGTATGGATCAAGACTGGGATTTTTCACTCCGTGTGACGGAGAGGTATCTCGGGGCCCACTCGGTAATACAACATCACACACAAGCCTTGCAAGCAATGTGACTAAGTGTAAGTCACGGGATCTTGTATTACGGAACAAGTAAAGATACTTGCCGGTAACGAGATTGAAATAGGTATGCGGATACCTACGATCAAATCTCGGGCAAGTAACATACCGAAGGACAAAGGGAATGACATACGGGATTATATGAATCCTTGACACTGAGGTTCAACCGATAAGATCTTCGGAGAATATGTAGGATCCAATATGGTCATCCAGGTCCCGCTATTGGATATTGACCGAGGAGTACCTCGGGGCATGTCTACATAGTTCTCGAACCCGCAGGGTGTGCCCACTTAAGGTTCGATGATGTTTTAGTATAGTTGAGTTATATGTGTGGTTACCGAATATTGTTCGGAGTCCTGCATGAGATCACGAACATCACGAGGGTTTCTAGAATGGTCTGGAAACGAATATTGATATATATGATGGTTTCATTTGGTTACCAGAAAGTTTCGGGCAATTCCGGCAGTGTATCTGGAGTGATGAATGGGTTCCGGGAGGGGCCCACCCACCCGGGAGTGAGCCCAAGGGCACAAGGTGGCGCCACAAGTCCCTAGTGGGCTGGTGGAATCAGCCTAAGAGGCCCATGGCACCACTTATAGAAATACTAAAAAGAAAAGAAAATGAAAAGGAAAAAAGAGGAGGTGGGAAGGAAGGAGTGGACTCCTTCCCCCAAACCGAATTGGGGTGGAAGTCCACCTCCCCCTTGGCCGGCACACCCCTTGAGGGCTTGGACCTCAAGGCAAGCCTCCTCCCCCCTCCCTCCTATATATAGTGGTGTTTTAGGGCTGATTTGAGATAACTTTTGCCACGTGCAACTCAGATCTAGACACCATAGTTTTACCTCTAGATTGTATTTCTGCGGAGCTCGGGCGGAGCCCTGCAGGAATAGATCCTCACCACCACCGGAGTGTTGTCACGCTGCCGGAGAACTCATCTACTTATCCGTCTTGCTTGCTGGATCAAGAAGGCCGAGATCATCGTCGAGCGGTACGTGTGCTGAACGCGGAGGTGCCATCCGTTCGGCACTAGATCGGAACGGATCATGGGACGGATCGCGGGACGGTTCGTGGGGCGGTTCTTGGGGCTGATTGAGGGACGTGAAGACGTTCCACTACATCAACTGCATTTCTCAACGTTTCCTGCTGTGCGATCTACAAGGGTACATAGATCCAAATCTCCTCTCGTAGATGGACATCACCATGATAGGTCTTCGTGTGCGTAGGAATTTTTTTGTTTCCCCTGCAACGTTCCCCAACACATTATTGATTACTTGTGTGATCCAAGTGAAAGGGTGGACAGGGTTGTTCAGCGTATGGCTTTCAAATATGTGGATAATGAACTTTATCGTCGAACACTTGATGATATTCTTTTGAAGTGCTTGGACGAAGACCAAGCTAGAATTGCTATGGGAGAGGTACATGAAGGTATTTGTGGAACTCATCAGTCGGCTCCCAAGATGAAGTGGTTGTTGTGTCGTGTTGGGTTCTATTGGCCGATGATGACTAATGATTACTTCAGATATTATAAAGGATGTGAAGCCTGACAAAAGTTTGGTGATATTCAATTGGCTCCTGCTACCATGTTACATCCTATTGTCAAACTGTGGCCCATTAGAGAATTGGGTTCAGACTTCATTGGAGAAATCCATCCGTCTTCTTCAAAGGGGCATCGGTTCATATTGGTGGCAACCGATTACTTCACTAAATGGTCTGAAGCAATACCTCTCCAGAACATGAGACATACGAAGGTAATTCAATTCATAACCGAGCACATTATTCATAGATTCGGCATTCCGCAAACATTAACTACGGATCAAGGTTCATCTTTCGTGTCACATCAAGTTAGAGAATTTGCCGAATCTTATAAGATAAAGTTGCTCAATTACTCTCCATATTATGCCCAAGCTAATGGACAAGCTGAGTCTAGCAATAAAATATTAATCAAGCTCATCAAAAAGAAGATTGAGGATAATCCAAGGAGATGGCATGAGCTGCTGTCTGAGGCTTTATGGGCACATAGAATCTCAAAGAACGGTGCTACAAATGTAACCCATTATGAGCTAGTATATGGCCAAGAAGTTGTTTTTCTAGTGGGAGTGAATTTGAGTGCTTTGCAAATAGCCAAGAAAAATGACTTATCTGTCGTGGACTTTTATAAGTTAATGATGGACAATATTGATGAAGTTGTCGATAAACATTTGGCTGCTTTAAAGGCCATAGAGAGAGACAAGTTCAGACTGGCAAGGGCTTATAATAAAAAGGTCAAATTGAAGAATTTTCAAGTTGGCGATCTCGTGTGGGAAGTGATCCTACCGGTTGGTTCAAGAGATAGAAAATTTGGGAAGTGGTCTCCAAACTGGGAAGGTCCTTTAAGATTACAAGGGTAGTTCCTGGAAACTAATGTTTGGTGGAATCAATTCAAGGGATAATGCTACCTCGAGCTCTCAATGGCAAGTATCTAAAAAAATACCACCCGAGTGTGTGGCAAGAAGCTTAAGTGAACATGGCCGATATAGATTTATCTCCCTGAGCATATATAAACGATCGATGGAGTGCTGACATCATCCTTAGAACAAATGCATTGCTGATTATTTTCCGGCATACAAACTTTGCCGAAAAACAGGGGGCATGTGTTGACACCAGATTTTGGCACGGAAGAAAATCTTATTAAGATGAATTCAAATAAAGAAATGCTCCAAATGAAAAGGTTTTATGGTGTTGACATGAATATTTATGAAGTTTGGGCCATCGCTGACCGGTCTCATCTCGAAGGCCGAAACTGTCTTCGAAGTGCTGAGATTTCATATTCAGCGTACTATTCAGCCGATTAAGCCCACAAGACAGCCTCGTATGGAAAAATCTTCAACAGGAATTGTCTTCGTCTCATCGAAACGATCGATTTTAATATAAAAATCATGTCGATCGGGGATCGTATGCAAAAGTTAGATTCATCGGAGTACGGTCCTACCACAAGGTGAAATATGGCGCGAGGGATTAGACAATTGTGTGATGGATGGCGTGAGGTCGCGCGAGGGATCACACAAGCTGTCTGATGGATGGCGCAAGGTCGCCCAAGGGATCATACAAGCTGTCTCATGGGTCGCGCAAACTGTTTGACCCTCTAGAACGTGATTTGATGTATTTTTCTTGTAAGGAAATCCTAGATGAGTCCTTTGCTTGTACGAAAAGTCCAGCTGCCTCTTATATTGTGGAGGTGGCGGCCGATTAAAACAACACAGAATCGAACAAAACAATCTACTACTTTTTGCCCTAGTTTTTACATATCTCCCTTGTTCTTTCTCTCTCGTTCTTCTTTATTCTTCTTGTTGAAGGGCAGCGATCCTCAAGGCTCTAGGGGCCGAGCGAGCTGGCCTAGGGCAGCCCATAGCCACCGCACTCCCTGACGGGGTCCATCCTGGGCGTGTGGGGCTTCGGGTCTTTAAAATCATCCGCCGACTGTCTTGCGTATCACGTTGTCGGTCAGATCTCCTTCGACATGAGATGCGGTGCATCACCCCCAGCATCGAGGGCACACGTGACGTGTTCGTGTGTCAACAATTTTGTAACAGGCTCATGCCATGTGAGCAAGCCATATGTGGGTTGTTGGACCTACGGCCTTGTGCCATTTAGTGGGCCTTTTTCATTTATGTGTTTTGTGCATTTTTTGTACTCAACTGATATGAGTGTAATGCAGCAAATGACATATGGATGCATTCTCTGCTTGATTGTAACATGGAAAAAAGTGTGGCCATTGCGAGATGATGATTCTTCTCTTCCAATATATGGGGATGAAACACCGGATGCAAAACTATGGTTTTTCGGGATGAGCGAGACCTTGTCCAATGAGAAATTTGTCGAGGTACTGATCACACTATGGGCAATACGGTATGCAAGGCGTAGAGCTATTCATGAACACGAATTTCAGAGCTCGTTGTCGACGCATCTATTCATTAGGAGATATTTGGAGGAGATTAAGGGGCTAGAGGTGAAGGCTAAGCCAGGACATGCACTAACCAGGACAATGCCTCCCTGGATTTCGCCACCAACAGGACATTGCAAGATCAATGTTGATGGAGTCGTGGCAAAGGTGTGGTTCAGAGGAGCCATAGGGGGCGTGTGTCGTAATGAACATGGGCGCTTCCGGGGGGCCTCGGCAGTCGTGTTTGAGGACATCACAAATGTAGAAACCTTGGAGGCACTAACTTGTCGAGAAGCACTAGCATTAAGCGTCGATCTAGGCATGGAAAGAATACATGTGGCTACTGACTGTCTGAGAGTCGTCCGTGAAATAGAAGCGTGAAAGAACCTCGATGGACATTGCATGGTGTTTCAAGAGATCAAAGAGCAAAGCAGATTATTTGGGGCATGCCGTTTTAGTCATGAACATCACGAATGTAATGGGGAGCCTCATAGACTAGCTTGTATGGCTATGTCTCTCGATGTAGGTCGGCATGTGTGGTTTGATGCACCACTTGCTCATTTAGCATACCTGTAAACATTGAACTTCTGCAATAGAGTGTGTTGTGATTCACAAAAAAAAAACTGATATGGGTGTTCCAATGGTGTTTTATTGGACGATGCTAGACGTCCGACCGGTCACCTCGTGAGCCATCTGATGCGCATGGCATCGAATCTTCTCTTACTATCCACTCTCCCCCTCATCCACACGACCCTATGCTACATTCACAATTACCCCATGCTTGCACCCGCCCGTAAACTCCGGCGAAGCCACGTGCGGGCACATCAGTCGCAGCGCGCGCGCTCTAGCGCGGCTCCGATTGGGCACATCAACCTCGCCACCTACAAGATCTTTTCGGAGGTTTTATTCCGTTTGGACTCCGTTTAATATTCTCCTCTGAAAAGGGTCAAAAACACGGAAAAAACAGGAACTCGCACTTGGCACTGAGTTAATAAGTTAGTCCCAAAAAAGATATTAAAGGCATACAAAAGATCCAAAGTTTGACAAGATAATAGCATGGAACCATCAAAAATTATAGATACGTTGGAGACGTATCAATCAACCCCAAGCTTAACTCCAGCTCATCCTCGAGTAGGGAAGTGATAAAGACTGAATTTTTATGTGGAATGCTACCTAGCATATTTGTCCTTTGTAACTTATTTCATGTGACATGAATGTTCAAATCCGTAAGATTCAAAACAATAGTTTGTTATTGACATGAAAACAATAGTACTTCAAGCAAACTAGCAAGGTAATCATGAACTTTCGAAATAACAAGGCCAAAGAAAATTATCCCTACAAAACCATATAGTCTGGCTATGCTCCATCATCCCCCACACAACTGATTTAAATCATGCACAACCTCGGTATTGGCCAAGTAATTGGTTTCGCACTCTTACTTTCTCAAACCTTTTTCAACTCTCATGCAATACATGAGCGTGAGCCATGGATATAGCACTATAGGTAGAATAGAGTGTGGTGGAGGTTGTGAGACAAAAAGGAGGAGATGGTCACATCGACTCGGCATATCAAAGGGCTATGGATATGCCCATCAATAGATATCAATGTGAAAGAGTAGGGATTACCATGCAATGGATGCACTTAGAGCTATAAGTATGTGAAAGCTCAAAAGGAGAACTAGTGGGTGTGCATCCAACTTGCTTGCTCACGAAGACCTAGGGCAATTTTGAGGAAGCCCATCATTGGAATATACAAGCCAAGTTATATAATGAATATTCCCACTAGCATATGGTGGTGACAGAACAAGAGACTCTCAATCATGAAGAACATGGTGTGATTATGAAGCACAAGTGTGGAAAAGATAGTAGCATTGTCCCTTCTCTCTATTTCTCTTTTTTTTGTTTGGGCACTTTGGCCTCTTTCCATATCTCTTTTTTTGTGTGGGAAACTTTGGCCTCTCTTTTTTATTTCCTCACATGGGACAATGCTCTAATAATGATGATCATCACACTTTAATTTACTCATAGCTCAATGCTTAGAACGATGAGGACTCAATAGGAAATGCCTCCGGCAGTGTACCGGGATGTGCAACGATCTAGCCTGGTGTATGACGTTGAAACATCTCTCTAGCTATCTTACGATCATGCAAGGGCAATATGTAAGTGACGTCACAAGTCATGAGACGGAACGGTGGGAGTTGCATGGCAATATATCTCGGAATGGCTATGAAAATGACATAGTAGGTAGGTATGGTGGCTGTTTTGAGGAAGGCATATGGTGGGTTTATGCACCGGCGAAAGTTGCACACCACTAGAGAGGCTAGCAATGGTGGAAGGTGAAAGTGCATCTATACCATGGACTCACATTAGTCATGAAGAACTCACATACTTATTGCGAAAGTTATTATTAGTAATCGAAACAAAGTGCTAAACGCATACTCCTAGGGGAAGGTAGGTGTTAACCGCGCGATCCCGACCGCAACACAAAGGATGACAATCAATAGATCAATTATGCTCCGACTTCCTAACATAGCGTTTCACCATACGTGCATGTTACGGGAATCACTAACTTCAACACAAGTATTTCTAGATTCACAACACCCTACTAACATAACTCTAATATCACCATATCCATATCTCAAAACTATTTGAGAGGAATCAAACTTCTCTTTCTAATCAATGCACATGAATATGGAAGTTTTATTGTATCCTCTTTTGGTACCTATCACCTTTGGGACTACTTTCATAGCATAACCCAACTACCAAGTTACTCAGAGAGAGCACTCTCAAAAAGATATAAGTGAAGATCGAGAGTTCTTATTTCTCCAAAATATGACACCGCCGTGCTCTAAAAGATCTAAATGAAGAACTTAGAGCAAAGTTGTCTAGCTCAAAATATATAAGTGAAGCACATGTGAGCTAAATTGCCTAACTCAAAAGATATAAGCGAAGCTCAATGAGTATTCTAGCAAATTCACGATGAGTGCATGTCTCTCTCAAAAGGTGTGCAGCAAGGATGATTGTGACACATCAAAAAGAAAAGACTCCTATGATACAAGACGCTCCAAGCAAAACACATATCATGTGGTGAATAAAAATATAGCTCCAAGTAATGTTACCGATGGATTGAAGACGAAAGAGGGGATGCCTTCCCGGGGCATCCCCAAGCTTAGGCTGTTTGGTGTCCTTGAATTTGGCTTGGGATGCCTTGGTCATCCCCAAGCTTGAGCTCTTTCCACTCTTTATCTCTTTGTCCATGAGAACATCACCCAAAACATGAAAACTTCACAACACAAAACTTAAAGAGAAACTCGTGATATCATTAGTACAAGAAAACAAACTACCACCTCTTGAGTTACTGTAGCAAACTTGATTTCTATTTATATTGGTGTTAGATTATTGTATTATCACTTTTCCATGGCTAATAACACACACACACCCCCCGATACTATCCATAGTTTCATCAAAATAAGCAACTAGCACAACAAAAATAGAATCTATCAAAAACATACGAGTCTGTAGCAATCTGTATACTTCGTATACTTCTGGTATCTCACAAATTCTGAAAACTTACGACAGTTTGGGAAATTGGCATGTCAACCAGCAGCAAAATGAATCAACTCAAAAGCTCTTTCTGGATAAAAAAGAAAAATAATTCCGTGAGTGAAAAGTTTCTCGCTTTTTCTAGCAGGATCAAACAACCATCACCAAACTAGTCATAAAGGTTTTACTTGGCTGAAACACAAAAAGAAACACAAAATACACAATCATAACAGAATTATGATGGTGTGGACGCAACAAAATAGAAAGCAAAAAAGCAAAGATAAATTCATTGGGTTGCCTCCCAACAAGCGCTATTGTTTAACGCCCTTAGCTAGGCATAAGGTGATAGAATCACGTATCGTCGTCTTTGGTACTCAAACCATAAGTAGGGTGAACACTCATCATCTTAAGGTCTTCATCTCTTTTACTAGATGGTTCACCACTATTTTTAGGAACAAAAACAGGCTTGGTGGCCTTATTGTGGGCAAAATTTGGAGTGTTCCGCACAGCGGCAAAAGCAGAACCCAAGTTGGTTATAACATCCTCTAGGTTGCCAATCCTAACGGAATCATGACCTAGTTTTTCTTTAACTGTGTGTTCCCTGTCCTTTAAATTTTTCATAGTCATTCCAACCTTGGATCCATACTGAGTGATTTTATTGTGAATCTTTTTATCCAAATTCTTAATGAGTTCAATTGTAGCAACTTTATTTTCAATGATATCCAGCCTACGCATCACATGTTCCAGAGTTAAGGTGGTTCCATTAACCATGAGTGGGGGTGAGCCTACCAAATTTATTAAAGCACCATAATAATCAATTGTATGGCTACCCAGGGAATTTCCGCCTACGATGGTGTCAACAACATACCTATTCCAAGGGGAAATACACACATAAAAGCTGCGAAGCAGGACAGTAGTTTATTGCTCACGAGTAGATCTACTCTGAGCATTGCAAATCCTATACCAAGCATCCTTTAAGTTTTCTTCCTCATTTTGTTTGAAATTGAGAACTTCACTCTCGGGAGTATCGTTCGAAATGGTAGGTCTAGACATGGGGACAGGTAGACTATCCCACAGAAGCAGGCAGAAAGCAAGCGAAAGAAAAGGGCGAACAAAAAAGGTAAAACAATTGTAAATTTTTGTTTTTTAGCAGTGGGGGAGAGGAAAACGGGAGGCAAAAAAGTAAATGCAAGAGATGAGTTTGCGACACTTACTTGGATAACCTTCACTTGATGCTCCCCGGCAACGGCGCCAGAAATTCTTCTTGCTAGCTCTTGAGCTTGCGTTGGTTTTTTCCCTTGAAGAGGAAAGGGTGATGCAGCACAGTAGTAGTAAGTATTTCCCTCAGTTTGAGAACCAAGGTATCAATCCAGTAGGAGTATCAAGATGAAGCACCGATGTACCTGCGCAAAAACAGCAAACTTGCACCCAACGCTACAAAGGGGTGGTCAATCCCTTCACGATTGATTGCAAGGTGAGATCTGAAGGCGGAAAATGCAAAAAAGTAAAAGTGTAGGGCTGAAAATATGATGTAAAGTAGACCCGGGGGCCATAGTGTTCACTAGAGGCTTCTCTCAAAATAGCAAATATTACGGTGGGTGAACGAATTACTGTCGAGCAATTGATAGAACCGCGCAAAGTCATGACGATATCTAAGGCAATGATCATACATATAGGCATCACGTCTGAAACAAGTAGACCGATACCTTCTGGATCTACTACTATTACTCCACACATCGACCGCTATCCAGCATACATCTAGTGTATTGAGTTCATGACGAATAGAGTAACGCCTTAAGCAAGATAACATGATGTAGAGGGATAAACTCAAACCAATGATGTAAACCCCATCTTTTTACCCTTGATGGCAATAACACGATGCTTGCCTCGCTACCCCTTCTGTCACTTGGTGAGGTCACCGCACGGTATGAACCCAAAACCAAGCACTTCTCCCATTGCAAGAATCATAGATCAAGTTGGCCAAACAAAACCCACAACTCAAAGAGAATTAATGGGGTATGAAATCATGCATATAAGAGGTTAGAAGAAACTCAAATAAGATTCATAGATAATGTGATCATAAATCCACAATTCATCGGATCTCGAGAAACACACCGCAAAAGAAGATTACATCAGATATCTCTCCATGAAGATCATGGAGAACTTTGTATTGAAGATCCAAGAGAGAGAAGAAGCCATCTAACTACTAGCTATGGACCCGAAGGTCTATGGTGAACTACTCATGCATCATCGGAGAGGCAATGGTGTTGATGAAGAAGCCCTCTGTATCTGAATCCCCCCTCCGGCAGGGCACCAGAACGTGCCCGAGATGGAATCTTGCGGAGACAGAAGCTTGCGGTGGCAGAAAAGTATTTTCGTGGATCTCTCCCGTGGTTTTGGATTTTTCGGGGATTTATAGGCGGAAGAATTAGGGCAGAGGAGCCATAGGGGGCCCACAAGCCTACTAGGCGCGAGCCCCCCTGGCCGCGCCTAGCGGGCTTGTGGCCTCCCCTGGTGGCCTCTGCCTTGGTTCTCACGCTCCTTGTGTATCTTCTGTTCCGGAAAAAATCTTTTCTGAGGTTTTATTCCGTCTGGACTCCGTTTAATATTCTCCTCTGAAAAGGGTCAAAAACACGGAAAAAATAGGAACTGGCACTTGGCACTGAGTTAATAAGTTAGTCCCAAAAATATGTAAAAGGCCTACAAAACATACAAAGTTTGACAAGATAATAGCATGGAACCATCAAAAATTATAGATACGTTGGAGATGTATCAGCTTCGGAGGTGGATCGGGAATAGTCCAAGAATTCTCATTGCACAAGATATTATTCAATAGAATCTCATCTTGTTCCACAGTTCGTTCCCTGAAAACACAACCAGCACAACTATCTAGGTGGTCCCTATAAGTATCGGTTAGTCTATTATAGAAGATATCAAGTATTTCATTCTTCTCAAGAGGGTGATCAGGCAAAGGATTCAGCAGCTGGACAAGCCTCCCCCAAGCTTGTGGGAGACTCTCTTCTTCAACTTGCACAAAGTTATATATTTCCTGCAAGGCAGGTTGTTTCTTATGGACAGGAAAATATTTCTCGGAGAAGTAGTAGATCATATCCTGGGGACTACACACACAACCAGGAGCAAGAGAAGTGAATCAAGTCTTAGCATCATCCTTTAGCGAGAAAGGAAATAGCTTAAGTATATAGTAGTGGCGTATCTCTTCCTCACTCGTGAATAGGGTGGCTATATTTTGCAGCTTAGTAAGATGTGCTACAACCGTTTCAGACTCATAACCATGAAAAGGATCAGATTCGACCAAAGTGATTAACTCAGAGTCGACAGAGAATTCATAATCCTTATCGGTCACAAAGATAGGCGAAGTAGCAAACTTCGAGTCCTAGCGTTCAGAGATTTTTCTTTCCACTTGCGCAGTAATTTCTCAATATCATAGCTATGCTTACAAGCAAGAAAGTCCTCAGCTATCTCTCCCTCCATAACATAACCCTCGGGTATATCAGGCAATTCATATCTAGGAGAGCTAGTTCTAACAGGTGAAATAGCAGGTTCTACTTCAATAATTTCAGCAGACTCAGAAGTATTATCACATTCAGCAGCAACTCTAGCAATTTGTGCATCTAGGAATGCACCTAGTGGCAAAGCAGTATCAAGCAAAGCATCATCACAAGAATCATGGATAGCAGAAGTAGCATCATCAACCACAGGCGACACATCCGAATTTCTAGCAGGTGGTGGTGTCGCAAACTTACTCATAACTGAAGGTGAATCAAGTGCAGAGCTAGATGGCAGTTCCTTACCTGTCCTCGTAGTTCAGGGCAAGACTTTAGTTTTTGGATCTCTCGAATTCCTCATCATGATCAACAGACGTAAATCCCAAGTGACTCAGAGAATAGTGCTATGCCTCCCCGGCAACGACGCCATAAAATAGTCTTCATAACCCACAAGTATAGGGGATCGCAACAGTTTTCGAGGGTAGAGTATTCAACCCAAATTTGTTGATTCGACACAAAGGGAAGCCAAAGAATATTCTGGAGTATTAGCAGTTGAGTTGTCAATTCAACCACACCTGAAAGACTTAGTATCTGCAGCAAAGTATCAGTAGCAAAGTAGTGTGATAGCAAGAGTAGCAACGTAACAGTAGCAGCAGTGACAGCAGTAGCGGTAACAATAGCAGCAGTGACAGCAGTAGCGGCAAAGTAACGTAGAAAGGACCAGTAGGAAAACCTCGTATGCATTGGATCGGTGATGGATAATTATGCCGGATGACATTCATCATGCAACTGTTATAACATGGGGAGATATGTAACTAGCTCCAGTTCATCAATGTAATGTAGGCATGTATTCCGTATATAGTCATACGTGCTTAAGGAAAAGAACTTGCATGACATCTATTGTCCATCCCTCCCGTGGCAGCGGGGTCCTAATGGAAACTACGGGATATTAAGGTTCTCCTTTTAATAGAGAACCGGAACAAAGCATTAACACTTAGTGAATACATGAACTCCTCATACTATGGTCATCTCTGGGAGTGGTTCCGTCTATTGTCACTCAGGGGTTGCCGGGTCATAACACATAGTAGGTGACTACAACTTGCAAGATAGGATCAAGAACACAAATATATTGATGACAACATAATAGGTTCAGATCTGAAATCATGGCACTCGGGCCCTAGTGACAAGCATTAAGCATGGCAAAGTAGTAGCAACATCAATCTCAAAACATAGTGGATACTAGGGATCAATCCCCACCAAAACTAACTCGATTACATGATAGATCTCATCCAACCCATCACCGTCCAACAAGCCTACGATGAGATTACTCACAAACGATGAAGAGCATCATGGAATTGGCGATGAAGGAAGGTTGGTGATGACGACGGCGTCGATTCCACCTCTCCGGAGCCAAGAACGGACTCCACATCTGCCCTCCCAAGGAAGAACAGGTGGTGGCGGCGGCTTTGTATCGTAAAACGCGATGAACTCTTCTCCTTGATTTTTTTTGCTGGGCGAAAGGGACTAAATAGAGCTGGAGTTGGAGGCGGCGTAGCCCCGAGGGCCCCACAAGCCTGCTAGGTGCGGCCAGGGGGCCGTGCCTCCTGGGCTTGTGGGCTCCTCGCTCCATGCCTCCGGTTGATTCTTGTGCCAGTATTTTTTATATATTCCACAAAAAATCCTCGTAAATTTCCAGGTCATTTCAAGAACTTTTATTTCTGCGCAAAAACAACACCATGGCAATTCTGGTGGAAACTGCGTTAGTCCGGGTTAATTCCATTCAAATCATGCAAATTAGAGTCCAAAACAAGGGCAAAAGAGTTCTCCAGGTCCTTTATTTTCGCCTATTCAAACTTTGGTGGACGGGTTCTCCAGGTCCTTTAAGATGAGGACACACGGCCGATATTTCCATATCGCCCTGAGAATGCATCGTGTTGGCGAAGCTGACATCTGGTTGATGGCGTTGCTCACGGTTTATTTTATACCTAAAAGTTGATGCTCGGTTTTATCAATACTTGTGAGGACTAGTTGACTAGAGTCGGCCACTAACAAAAAATCTAGTACATGTAAAAATCTAGACTGGAGGAAGCCCATTATGTTGAAAATATGCCCTAGAAGTAATGATAAATAGTTATTATTATATTTCCTGTTTAAAGATAATCGTTTATTATCCATGCTATAATTGTATTGAATGAAAACATAGATACATGTGTGGATACATATACAAAACAACGTCCCTAGCAAGCATCTAGTTGGCTAGCCAGTTGATCAATGATAGTCAAGGTTTTCTCACTATGTGCAAGTGTTGTCACTTCATAAATGGATCACGTCATTAGGAGAATCATGTGATGGACTAGACCCAAACTATGAACGTAGCATATTGATCGTGTCATTTTATTGCTATTGTCTTCTGCGTGTCAAGTATTTGTTCCTATGACCATGAGATCATGTAACTCAGTGGCACCGGAGGAATACCTTGTGTGCATCAAACGTCACAACGTAACTGGGTGACTATAAAGGTGCTCTACAGGTGTCTCCAAAGGTGTCCTTAAGTTAGTATGGATCAAGACTGGGATTTTTCACTCCGTGTGACGGAGAGGTATCTCGGGGCCCACTCGGTAATACAACATCACACACAAGCCTTGCAAGCAATGTGACTAAGTGTAAGTCACGGGATCTTGTATTACGGAACGAGTAAAGAGACTTGCCGGTAATGAGATTGAAATAGGTATGCGGATACCGACGATCAAATCTCGGGCAAGTAACATACCGAAGGACAAAGGGAATGACATACGGGATTATATGAATCCTTGACACTGAGGTTCAACCGATAAGATCTTTGGAGAATATGTAGGATCCAATATGGTCATCCAGGTCCCGCTATTGGATATTAACCAAGGAGTACCTCGGGGCATGTCTACATAGTTCTCGAACCCGTAGGGTGTGCCCACTTAAGGTTCGATGATGTTTTAGTATAGTTGAGTTATATGTGTGGTTACCGAATATTGTTCGGAGTCCTGGATGAGATCACGGACGTCACGAGGGTTTCCGGGATGGTCTGGAAACGAAGATTGATATATAGGATGGTTTCCTTTGGTTGCCAGAAAGTTTCGGGCAATTCCGGCAGTGTACCGGGAGTGATGAATGGGTTCCGGGAGTTCACCGGGAGGGGCCCACCCACCCGGGAGTGAGCCCAAGGGCATAGGGTGGCGCCACATGTCCCTAGTGGGCTGGTGGAATCAGCCTAAGAGGCCCATGGCACCACTTATAGAAATACTAAAAAGAAAAGAAAAAGAAAAGGAAAAAGAGGAGGTGGGAAGGAAGGAGTGGACTCCTTCCCCCAAACAGAATTGGGGTGGGAGTCCACCTCCCCCTTGGCCGGCACACCCCTTGAGGGCTTGGCCCTCAAGGCAAACCTCCTCCCCCCCTCCCTCCTAAATATAGTGGTGTTTTAGGGCTGATTTGAGATAACTTTTGCCACGTGCAACTCAGATCTAGACACCATAGTTTTACCTCTAGATTGTATTTCTGCGGAGCTCGGGCGGAGCCCTGCAGGAATAGATCCTCACCACCACCGGAGCGTTGTCACGCTAACGGAGAACTCATCTACTTATCTGTCTTGCTTGCTGGATCAAGAAGGCCGAGATCATCGTCGAGCGGTACGTCTGCTGAACGCGGAGGTGCCGTCCGTTCGGCACTAGATCGGAACGGATCGTGGGACGGATCGCGGGACGGTTCGTGGGGCGGTTCTTGGGGCTGATTGAGGGACATGAAGACGTTCCACTACATCAACCGCATTTCTCAACGCTTTCTGTTGTGCGATCTACAAGGGTACGTAGATCCAAATCTCCTCTCGTAGATGGACATCACCATGATAGGTCTTCGTGTGTGTAGGAAATTTTTTGTTTCCCATGCAACGTTCCCCAACACATTATTGATTACTTGTGTGATCCAAGTGAAAGGGTGGACAGGGTTGTACGGCGTATGGCTTTCAAATATGTGGATGATGAACTTTATCATCGAACACTTGATGATATTCTTTTGAAGTGCTTGGACGAAGACCAAGCTAGAATTGCTATGGGAGAGGTACATGAAGGTATTTGTGGAACTCATCAGTCGGCTCCCAAGATGAAGTGGTTGTTGTGTCGTGTTGGGTTCTATTGGCCGACGATGATTAATGATTACTTCAGATATTATAAAGCATGTGAAGCCTGACAAAAGTTTGGTGATTTTCAATTGGCTCCTGCTGCCATGTTACATCCTATTGTCAAACTATGGCCCATTAGAGAATGGGGTTCAGACTTCATTGGAGAAATCCATCTGTCTTCTTCAAAGGGGCATTGGTTCGTATTGGAGGCAACCGATTACTTCACTAAATGGTCTGAAGCAATACCTCTCCAGAACATGACACATACAGAGGTAATTCAATTCATAACCGAGCACATTATTCATAGATTCGCCATTCCGCAAACATTAACTACAGATCAAGGTTCATCTTTCGTGTCACATCAAGTTAGAGAATTTGCCGAATCTTATAAGATAAAGTTGAGAGACAAGTTAAGAGTGGCAAGGGCTTATAATAAAAAGGCCAAATTGAAGAATTTTCAAGTTGGCGGTCTCGTGTGGGAAGTGATCCTACCGGTTGGTTCAAGAGATAGAAAATTTGGGAAGTGGTCTCCAAACTGGGAAGGTCCTTTAAGATTACAAGGGTAGTTCCTCGAAACTCATATTTGGTGGAATCAATTCAAGGGATAATGCTACCTCGAGCTCTCAATGGCAAGTATCTAAAAAAATACCACCCGAGTGTGTGGCAAGAAGCTTAAGTGAACATGGCCGATATAGATTTATCTCCCTGAGCATATATAAATGATCGATGGAGTGTTGACATCATCCTTAGAACAAATGCATTGCTGATTATTTTCCGGCATACAAACTTTGCCGAAAAACAGGGGGCATGTGTTGACACCAGATTTTGGCACGGAAGAAAATCTTATTAAGATGAATTCAAATAAAGAAATGCTCCAAATGAAAAGGTTTTATGGTGTTGACATGAACATTTATGAAGTTTGGGCCATCGCTGACCGGTCTCATCTCGAAGGCCGAAACTGTGTTCGAAGTGCTGAGATTTCATATTCAGAGTACTGTTCAGCCGATTAAGCCCACAAGACAGCCTCATATGGGAAAATGTTCAACAGGAATTGTCTTTGTCTCATCGAAACGATCGATTTTAATATAAAAATCATGTCGATCGGGGATCGTATGCAAAAGTTAGAGTCATCGGAGTACGGTCCTACCACAAGGTGAAATTGGCGCGAGGGATTAGACAATTGTGTGATGGATGGCGCGAGGTCTCGTGAGGGATCACGCAAGCTGTCTGATGGATGGCGCAAGGTCGCCCAAGGGATCATACAAGTTGTCTGATGGGTCGCGCGAACTGTTTGACCCTCTAGGACGTGATTTGATGTATTTTTCTTGTAAGGAAAGCCTAGATGAGTCCTTTGCTTGTACGAAAAGTCCAGCCGCCTCTTATATGGTGGAGGTGGCGGCCGATTAAAACAACACACAATCGAACAAAACAATCTACTACTTTTTGCCCTAGTTTTTACATATCTCCCTTGTTCTTTCTCTCTCGTTCTTCTTTCGTTCTTCTTGTTGAAGGGCAGCGATCCTCAAGGCTCTAGGGGCCAAGCGAGTCGGCCTAGGGCAGCCCATAGCCACCACACTCCCTGACGGGGTCCATCCTGGGCGTGTGGGGCTTCGGGTCTTTAAAATCATCCGCCGACTGTCTTGTGTATCACATTGTCGGTCAGATCTCCTTCGACATGAGATGTGGTGCATCACCCCAGCATCGAGGGCACACGTGACGTGTTCGTGTGTCAACAGTTTTGTAACAGGCTCATGCCATGTGAGCAAGCCATATGTGGGTTGTTGGACCTACGGCCTTGTGCCATTTAGTGGGCTTTTTTCATTTATGTGTTTTGTGCGTTTTCTGTACTCAACTGATATGAGTGTAATGCAGCAAATGACACATGGATGCATTCTCTGCTTGATTGTAACATGGAAAAAAGTGTGGCCATTGCGAGATGATGATTCTTCTCTTCCAATATATGGGGATGAAACACCGGATGCAAAACTATGGTTATTCGGGATGAGCGAGACCTTGTCCAATGAGAAATTTGTCGAGGTACTGATCACACTATGGGCAATACGGTATGCAAGGCGTAGAGCTATTCATGAACACGAATTTCAGAGCCCGTTGTCGACGCATCTATTCATTAGCAGATATTTGGAGGATATTAAGGGGCTAGAGGTGAAGGCTTAAGCCGGGACATGCACTAACCAGGACAATGCCTCGTTGGATTTCGCCACCAATAGGACATTGCAAGATCAATGTTGATGGAGTCGTGGCAAAGGCGTGGTTCAGAGGAGCCGTAGGGGGGCGTGTGTCGTAATGAACATGGGCGCTTCCGGGGGGCCTCGGCAGTCGTGTTTGAGGACATCACAAATGTAGAAACCTTGAAGGCACTAGCTTGTCGAGAAGCACTAGCATTAAGCGTCGATCTAGGCATGGAAAGAATACATGTGGCTACTGACTATCTGAGAGTCGTCCGTGAAATAGAAGCGTGAAAGAACCTTGATGGACATTGCATGGTGTTTCAAGAGATCAAAGAGCGAAGCAGATTATTTGGGGCATGCCGTTTTAGTCATGAACATCGCGAATGTAATGGGGAGCCTCATAGACTAGCTTGTATGGCTATGTCTCTTGATGTAGGTCGGCATGTGTGGTTTGATGCACCACTTGCTCATTTAGCATCCCTGTAAACATTGAACTTCTGCAATAAAGTGTGTTGTGATTCACAAAAAAAAACTGATATGGGTCTTCCAATGGTGTTTTATTAGACGATGCTAGACGTCCGACCGGTCACCTCGTGAGCCATCTGATGCGCATGGCATCGAATCTTCTCTTACTACCCACTCTCCCCCCTCGTCCACACGACCCTCTGCTACATTCACAATTACCCCATGCTTGCACCCGCCCGTGAACTCCGGCGAAGCCACGGGCGGGCACATCAGTCGCAGCGCGCGCGCTCTAGCGCGGCTCCGATTGGGCACATCAACCTCGCCACCTACGAGTTCCGACAACCTTCCTCATCGACGGGGTCGCGTCCGCATGATGGATATCGTTGTCGTCGTGTTCTTCTCGCCATGATGATTGCAGATGGGAGTGTATGTTTGTTGAAACTGACGCGGAGCACTATCCGAACGTGACCGAACATCATCACATTGTCCCTAGATTTGGTCTTGATCTAAAGTACTCCAGTTAGTTCAAAAATCACTTACATGATGCTTTTTTGACTGGACACTAATCGAACAAAGGTTTCACACATTTGAGGATGAAATAGAGGATCCGGCTATAGATGCTCTTGCCTTTGCATATCTATATCCTCCATCCACATAGGCAAAAACATCATGTAAGTGGAGTATAAGCCTGTTATTATATTTGCTCTCACGTGTTTCAGTGGAGAATCGGTGAACCGCCAGAACATCAACCAACCATTAGCACCGGTACCTGTAAAAATATGGCTTTAGCTTCGACATTCCAGGCGGTAGTTTAAATTTGAAGGGTGTGTATTAATTTTGCTAAGCTGAGTCTTAGTTGAAAGATGGCACTGATATGCATTTGGTTTTTGCTATTTAGTAGAACTGAGTTTTTCTTGCAACTTTTGCACTTATGAACTTATCCAACGTTTGGTGCAGAGTAACAAGGACCAAAACTCGAACCGGGAACTATAGTGCAACAACCATGTTATAAGAAAACAATCTTTCAACCAGTAGAAGTACAACGATTAGCACGACCAAGTCCTAGCCAATGGTGTTATGGCATATGAGTTGATTTGATTCTCGTCATTGCCACTGTATACAACTTGCAGCAGCGTCACTTGATTTCTCCGGCTACATACACGGCATGTCTGTCCATCTTTCTGATGATTGAAACGCAAACGTGTTGGGACTAGTTAAACCAGTGACTTTGACACTTGCAACGTATGGATGAACCAGAAACAAACAAAGGGCAGTGCGTTCTAGGAACCGCGGTTTAACTGCAAATTGCAACATCTTGTATTAAGAAAGGAGTTCGTTATACTTGTAGTGGTACTAAGATATTAGCTTAAACGCAAGTAGCAGTAGGACTGTGCACGGTGCACCTACGTAGGAGTATGACCAAGCCCCAGTCCAGCCAACATGGCTGTTGCAGAGTTGACTGCCACCTTATATAAACGGCTTGGAAGCGGACAGGCTCTGCATCACAAAAGCGTCTTCCTCTGCACACGCTAGAGTCCCCAACAAGTCCAAGGGCGTCACAGGCTCACGGCTAGCTAGCTCACAAATCACAGGTTCACAATGTCCAAGGTAACTAGCGATCATGTTCATTCGTTTTGCTTGTACTCCGTATGTGTTTGGGGTTCCGTCGAGTGAACTTGAAGCTGTACACTTGTGCTTTTTGATAATCATGTACACTTGTGCTGATCGCTCGTGTTTTCACTTGTGAATGGCCAGCAGAAGATCGTGATCAGAGCTGATCTCATCGGGGAGAAGTGCAAGAGCAAGATCATGTCAACTGTTGCCAAGCTCGAGGGTACCTATCTACCTTCAAGTTCCAAGTTCCAACCCATACTATCTTCTTATTTACCAAATGTATGCAATTTTGTTTCAAAAAAAATAAAAAAATGTATGCAATTTCCAGGGATCAAGTCCATGGACATTGACCAGGACAAGTGCACCCTGACGGTGGTCGGCACCGTCGACCCGGTGCGCGTCGTGCAGAAGCTCAGGAAGTCGTGCTTCGCCGCGACTGTCATCAGCGTGGAGGACGACAAGCCCAAGGAGAAGAAGAGCCCCTGTCAGGAGGCCTGCGAGAAGGCCTGGAAGGACAAGTACGAGAAGGCCTGCAAGGAGAAGTGCGAGGAGGCCTGCAAGGAGCCGTGCTGCGACGACTGCGGCGACAATGGGACGCCGTCGTACAACCACGGGTACCGCTGCACGCCGGGCTGCCACTCCAGCCCCTGCGGCCTGCCCAGCTGCCACTACTACAGCAATGGCTACGGCTACGGCGTGCGCGCGCCGCCGCTGGGATACGCCTGCTACCAAGAGAGGTCACGCGGAGGCGGAGGAGAATGCGGCATCCAGTAAGCCGTTGGTTCATCGTCGTCCTGCAAGAGGAGTATGTATGGCGGTCTGTCGTGTCGTTGGAGTTTTCTTTTCGTACAGTGATGGTTCCTTTTCCATTGTAACACGACGGCTTACTTCGAGTATGATGCTTCAGTCTGTCAATACTACTAGTGGCATATATAAAGTATAATAAAAGCTCACTATTTGTGGATATTGATGGTTACCTGATGAGTTTACATTGGTGGTTCAAAGTTCACTCCGTCTATGCGAAAGGGCAATGAAAAGGAACTTATTTAAAACGAGCCGAGATAAGGGAGTGTGCAGTCTGTCAACAGCTTAATCAAAACAGAATTGACTCAAACTGGATGACAGAAGAAACACCACAGAAGATGGATGCATTGGTGAAACGAAATCACACGAGTTTGAAGGATCATCGATTCGCCGTGCTCCAGGCAGCACATGTATTAGTATTGTTTTCAGTTTCCTTTCTCTTGTTACTCTTTTGTCATTAGAAAAAAAAATGTCAAATTACGACTTGCAGGCCATAAATCTCGAGACTCAAAACCCTTGACTGCATTTCTCGAATGACTTATACGACTCATCACATCCCTAGAATAAAGTGAGCTACAAGCAATGACAAACTTTGATCACCATCCCATCTACAGATCAAAGTGCCATCCCTAACCTTATGACGACAAGTACATGTAATGCAACTAAGCGGCCCAAGTGGCCAAGCGTATAACGAGAAGCACACCACCAACTCTGTATGTATGCCTTTTCCAATGCCGCATTGACAGTAAACAAATACTCGCTACTCTTTAGAGAAAAAATGTTACCTCCGAATCGGAGATTTTTTACAGCACAATACGAGGTAATCAGCTTTGTGATGACCTGAGTTGTTGTAGCGCCGCCATGACCTGCTCCCGGACAAGCTCAATCCTCTTGAGGTAGACCTCCAGCTCAAGAACCTGCTGCTGCCTCCACTTGTCATCCCCGGGCACCCGAGGGCTCAGTCCAGCCACCCCAAGACCAGCGCCAAGAATATCAGCACCCCCGAATCCCATGCCCAATCCCAATCCTGGTACGTTCTGCCCAGGAACAGCAACCGAGCTGATGAGCTCCTTGAGCAGCGGTGACAGGATACTCCTGACATGAGCTTCAGAGGGGCCATTGGTTGTCACTGGATAAGGAGGCAATGGTGCTGCCGGCACTGAAGGTGGCTGCGCAATCACCGGCACGGAACTCTCGAACGCAGCCACAGCTGGCTCCTGAGCCACATCGGTTAACATCGGAGCAGGAGTTGCAGGGAATGCGTGCGCCTCCATCTCTTGCGCCGTCCTCTTCCTTCCACGCCGCGAACCCCTGCCCCTGGGGGTGTGCGCAGACGCGCTTCCGCCGCCACCTTCCTCGACCGCAGCAGGCGGCTCAGCGGCGGCAGCAGCGGCGGCTGCTGCAACTGCTGCTGCTTCTGCGGGGTTGATGTCGTCCTCGTCCGAGGCGTCGCCCCCGGCGCCGTCGCGCTTGAAGGCGGGGCGCCAGATGTGGCGCGCGACGTCGTAGATGGCGCCCTCGTGCGCGCTCTTGAAGGCGAAGGCGGCGCCCTGGGACGCCATGCGGGTGGCGCAGACGCGGTACTTCTTCTTGAGGCGGCGCAGCTTCTCGATGAGCTGGTTCTTGGAGAAGTCGAAGGAGAGCTTCCGGCGGATCTCCTCGTAGAAGGGCCCCGTGTCGTACTGGTGGGACGCGAACGCGGTGCCCCGGCGCGACGTGAACTCGAGGAACCCGCGCAGGATGAGCAACTCCTCCTCGTCCGTCCACAGCCTCTGGAACAGCCGCCGCGGCACCCGCCCCCTGCGGCGGAGGCGGCGAAACTGGGCCGGCTGGTTCGGGGAAGACAGTGGCAGCGGCATCGGCAGCGGGGGCTGAAGGCGGTGGGGCAGGGCAGTCGGGGAGCGGGGCCTCCAGGGCGGCGGGTGGGTGGGAGTTATTGGAGGCGTCGCTGTCGGTGCCCTCCTCGTCTTCGTCCGCGGCGGAGGAGGAGGAGCGGGCGGAGGCGGGGTCGTCGGCCATGGTGGTGGCCTGGTGGGAGAGGGATTAGGGGTTCGGGTGGAGTCGAATCGGGTGAACCGGATACGGCGGATAGGAGGACCTGCCCAGACTGACTGCGTGGCGTCGCGCTAGCGGGCAGGAGGAGTGGCTGCACTGCTTTCTTTTCTTTTCTTTTTTCGAGCGGAGCGGCTGCCTTTTGGGGTCCGTTGCCCCGCTGACGCCTGGTGCCAGGCAGAAACAAACTGGACCCAGCTGGGAGGGTGTCGCATCCAACCCAGGATTAGCGAGGTGACTGCAGAGGTACCTACGGACGGAGAGGAATGAGGCGGGGGAAGCGTGACGTCGCTTTTTTAGACAAAAAGGCAGCTCTGTATAAGATTTGTTCAGTACGAACAATGGTCCTGATAATATCAGGAAACACATTAAACCACTAGGACTCTACATCATATTCAACTGACTTTGCTAGAACATAAGCTGCCTCATCAGAGCATCTCTAATGGATGGTGTAAATTTGAACGTATATATCTTCATATATACGTTAGATACACGTTGTTAAATTATACATGTCATAATTTTTCAATGAAACGTGTAAATTAGGACGTATATATTCCCCTCCTTCTTTCCCCCTCTGCAAGATAAGCTTTAGGTGAGATTCAGTAGTGCAGAGAGGTTCAGAGAACAAGAAACACGGAAGTTTCGCCGCATTGCAGCCGTCTCCCTCGTCGCCGGCAGCCTTCCCCGTGGCATCCAAGATGTCCATGGACTCGAGGGTGCCTCCCTCGTTCCATTCCCACCGCTAGGGTGACCGATGGGCCACCACAGCGACGGGCCCAACCTCGTCTCCGACGAGTACCCGAAGCCGAAACCCTGCAGCAGGTGGAGCAGCAGCAGTAGGTAGCTCGGCGTGCCCCGCACCCCGCCGCCCGCAGCGCACCCCGCCCCGCACCCCGTCGCCCGCAGCGCACCCTGCCGCCCCGCACCCTACCGCCCGCAGCGCCCTGCCGCCCCGCACCCTGCCGCCCGCCGCGCCACCCCGCACCCCGCAGCGCCGCCGCCGCCCGCAGCGCCGCCCCGCACCCTGCCGCCCGCAACGCACCCGCCCCGCACCCTGCCGCCCCGCAGCGCCACCCCGCACCCCGCAGCGCCCCCGCCGCCCGCAGCGCCGCCCCGCACCCTGCCGCCCGCAACGCACCCCGCCCCGCACCCCGCCGCCCGCAGCGCACCCCGCCCCGCACCCCGCACCCCGCCCCGCACAGCGCCGCCTGCACCCCGCCCGCATGCCAGATCTAGCGATTTACACGATCCACGAGCGTGGCTGGCTCGTGTTTACTTCCACGCCTCCTACCGTCGTGGATGGGCGTGGATAGTGTACACGTCGTTTTACACGAGCCGCTGGAGGGTAAAATATTGCTGGGATGTTATATGTTTGCTGTACACCTTCATATAGAGGATCCACTAGAGATGCTCTTACAAGAACGAATAAGAGTATCTCCAGCCGTTCGTCCCTCAGGGCGTAAAATGAGTAATGCTACATCTACAAATGATTACTTCAAATTTTTACGTACAAACTGATGTATAGTATTGTGATTAGTAATTGGGGCATGAGTGGCCCCACCCTCATTGAAAATTAGGAGGAAGAGAAGAATTAGTTTGGAAGGTTAAGTAAACATTTGTAAGTCTTTATAGGTCTAGCATTATTGGACGTGAAATAGCGCCTTCTAGAGCGCGACGGTGAAAAAATCACCCTGGGAGGCTCGGGTTCGCAGTCGCCCCCCTCCCCCCCCCCCTCTCCTCTATGATAGCCCGAAAGGGTTTAAAAAAACACCCCAAATTTGACCAAAACCCAATCAAATTCATACGAAATTCATAGCTTCATTAAAAATTATACAAAAACTACAAAAAAACATAATTAAACATTAAATTAAAACTAAACTAAGCTAAAGTCATCATCGCCCGCCATTGCCGCCCGTCGTCGTCGCCTTCTATATGCCGTGGAGCTTGTAGAAGGCGGTGTAGTCGTCGTCGCCGTCGTCGTCGTTACCGCCCGCTGGAGCGTCGTCCTTGTTGTTCCCGTGCCATGGGTCGCCGAGGCAAACGGGCGTCGGCGCCTTCTCGTAGCTCTTGTCAAGGATGACGACGCCGCCCTCCTTGCGGCCGTGGCCGCGGTGACGGGCGGCAATCTCCTCCATGACGTCGCGCTGGTGCTCCATTTCTTCCCGGACATAGTCGTCCCGCGCCCATTTCAGGGCGGCCTCATCGTCGACGGCCATGGCAAGGTGTTCCTGCTTGACGGGCAGGAATCCAGGCTTTGTCTTTGGTCTCAGGAGGCGGGAGGAAAAAGCGTCAGGCTCGTTGATGACGATCCCGGCGCTGGGTGTGCGCAGCCCCAGCGACGTCTCATGCGGCTCCGGCTTGATGGGGAGCAACGCCGACGATCCGGAGGAGCGGGAGCAGGATTCCTATGACAAGGACGTCGTCGACTCCATCCTCCTCAGCGTCCAGGACCTGCCGCGATGGCAGGAGAAGGACAATGGGGAAGGGTACTCGTACATGGGCGTACTTGTACTAGTACAATGGTGGTGGCCTCGTGGTGGTGGAAGGGGGACTAGGTGTTCGGGTGGAGTCGAATCGGGTGAGCCGGATACGGCGGATAGGAGGACCTGGGCGGACTGAGTGTGTGGCGTCGCGCTAGCGGGCACAAGGAGTGGCTGCACTACTTTCTTTTCTTTCTTTTTTTCAAGCGAGGCGACTGCCGTTTGGGATCTGCTGACGCGTGGGGCCCAGTAGAAAGAAACTGGACACAGCTGGGAGCGTGCCACATCTGACCCACGATTAGCCAGGTGACTGCAGAGCATACATGGCCAAACGAGCGGGCCTGACCTGGCATGGCCCGGCCTGTCGTAAACTGGCCCGACACGTCACAAATATTAATCGGGTCGTGACATGTTAGTCCATATGCTCGGGATGGCGGTCCAGGCATGACAGTGGGCTAGCTCGTACGATACGTGGAACTCCGGTCCGTTTACGTAATTTTTCATTTTTTTCATAAAACATGCCAAGAAACAGCGAAGAAAGGTTAAAATGTAAAATTTGGTAGAGTATTATGTGGAATAAATTTAGAGTTTTATTAGCGTCAGCCTCATTAAAACCTTTCATCCCATAAAACTAAAAGAGCACAAACCATGCTTTAGAAGTACTAAAAGATTAAAATATAGAGAAAGACAAGAAATTACAAATACTACAATTCACTAATTGGGATCCTTCAACCTTGCCTCGCAGTCTTCGCCTAGCCGCTGTCGCCTCCTCTGCCTTCATGTGTGCTATCTTGTGCCTCATCAGGTGGTCGGTTCCATCATTCTTTTTTACGAGCAACTTCTTGTCGCATTGTTTGCACTTTGTAAAAAGTTGGGCGAGATCATTCCCATCTCGAACAAATTCTTCATTGTAGAACCTCTAAATGGAAGAGCGTCTCAGAAGAACGTTTTGATTTGGATCAGTCATGTTTGTGTGTGTAAAACGGAATGGAGTTTGAGTGTGAGAAATGGGAAAGTGCGCATCTCTTTTTATAGCAAAAAAATGACACGTTAGTCATGTTAGGCAACAATAATGCATATAATAAAAACTGAGGCAATGTAGCATTTGGTATAAATCTTAAGCTTTATTAATGGTTGCCTCACTAAAACCTTTTATGCCTAAAAAGTAAAAGAGTACAAAGCCACGCTCTAGAATTACAAAAGGTAAGGAAAATTACAAAAAATATAAGAAAATTACAAAAGAAAAGGAAAGAGACTACACTACTATTATTCCGAGTCTTCTTCAAGGTTCATTTCTTCAAACATGGCTAGTAGTTCCGGGTTTTCTGCATTATGTTGGGCTCTCCTTCTTGATAGCTCCCCATCTTTCACGCACATCAGTGTTTTCATCATATCCGGGGTGAGACTAGTTCTTCTATCATCAATTATTCTTCCAACAAGGATGAAAGCAGATTTCGATGACACTGTAGAGACGGGTACCGATAACACATCACATGCTAATATGGAAAGCACCAGAAATGTAAGCTTGTGTTCTTGCATGGATGGGGGCATGGACATGGTGGTTGGATCGAAGCTCGGAGGGTAGATGTTATACTCCACAACCCCAAGACCAAAATCAGAGAGTGGGAAGAGAGTATTGTCCTCCTCATCCATGTTTTAGTGTGAGAATATGTGGGTTGTGTAGCCCTATTTATAGCAAACATTTGACAAATTTTGGACAATTTTGACCCTCCAAAATTCAAATTTTCGAATATATGCATTTTCTTAAAAAAAAAGTCAACCTAAACCCAGCCTCAGACCTCCCTAAACCCTCCCAACTGCTCCCCCACAACCCCACCCGAGCCTAACCCGTGTTGCCCCCCGTTCCCTCATCTATCGAGGCAGCGACCGACGGACTGAGCGCTCGCTGCATTGTGTCAGCTGCCCAGCTCCCTCATCGACCAAGGCGGGCCAAACGTGTCGTTGCACGTGCCGGCGCATGCTAATCGGGCCGTGTAGGGATGGCCCGCGTGCTGAGGGTGGCATCCTAGGCATGACCCAAGGTGGGGTGCATGCGTGGCACGACCTGATTAGCACGTGTCAGGCCTGGCCCCATGGCATGCCTCACATGCGTGATTCTGGGTCAGCACAAATAACCCGGCCTGTTTGGCCAGGTTTACTGCAGAGGTACCTACGGATGGAGAAAAATGTGGTGAGGGAAGCGTGTCATTATTTGGGGCTCGAGATATATTTCATTTGCTCCTCCTCTTGCCCCTCACTTCCTTTTGGCTCATCATGGTCTCCAAAGTTCCTTGCAAAGCAATGGAAGACGCGTCATGCCTCTCGTCGGCCTTCGAGCATGTTTTCGTGGGAAAGAAGCTGACAATAGAGGTGTAGGGTACGAAAGGAGAGGGTAGAGTCTTAGTTACGGCAAGCTTGTACGCGAGATGTATGAGTTCAGGCCCCTCTCGTGGAGGTAACAACCCTATGTCTCGGTGCTTTGGAGCTCTTGCGGTGTGGAATGCGTATTACAGGGGGTGTGAACCCTTGTGCGAGGGTAGGGGTGGCTTATGTAGAGTGCGCTACCCCTCATCAAGGCCCAGCATCTAAGGGTTCGATCAATAGAGTTTAAAGGTGTACGTTACTGATAACGTACGTAATTAATGCTATTCATGACGACTAGCCGAACGCTCACCTGTTGGCCTCCCTGGAGTGGTTTCTGGTATTCTGGGTTGACTAGTTTCTTCCGAGTGGAAGTTGGTTGTCGAGTGAAGGGGAAAATACTCAAAGTGATTTCTTACCAAGTGACGTAGATGCCATGGCTATCCAGTCGGAATCTTCCCTGTGACCTTCAAGTCTTTAATGAGGTACCCTTAGGTAGGATATCCAGGTCAGGCCTGTGACCCTACCCTAGGTACATATCCCCATCATTAGCCCCCGAATGGATCGGTGTTCGAGTGAGGAAGTGGTCGATGCAGATTATGTCCAGGCATACCGATCTTGAACGTACTTCCGAGTTTAATAGAACTGTATGTCGACTGAAGTCTTCGTCATTCACCCTAATCGATTTTGTTATGAACCACATCCGAGTGAATTTAAACATTGAGGCTGATCCGAGTGGTTATAGAGATCTTGATATGTGACGGATCACTTCGTCAAGTCTGGATTTCACACGATTCAAAATTTCGGTTAGTGCACGCTGCGCGATGATGACGCAACAACCAGGGCAAGTGGGGGCAGTGACGCCTCGATTATTGTGATGCCCTAATTGATCAGGACATGACTACCTTTGATATTTTCACAATCATTGCATATGAGTATTTATTTAAGGTCATTTCTGATAAAACTCATGCAATAATTTATTTATCTTATCCGGAACAAAAATACTTCACCTGTTTTTATTGTATGCCTAAATGCAGAATGGTCGAACACTTGTATGAATCACGTGTGATGACAAGGGAAGAGGAAATAGTTGGATGCTATTTAAGAGGTCCTATCATGTCAAAGGAAATAATTAGTTGATATTTAAGAAGTTCTCTCACGTCATTTTTAGCCCAAGAGAAGATAGAGTCCAAGTCTTTCACATTCTGGACTCAGATTCGGACTGCACAAACATACCTGTACCAAAACGCCTTCAAATTTTTCATCCGGACTTTGAATTGCGTGATTCGTTTTGGGCTGCATAGTAGATTTTATGTGCATTCAGGCCCAACTGGAATCACCTTCAAATTCGTTCGGAGCGTGGAGATATCGACCAAACAATATGACGTTGCACCAGAATCCGAGTCAAACAACAAGTCCAAAGGTGTTGCACCACCTCCACTTGGGACCATAGGCCTTGTACGACCTAGGGTTAGTTTTAGGCTGCCTTGGCATGTCCTCCCACCTTCTTGGCCGCCACCCATTGCTCCTATATAAATAGATCAACCTAGTAGCTTTTTGCTTGGAATTTGTTTAGTTAAAAGTTAGCCATTGCAACTTCGCGTACTTCGTTTGTGTCCAACGACTAGACTAAGACCGCTTTTGGATCCCTACCCTTATCAATACTTCATCTATATTCGCAATATTTAGATGGCAATATCATATACTTGTTTGTTCTTCGATTGCTTGCAGGAATAGACCTTCGTGGTCAGGTTGATCGTGCTCCGGCGTGGTCAATAAACTCTTGGAGATTGGTTTAGCGATTGCTAAGGCGCAACTTCGTGCACGTTTGTAGTCGGATCGTCAATGTCGTCTCCACAAAATCGATAGCCACCATCTCATCGAAAGATCAGGACCCTCGCCTTTATCAAGTGGTATCAGTTTTCAGGTTGCTCAGTGAGAATTTCCAGTTATCCTTAGATTAGATTTATTTTTTCTACCTATTACCCAAAAAAAACCCACAAAAAAGAGTTAGATCTAGTCATACTTTGTCCAAGCCAGTCTGAGCCTTTGCAATTTTCTTTTTAGGGCTTGCATAGTTGAATTATCGGTTTCATCGTGGTGTCAAGTTGCTGGTCTTAGCGTCTAGCCTTTTAGAGTTTCGAGTTCTGTACAAGCTGTCACGCCGCCGCCGCACCATCTTCATCGCTACTACCATATACCACCACCACTCCGCCGTCATCCCTTCCGTTGGCGTCCACCACCATCCATCAATATTCACCACGTGCTCCAATTATTCATTGTCATTATCATATTTGAGGTCATTCGCATCTGTGCTTGATCCAATCTGCATCTTAATTGGTTGTTTGAGAGAAGAGAAAAAAAGTGAGAGCAAAAAAAAGAGAAAAAAAGTGAGAGAAAAATAGAGAAAAAAGAGTAAAAATGTGAGAGAAAAAATAAATAAATTTTGGATCTATCTAGACTCAACCCCGTATGTGAATTCGGATTAGAAACTCTTTTGTGCATTGTTTAGTAAAACAGGTGTATCTTCCTCATACGAAGTTCATTTTGCCTCCACGAGTACTCAAATTCGAGTTAACAACGAGCCGCATCGGAATAGATCATCAAGCTTGTTCAGTATTGTCACCTCCAAATCGGCTTCTAAATATTACTTTTTGCCCTCCGAACATCAGGAACACAATTTGTCAATATTTTTCAGGTTCGTTCCAGATTTTTTTGAGTCCTCATACGATCTCGGAATTGAGTGATTCTTTTTGCATTCGCAAGCTTGAGTCAGTAGCATTCTTGAGAAAAATACCAAAAAATTTACATTATATTTTCAAGAGGGAAGTTGTACAGATAGTTTTGGTTTATCCTGCTTGGAGGTCATTTATCATCACTATCTTTACTGCCATTGTGATCTTCACTTATATCTTCCTATCAAGAGATACATCATATCATCCGTTACTGATACTTGTGGTATGTTCTGACTCCATTACTGTTCTAGGCTTGCGTCTCTAGTACGGTCTAGCCTAGGACCAGCACAGTACCGCCGTTGAGCGTTTATTCAACATTGCATCTCTGAATTGATTATTGCTAATCTTTTGCTACCATATATAATAAGCCTTCCCAGCTCCACATACATCTACATTGTGTGTTTGACGCCACCTGGCAATCTCTCTATTCAAGCTTTAAGAGTTTTGACTACACCGGTTGCCGATCACCTCCTGCTGCTGGGTAAGAACTGGTAAGATTTTGAGATTGGCTTGACGGATTTGTGACACACAACCACCACCACCACCACTTCCCAGTAGTTCATAGGAACAATATTTTTGGATTTTTTTTCTACTAGTCATGACAGGATCCAAAGTTGTCAATCCATGGGCTTCTTCGATCGTGGGAGACATGCCACCAAAACAACCGTTACGAGAGGTGCATAGAGATCTAAATGTGAATGATCAGGTTAATGTTTCTATACCATAATTTAATGGTCGTTTTAGACCCGCTTTATATATTGAATGGGAATTTGATATATTTTCTTCCCATGATTTTGCTGAACATAAGAAAGTTAAGGTCGTGGTTGGTTCTTTCCCCGGTTATGCTTCAGTTTGGTAGAGTGGATATTGTCTGTTACACCCTGATTATATACCTACTACTTGGGATGATTTGAAACTTGCCATGAGACACACATTCGTTCATGCTTATTATACTCGTGACATGATTAAAAATTTACAACATTTAAAACAAGGTAGTGACACTGACACTGTAACAAAATATTATGATGATTTACAAACAACCTTGTTGCGTTCCTCATTAGTAGAAACTGAAGAAGATTTGATGGATAGATTTTGGGGAGGATTAAACCATGATATTCGGGAGATACTAATTCATGAAAAGTGTTATCCTATGGATCGTTTGTTTCGTCTTGCTTGCAAAGCTGAATAGGAAATAAAACGACGTGTTCCCACAAGGAGAAAGAGTGCAAGGTACTTATTCCAAGAGTTGATATAGTTGTTCCTTTAACTACTGGGCGTACGATGACAACCACATCAATTATTGTGAGGGCTATATCACCTTCATCACGTGACACGTTACCATCAAGAGTGACTACACCATCTAAGTTGATCATAAGAGGTAATGACAAAGGTACTTATCTTTCAGCTCCACATGAGTATGATGAATGCCTTGTCAATTGCAATGTAACATGTGATGAGCTACCCATTACTTTGGTCACACAACCTATTTTGGAGGACTATGCTCATGATTTTACTTTGCCATGTGATCAACTAAGTATAATATCAACAATGTTGTGTGAACCGATTGAATTAACTATTGATGAAAAAGAACCATGTGAATCAGAGAATAAATCAAATTTGCATCAAATATTTTTCAAAATAATTGTGCCAATGTTTAATCATTTTGATATGACCTCTAATCTTGGTGATGATTCTATGTCAAATGACTTCTTGCATTTTTGTTTATTTAAGCATGTTGTAGCATGTAAATTTGAAACAATGAAAATGTATTCACCAATGTTAGGATGGTTTAATGATGACCATTGTCAATCTTTTGATATGAATAAGGACTTCACTCATATGTGCAAGCTGAGTTGCAATATTTTCATGCTTTCTACTTCTCGTTATAATATTTTGGCTTTATATTTCATAACATATGAAAGTTACTCATATATACATGTGTCATATGTGCAAAAAACAAGGGAAGTAAAAAATGGATAACATATACATATACAACATGTACACCTTGTCTCTTTTGTTAGCCAAATTTCAGATTAAGCAGCGCCGAGGACGGCTTTATTTTCGAAAAAGGTGAGTGATGGGGTCATAGTCCTAGGGTAGGGTCATAGGCCTGTCCTACAGGTCCTACCCAAGGACTACCCCACACAAGGGACATGACCTTAAGTATGCCCGACTGAATTAAGGTGCCCCCATCATCGAGTCGGTAACATGCCCAGAATCATCCAGTCGGAGACTAACATTCGGAGGACACCGGGCCTACCGACTGGATACACTCGGTGCGCCGTAACCTCTTTGGAGGGAAACTGCCATACGTTTCCGGGTGCATTTACTAGCATTTAGAGCAGACGTTACCTGTAACGTACGCATTCAATCGCCACTACTCCACCCTTGAATCAGAACCGTTGTGGAGGGCAGCGCACTCTATATAAGCCGCCCTCCCCCACTGGTAAAAGGGTTAGAAAAACATTGTACTCCATATTACACTCGGTAACAAGCTCCGAGAGCACTGAGACGTAGGGCTATTACCTCCACCGTAGAGGGGCCTGAACTCATACAACCTCGCCGTAGCTAGGACTCTGCCCATCTCATTCGTACCCTACACATCTACTGTCAGGCTTATACCCACGACAGTTGGCGCCCACCGTGGGGCAGGCGTCTAAGCGACTTCCGGCGAGTTTGCGACTACTTCCTTTCGTCATGTCGTCCGGTGGAGATTCAAGCATGGGTCGCCAGATCCTCTTCGGCGTACTCTCCTTCACCATCGACGACTCGGTGTGGCTTCGGGAGGCACCTCTCGACGTCGAGGCGCTTCCCCGTCGCGGGGCCACGCACTTCCATGCCGGCGCTCGCGGCGTTCTTCTTCTCCAACAATCGGCTCCATTGCCGGCTTGCACCTTCATCGCACGCCGCAACAAGCGATCTCGTAGTCCGCGTCTACAACGTTGGGTGCAGCATGCCCGAGCGCGTCAGTTCGCGTCCTCTCAAGTAGCGGTTCTGGAGTCTGTTGTGGTTGCCCCGCGTTCCCAGTGCTCGGGCTCGGTTCCGACTGAGCTCCCTTCTGAGTATGCGGGTCGTGGGCCTGCAGCAGAAGTACACATGGCCAATTCCCATGAAGATCCCCGTCAAGCTGGCCGGGGCAAGCACGAGATCGGCGAAGCATCTGGTGCACGTCATCCACCTCGTCGTTCTGCCAGTCGGCACACTCGGCGGAGCAACGTGGAGGTGTTCCGTACACCTCTCCTCAACTTGGCTGCGGCTGCTCAGATTGCCGACTCCCTCTAGCCGACTGATTCAGAGGCAGGAAGGGGAATCGAGCAGATCCAAGCTCTGTTGCGCACGGTGCAGCAGCAGAATTCGGCAGTCTCCCAGTCACACAATCGGATCCACAACAGTTTCGTCCATGCAAACACGCATCGATCGGTTCACAGTCCTGGTTCTCATTAGTATCGCCGCCGTTCACGCACCCCTCCGCGGGGTGGGCCCTATGGGTCCCGACATCATGATGATTGGCATTCGGTCGGCGACACTTACGACCCAAGACCCGACGCAAGGGGGCGAATCGCCCAGCAAAGAGTCGACAGGGGACGAGCCCACCGCGATGGTCGCGATATGGACCGTCCGAGTGGAAGCAGGACCATCGTGTCCGGCCCCGAGTGTTTTAGTCGAGCCATCCGCTCGGCTGATATCCCGCCCAACTTCCGATTGGCAGCGGGAATCGGTAAATTCTCAGGAGAGTCCAAGCCCGAAACATGACTAGACGACTACCGAGTGGCAGTCCAGATCGGAGGAGGAGACGACCATGTCGCTATGAAGCACCTCCCTCTAATGCTCGACGGCTCGGCCCGAGCTTGGCTGAACCAGTTGGCCCCCTCAAGCATTTATAGTTGGGCAGATCTAGCCCGAGTGTTCATCAGAACCTTCGAAGGGACGTGCAAGCGCCCTGCAGGTCTTGTGGAGCTTCAACACTGTGTCGAGAAGCCGAATGAGCCCTTGCGCGACTTCATCTAGCGATGGGCGACTCTTTACCACACGGTGGAGAACGTCACCGAGCATCAAGTAGTCTGCGCCTTCAAGGCAGGCGTGCGGTACAGAGAACTGTACTTGAAGTTCGGTCGAACGGGCGACATCTCCATGAGCAAGATGATGGAGATAGCAACTCGCTACGCAAATGGCGAAGAAGAGGACCGCATCTGGAGCAGCAAACACAAGACAGTCGGCGATGCCGACGGAGGTAACACTCAGAAGCAGAAACAAAAGGTTCCACCCACACCGCTAGCAGAAGCTGTAGCTGTAACCAACGCCAAGTTCAAGGGCAAAGGGAAAGCGCAGTTCACCCCCAAGAAGAAACCTTTCAACAATCCCATCCTGGACCAGCCTTGTCCGATTCACACGAAGATGGACAAGGAAGGCAACCCCATATACGCGAAGCACACCACTCGGTAGTGCCGTCTCCTGATCCAGGGGTTCAGCGAAGGGCAGCCGAGTGAGAAGAATCCCGAACAAGATGAGGAGGACAAGGAGGATCCGTTCCCCCAAGTCCATGCAACCCTCATGATTTTTGCTGACGTTGAAAGCAAGAGTCGACTGAAGTTGGTGAACAAAGAAGTCAACATGGCTGTTCCGACTGCCCCCAAGTTTCTCAAATGGTCTCAGACTGCGATCACCTTCGACCAGTCGGATCATCCAACACATGTCCCCACCCCAGGAAGGCAGGCTCTGGTCGTCGACCCGATGGTGGAAGGAGTCCGACTGCACAAAGTCCTCATGGACGGCGGCAGCGGACTGAATATTATGTACGCCGACGCTCTCAAGGGGATGGGCATTCCGATGTCCAGACTCAGTGAGAGCAATATGCAGTTCCACGGAGTCGTCCCAGGACGGAAGGCCAAATCACTCGGCCAGATCACATTGGAAGTCATCTTCGGCTCTGACAAGAACTTTCGCAAGGAGAAGCTCACGTTTGAGGTGGTGGATTTCCAGAGCGCTTACCATGCAATTCTGGGCCGCCCGGCATACGTGAGTTTCATGGCACGCCCGTGCTATGTGTACTTGAAGTTGAAAATGCCCGGTCCAAAAGGCGTTATCACCATCACCGGCAACCGCCAGCGAGCCGAGGAGTGTCTGCAAGAGGGATCAAGGATCGCCGACCAGCAGATGGCTGTACTCGAGCTCGAAGAGTACAAGAAGACAGTCGACCCTGCCGACTTAATGCGCTCAAAGAAGCCAGCTTCTGAGTCCGCGTTCCAGTCGGCGGGAGAGACTAAGAAGGTCAGCATCCACCCGACGGACGAGTCTGCCGCCCCGACGAACATCTCCACCACCCTAGATCCTAAATAGGAAGCCGAGCTCACCCAATTCCTCCGTGAGAACTGGGACATCTTCGCATGGAAGCCATCTGACATGCCGGGTGTACCTAGGGAGTTGGCTGAGCACCGACTGCATGTGGATCCCTCTGCTCGGCCCGTCCGAGAGCGCTTGCGCCGGTCTGCCGCGCACAAGAGGAAGGCAATCGGAGAAGAGGTGGCTAAGCTGCTAGCTGCCAAATTCATTCGCGAGGTTCACCACTCCGAGTGGCTCGCCAATGTGGTCATGGTGCCCAAGAAGGACAAGTCACTCCGGATGTGCATTGACTTCAAGCACCTCAATAAGGTCTGCCCGAAAGACCATTTTCCGCTCCCCCGCATAGATCAAATTGTCGATTCGACTGCGGGGTTTTAGCGTTTGTCATTTCTTGATGCCTACTCGAGTTATCATCAGATCCGTCTGTATGGTCCCGATGAGTTGAAAACAGATTTCATCACCCCGTTTGGGTGCTTCTGCTACATCACTATGCCTTTCGGTCTGAAGAATGCAGGAGCTAACTTTATGCGCATGATCCAAAAATGTCTCCTCGACCAGATCGGTCGCAATGTGGAGGCATACATGGATGATATCGTAGTCAAGTCACGCAAAGGTTCCGACCTGCTGACTGACTTGGCAGAAACATTCGCCAACCTTCGTAGGTACGATATCAAGCTAAACCCAGCCAAATGTTCATTCGGTGTTCCCAGCGGAAAGTTACTTGGTTTCTTCGTTTCCGAACGAGGGATCGATGTTAACCCCGAAAAGATCGGGACCATCATCCGAATGGAGAGGCCGGTCAGAATACACAATGTTCAACGACTCACAGGTTGCCTAGCAGCTTTGAGCAGGTTTATCAGTCGACTCGGCAAGAAAGCACTTCCTCTGTACCAACTCATGAAGAAATCAGATACCTTCGAGTGGACAGACGAAGCCCAAGTCGCATTCGATGACCTCAAAGTCCTACTTTCCACCCAGCCGGTTCTTACTGCTCTGTTCAGTAAAGAGCCCCTTCTTCTATATATCGCGGCTACAAATCAAGTCGTCAGTACTGTTCTTACAGTCGAGCGAGAAGAAGAAGGCAAAGCATACAAAGTTCAGCGGCCAGTGTACTATGTCTCCGAAGTCCTGACACCTTCCAAGCAGAGGTATCCCCATTATCAAAAGCTTATCTATGGGATCTATATGACTGCAAAGAAGGTGGCTCATTATTTCCAATACCACTCGGTATCTGTCGTTTCTGATGCTCCGTTGTCGGAAATTCTCCACAATCTAGACACATCAGGCCGAGTGGAGAAGTGGGCAATGGAGATGCTGTACTGCGACATCAAGTTCGAGGCCAAGAAAGCTATTAAGTCTCAGGCCCTGGCTGACTTTATAGCAGAATGGGTAGAACAACAGCAACCGACTCACATCTACTTGGCTCATTGGACAATGTTCTTCGATGGGTCTAAGATGCTGAATGGATCCGGCGCTGGTGTTGTGATCATATCACCCAAAGGCGACAAGCTCAAGTACGTACTTCAGATACACTTCGATTCCTCCAACAACGAGGCGGAGTATGAAGCTCTCCTCTATGGATTGTGCATGGCCATCTCACTCGGCGTCCGTCGCTTGATGGTCTACGGCGATTCGGATTTGGTGGTCAACCAAGTGATGAAAGAGTGGGACGTAAGGAACCCCACCATGACAACATGCTGCAATGCAGTCAGGAAGCTGGAGAAGAAGTTTGAAGGTCTAGAACTTCATCATGTTCCAAGACTGAAGAACCAAGCGGCTGACGAGTTGGCGAAACTCGGATCCACTCAGAGACCTGTCCCGAGTGATGTCTGTCTTGAGCACCTCCATCTTACCTCGATCAAAGAAGATCCCTTCACTGAAGAACCAGTTCAGCCCAAGAGCGCAACAGATCCGACTAAAGTCGATGTGCCTGCTGTGGTTGATCTGGTCACAGAGATTCTGGTAGTCGTCCCCGATTGGACTGTGCCGATCATGACATATATCTTGAGACAAGAACTTCCAGAAGATGAAGTCCAAGCCCGGCAAATAGTTCGCAGGTCGAAGGCATTCACTGTCATTGACGGTCAATTGTACAAGGAGAGTGTTTCAAGCGTCCTCCAACATTGTATTTCCCCAGAGGAAGGACAGTTGATCCTAGAGGATATCCACTCGGGAACCTGTGGCCATCACGCTTCTTCGAGAGCAATCGTCGCCAAGGCGTTCAGAGATGGATTCTTCTGGTTGCAGGCTAACGAGATGGCCAAAGCTATGGTCGATCGATGCGAAGGCTGTCAGTTCTACTCCAACAAGTCCCACAAGCCAACATCTGCACTAAAGACAATCCCACTTGTGTGGCCATTTGCAGTTTGGGGATTAGACACAGTCGGACCATTCAAGACAGGCCAAGGAGGCTATACACATCTGTTGGTGGAAGTCGACAAGTTTACAAAATGGATAGAAGCCAAGCCCATCAAGAAACTCGACGCCTCCACAGCCGTGAAGTTTGTCAGAGACATCATCTCCAGATTCGGAGTGCCTCACAGCATAATCACGGACAATGGGACAAACTTCGATTCGGACAGATTCAAAGGTTTCTGTGCAAGTCAAGGTATCCGAGTGGATTTTGCTTCCGTAGCACATCCACAATCCAATGGACAAGCTGAGTGTGCGAATGGACTTATCCTTCAAGGTTTGAAGCCTCGACTCTTGCGAGAGGTAGGACATGCTGCTGGTGCATGGGTAATCGAGTTACCTTCAGTACTTTGGGGTCTCCGCACCACTCCGAACAGATCAACAGGGCGGTCACCGTTCTTCCTCGTCTATGGAGCAGAAGCGGTCCTTTCGAGTGACCTGCTTCACAATGCCCCACGAGTCGAACTCTTCTCCGAAGCTGAAGCAGAACAAGCAAGGCAAGATGGAGTCGATCTTCTAGAGGAGGAGCGCGAGATGGCACTTACTCGCTCAACAATTTACCAGCAAGATCTGCGACGTTTTCATGCACGACATGTCAGGAGCCGCACGTTCCAAGCTGGCGATTTGGTGCTCCGAGTGGATCAGCAAAGACCACACAAGTTGGCTCCGGCCTGGGAAGGGCCTTTCATCATTTCCAAGGTGCTGAACAACGGGGCATACAGACTCTACAACATTCAGAAGGAGACCGACGAGCCACGCGCGTGGAACGGAGACCTCCTCAAGCGTTTTTATACGTGATCGCCGACTGAAGCAGTGTAACGAACAAGTTTTGACGAAATAATATACAGCAGATTCAGTTTCTTTTGCAGATTCAGAGTTCTTCCGCAGTTGCAGACTACGATCACACACACAAAAAAAAACTTAGCTGTGATCAAGAATCACCTAAGTAATGCCTTCCTCCGAGTGTGCACTTCACGTCGCACTCGGGGACTTAGCTGTGATCCTGAATCGCCTAAGTAATAACTTCCTCCGAGTGTGCACAATACGTCGCACTCGGGGACTTAGCTGCGATCCTGAATCGCCTAAGTAATAACTTCCTTCGAGTGTGCACTATACATCGCACCCGGGGACTTAGCTGCGATCCTGCATCGCCTAAGTACTAATCTCTCCTTCGAGTGTGTACTATACGCCGCACTCGGAGACTTAGCTGCGATCCAGAATCGCCTAAGTAATAACTTCCTTCGAGTGTGCACTATATGTCGCACTCGGGGACTTAGCTGCGATCCTGCATCGCCTAAGTACTAATCTCTCCTTCGAGTGTGTACTATACGTCGCACTCGGGGACTTAGCTGCGATCCTGAATCGCCTAAGTAATAACTTCCTCCGAGTGTGCACTATACGTCGCACTCGGGGACTTAGCTGCGATCCTGAATCGCCTAAGTAATAACTTCCTTCGAGTGTGCACTATATGTCACACTCGGGGACTTAGCTGCGATCCTGAATCGCCTAAGTAATAACTTCCTTCGAGTGTGCACTATATGTCGCATTCGGGGACTTAGCTGCGATCCTGCATCGCCTAAGTACTAATCTCTCCTTCGAGTGTGTACTATACGTCGCACTCGGGGACTTAGCTGCGATCCTGAATCGCCTAAGTAATAACTTCCTCCGAGTGTGCACTATACGTCGCACTCGGGGACTTAGTTGTGATCAAGAATCGCCTAAGTAATAACTTCCTTCGAGTGTGCACTATATGTCGCACTCGGGGACTTAGCTGCGATCCTGCATCGCCTAAGTACTAATCTCTCCTTCGAGTGTGTACTATACGTCGCACTCGGGGACTTAGCTGCGATCCTGAATCGCCTAAGTAATAACTTCCTCCGAGTGTGCACTATACGTCGCACTCGGGGAATTAGTTGTGATCAAGAATCACCTAAGTACTACCCTCCTCCGAGTGCGCACTATACGTCACACTCGGGAACTTAGCTATGATCACGAATCACCTAAGTCTTAATATTCTCCGAGTACACACTAAGTGTTGAACTCGAAACAGCATTCAAGTAAAAGACTAAATGTTTTCATAAAGACTCCAACAGTCTAGAAACAATAATTGACTCGGTGCGGATCAAGCTTACCCGCACCGATTTAAAAGTATGACGGCCAACAGAAGTGGCCAGAGTATCTTACAAGCAAACACTCGGCATACCGAGGATAAAGTTTGATCATGCGTCAGCTGGGCCTGCGTCAGGACTGGAGGGCTCCACGAAAGTATCCAGGTCGATTCCATCAGCAATGCGGGTAGCAGTCTCGAGGAACGTCTCCATGAAGTCTTTGAATTGAAGCTTCTTCGTGTTAGCGACCTTCAATGCTTTCAGCTTATCTTCCCGCACCTCCTTGCAATGGACTCGGACCAAGGACAGCGCCACATCAGCACCGCAACACGCTGCCGATTTCTTCCAAGATTGCACTCGGCTCGGAACCTCCTCTAGTCGGCCGTCAGGGTTTCCATCCCCTCCCGTGACTCGTCTTCCGGCCAAAGTTCCTTGTTAATTCGGCGGACGACTTCTCTCAGTCGGCTGATGAACGGATCCACTTTGTTTACGCGGATATGAGCCCGGAGCAGATCCCGATTGGCGTCCTCGCCGAGTGGAATTTTGTCCTTAATAGACCGCTCCACAGCCGCCGCCTCAGCTTCAGGGTCTCCGCAAAAGTCTGCAACAAACAAGCAAGTAGACAATGAAAACCGAGTGTATGGCACATGATACAACCACTCGACAAAGCATAAGACTTACCAGCCAGACGAGTCATCTTTTGCGCAGCCCAGTCGGTGACATACTTCTCTTGAGCTATGCATCGTTTGTTCAGGACGCCCATCTGATTGTGCAATTCGGTCCTCTGTTTCCCCATCCTCTGCACCTCCGCTGTCAACACCCTGTTTGCCTCTAGAGCCTCTTCCAAGGACTTTTCTCGCACTTCCAGAGCGTCCTTCATACCAGCCATGGCAAGCATTGCAGCTTCCAGTTCACCAGCATATTGGTTCCTCTCCGCTCTCAGGGCTTCATAAGCAGTTCCCATTTCACAAGTTTTCTGCACCAAGCAACAAAGGGTAGTCAGCAAGTTTATAAGTTCACACACTAAGTTCTTCAGACCCCTGCCGACGCAAGCAGTCGACAGCGGTCTCGGGGACTACACCCAGTGGGTTCACTGAGAGTGACCCCACTCGCATGCACCTCAAGCAGGTCTGCCCTATTGAGGTGCACGTTTTCACCTACGCCTCTGAGGCTAATACTACTCGACCTGCATGCAGTTTACTCTAGGGGACTCTTACCGCAAGAGTACTCCGACTACAGTAAGTACTCGCACTCGGAAATCTTGTCTACAGACACGACAAAACTAAAGACCAAATGTATAAAGACAACTGTCGGTGCAAGCACTCCACAGAAGTCTCGGGGACTACACCCACTGGGGTCACTCGGAGTGAACCCTTTGCAAACAACAGACAACACCCAGTGGGTTACAGAAGAAAAGTAAGTACTTACTAGACTACTTACTCGGATGTCGTCGCACAGCTCCAAGCTCCGTTGGTACAAAGCCGCAGCGGAGTCATAAACCCTCTTGGCCTCTCCGGCCATCAGCTCCGCCTGGACCATGGCCCCCTTGGCCGCTCCCACCTGCTCCTCTGGGACACACCGAATGCTGAATCCAGCATTCGACGAACCGGGAATCGTGGGAAGATCCTGGTTCATCCCAAGGTTCGCCCCAGTCGGTTCCTCACCCATCGGCACCGGTTCAGTTGGCGGAGGCACTTCGTTCGGTGGAGCGTCGGCGGCAGGGGCGGCAGCAGGAGGAGCAGCCTCAGGGATAGGCTCCACGACAGGCTCCACGGCCGGATCGGCTCTCCCCCCTGACAAGCCGAGTAACACGGCGCCTCAGAAAAAGAAAGGGATGGCGCAGTCTGCAGGAATAAAATACCCGACTCTCCTACAACATACCTGGCTGGGACGAGACGACGTTGTCCGTGTCCATGGGGTCATCCCCTTGGCGAGCCGAAGAGGTTGCAGAAGTGGCGATCCTGTCGAGTGAAGCCCATTCGACTTGTAAAGCAGGAGTTCACTCGGTCAACAAAAAGAGCCGAGAACTAGATTCACTTAAGTGGAGGTGACGGGAATGGCCATCCTCATCCGTGGCAGAGCCTTTCGAGGTTTGGGCCCACTCGGCTTGGGCGCCCTCGAGGACTGGCCTGCAGGTTCAGCGGCTGCGTCCCTGGCTCTTTTGGTGCCTCGAACACTCGGTACCGCCGGGGCGGCAGGCGGAGCACTCGACGACGCAGGGGGAGCTGAAGGGACAGCAGGCTCTTGCCGACACTTACTCCGATGCTCTGGCCGTGGAGGTGGTGAGTCTGGCTCTTCATCCTCTTCCTCTTCCTCGCTGTCTTCCTCCTCCGACTCCCCGCTGTCGGAGACATATTCCACGCTCCCCTCCTGGCTGCCTTCTTCCTCTTCCTCCTCCGGATTCCCGTTCGAGACAGGGGAGAACCAGTTGGTCCACGCCTGCATGAGTTTCAGTCGGAAACGTTAAGCATCACACGGAGATATAAATGAACTACTGAAATCAAGACAGTTCAACACACTCGGCTAATGCTACTCACCTAATTCGGTGGAGGGTTGTCCGCGCTATAAGGCGTCACTCGGCGGGCTCCTTTGGGATTCTCACAGGGACCCGTGATTTGGAGCACCCCTGAGGTCACCTTCTCCTCGGGAATGCCCTCCACGTTGGTCCGAGTGGAGTCCTCGGGCCCTGTGTAGTGCCACATAGCGTGGTGGCGGGCTTGCAGAGGCTGGATTCGCCGACCGATGAAGACTTCCAGCAAGTCAATCCCAGTGACCCCCCTCCTGACAACATCCGCAAGTGCCTCGACCAAAGGCTGGATGTCGCTCTTCTCAGCTTTCGAGAGGACGAGTTGTTTGGGCGGAGCAGGACGGTCTAGACTAAATGGAGGCAGCCCAGTCGACGCGTTCGGACAGGCTATGTCCTGGCAGTAGAACCACGTCGACTGCCAGTTCCTAACCGACTCGCTCAACTGCAGAGCAGGGTAGCTGCTCCGACTCTTCTTCTGAAACCCTAAACCCCCACAGAGCTGGAGGAGATGCGTCTTGTCATCCGACTGACTAAGACGTTTTATGATTTGGGAGCGGGCGAAGAAGATGTGTTTGAATAAGCCCCAATGGGGAGGATAACCAATAAAGCACTCGCACAAAACAATGAAGGCAGAAAGGTGGGCGATGGCACTCGGAGGGAAGTGATGGAGTTGAGCACCAAAATGATTCATGATACCTTTGAAGAAAGGATGCGGGGCAGAGAGAAACCTCGGTGAACATGGCTGAGGAGCAAGACGCGCTCCCCCTCTCGTGGCGCCGGCTCGACCTCGTCGTCCGCCGGCAGCCTCCAAGACTTATGCACGAGCTGGTCGTGCTCTACCAGCTCCAGCAGGTCCCCCTTCGTCACTGTGGAGGGGAGAAAGTCTCCCTGGATCCATCCCGCCGGCAATGGCCGTTGCCGCTGCTGAGCAGCCGCCGCCTTGTTCTTCTTCTTCCTTGCCTCCATCTTGCTGGTCTGACCTTTGGTCATGGCGGCGAGGGCGAGCTCTCGAGAAGGAGGAGAAGAGAAGGGTGTATGAGCGCAGGAGGTGGCGAGGAAGATGGATCAAGCAAGAGCAGAGGATTCGGCGAGCGTAACCGAAGGGTCTCGTCGACCAGAGTTAAATAGAGCACCGACTGGGTCGCTGGCGAGCGGGCCCGAAATCTTATCTGCCCAACCAGCTGCGGCGATATCGGCGGAGGAGTTGAAGGCGCGAGGATCGAGGACTCAGGCGCTACTCGAGCGTGCTGACGTCGCCCCTGCTAAGCGCGCGGAACCTGAAATTTGAGATCCCGGAAAATCCGCCGCTGTCAGTTGACCGGTCGCGTCAAAAGATGGCGCGAAAGCACTCAGTTCCCGACAGTCTTTTTCGCAAAACACATCCACTCGGACCATTGGTCAGGAGAGATAAAATGCATAGAGGCAAGCAACGCCCAAGCCGAACCTAGTCCAGTCGGATCTGAACCTCGAGCACTGCTTTGACGTTTCAACCCTAATCCATTCGGGGACTAATGATGGGGTCATAGTCCTAGGGTAGGGTCATAGGCCTGTCCTACAGGTCCTACCCAAGGGCTACCCCACACAAGGGACATGACCTTAAGTATGCCCGACTGAATTAAGGTGCCCCCATCATCCAGTCGGTAACAGGCCCAGAATCATCGAGTCGGAGACTAACATTCGGAGGACACCGGGCCTACCGACTGGATACACTCGGTGCGCCGTAACCTCTCTGGAGGGAAACTGCCGTACGTTTCCGGGTGCATTTAGTAGCATTTAGAGCAGACGTTACCTGTAACGTACGCATTCAATCGCAACTACTCCACCCTTGAATCAGAACCGTTGTGGAGGGCAGCGCACTCTATATAAGCCGCCCTCCCCCACTGGTAAAAGGGTTAGAAAAACATTGTACTCCATATTACACTCGGTAACAAGCTCCGAGAGCACTGAGACGTAGGGCTATTACCTCCACCGTAGAGGGGCCTGAACTCATACAACCTCGCCGTAGCTAGGACTCTGCCCATCTCATTCGTACCCTACACATCTACTGTCAGGCTTATACCCACGACAGTGAGGATGATGAGGACATGACTACCTTTGATATTATCACAATCATTGCATATGAGTATTTATTTAAGGTGATTTTTGATAAAATTCATGCAATAATTTATTTATGTTATCCGGAACAAAAATACTTCACTTGTTTTTATTGTATGCATAAATGAAGAATGGCCGAACACTTGTATGAATCACGTGTGATGACAAGGGAAGAGGAAATGATTGGATGCTATTCAAGAGGTCCTCTCATGTCAAAGGAAATAATTAGTTGCTATTCAAGAAGTTCTATCACGTCACTTTTAGCCCAAGAGAAGATAGAGTCCAAGTCTTTCACGTTCTGGACTCAGATTCGGACTTCACAAACATACTGTACCAAAACGCCTTCAACTTTTTCATCCAGACTCTAAATTGCATGATTCGTTTTGGGATGCAAAGTAGATTTTATGTGCTTTCAGGCCCAATTTGAATCACCTTCAAATTCGTCCGGAGAATGGAGATATCGACCAAGCAATATGACGTTGCACTAGAATCCGAGTCAAACAACAAGTCCAAAGGTGTTGCACCACCTCCACTTGGGCCCATAGGCCTTGTACGACCTAGGGTTAGTTTTAGGCTGCCTTGGGATGTCCTCCCACCTCATTGGCCGCCACCCCTTGCTCCTATATAAGTAGATCAACCTAGTAGCTTTTTGGTTGGGATTTGTTTAGTTAAAAGTTAGCCGTTGCAACTTCGTGTACTTCGTTTGTGTCCAACGACGAGACTAAGACCGGTTTCGGATCCCCACCCTTATCAATACTTCATCTATATTCGCAATATTCAGATTGCAATATCATATTCTTGTTTGTTCTTCCATTGCTTGCAGGAATAGACCTTCGTGGTCAGGTTGATCATGCTCCGGCGTGGTCAAGAACCTCTTGGATATTGGTTTAGCGATTGCTAAGGTGCAAAGTCGTGCACGTTTGTAGTCGGATCATCAATGTCGTCTCCACCAAATCGATAGCCACCATCTCATCAAAAGATCAGGCCCCTCGCCTTTATCACTTATCGCCACGTATCACGCCTCCTCTGTTATCAGGATAGACATAGATCTAGCGGGTCCACCAGTTAGTGACTCACTCGGGCGTTATAAATCTGGTCGACGCTAGGGTTGAAGCAGTGCCTTTCTCTGATTCTCCCCTGCTTCCTCTCCACCTCCACCTCGTAGGTGCTGCTTTGATATGTCTCCGCTGCCACGGCAATGACGAAGGCCAAGACGAGCCAGCTTGAGTGCGCCAAGAAGGGCGGAAAGTCGAAGAAGCCAGGCGTCCGATCAGTGATGTCGCCAAGGTGGATCCAGGGAGATTTTCTCCCGTTCACTATCTAGAAGGAGGATGTTCTGAAGCTTGTTGAACACAAGACGGGGGCTGAGAAGTCGTGGAGGCTACCTAAAGGAGAGCTCGAGCCAGAGCCCCACGAAGGGGAACGAGTCCTCCTCCTTACTCACATTGAGAGAGGTTTCTCTCTACCCCCTCATCCTTTCATCCGTTGTTTTCTGCATTACTTTGGTGCGGAACTTCATCATCATTCTCCCAATTCCATCGCATATCTCGCCACATTCGTCACGCTGTGCGAATGCTTTTTGGGTTGGCCTCCTCACTGGGGACTGTGTAAACACATCTTCTGTGTGCGCTCCCAAGCAGTGAAGAAAGCAAATCCGAGTGATAGTAGGACTCATGTCATTCAGTTGTGCGGTGGTCTAGGGATTCAAAACAGGAGTAGGAGTACGTATCCTTAGATGACCCTTCCTGATTCAGTCCGGAACTGGGAGTCGACTTGGTTTTACCTCAATGATATTGCATCTCCAAACATGTCGACTGGCCTTCTATAATGCCCCAGATGTAACGCTTGCCATAGTTGGAAACCTTTCCTATTTGGAACCTTGATGTCAATGCTATGGAGTTATCATTTCATGTGATCTTATGTTGTGTCTTCACTTTTGCATCATGGCATTCATTGCATCCATGTCAATCCCATTGTGATGGTGTTGGTTCTTGACCCCTTTTGAATGCTAGTGTGCTTATGTTTGTTGTGGTGATGGTTTCAAACAATGATGTTTTCAAACTAGGTTTCAACAAAACCCCTTCTTCTTTATTTCTTTGAGCTGATGTTTAACTTGCTCAAAACATGTCTTAAAAATGTTGTTCATTTTGTAGTTTTACTTTGTGTGTGAGGGGTACTGTTTTGGGGTTTTTAAAACTTAAATGGTTAGGAGTTTAAATACAAAAACAACATAGTTATACTGTTTTTGCATTTAATTTAGTTGCTCCAAAATTCTGTTTTATATTTTATTTAAACAGGGCATAATTTCCTTATGCCCCAGATATTTCTATTTTTCCTTTTAGAGCCCTAAGTTGCTGTGGTTATTTTGTTTGTGGTTTGGTTTTATTTTTAAAGAAGAAAACCTTTTATTTTTCTTCTCTAACTATTTGAAGCCAGTGGATGGGCTTCCTCCTTTTCCTCCTGGCCCATCCCTCTTTCTCTCCCGCGCGAAGCCCATGTGTCGTCCCTCTCTTCTTCGTGACACCGTGTGCTCCTTCCCCTGCTTTCCGTCAGACCCCGATAGAGAGAGCGCGTGCGCCGTCCCCTCATGGACGTCGTGGCGCCCATCCTCCCTCCTATAAAACGGGCCCTTACGTGCGTGCCTAGGGTTCCTCCTCGCCCGCCGCCAGCCCCGTTCCTCTCCTCTCTTCCTTCCCCCTCGACAGGTAAGATCCAAAACGAGGTTCAGAGAAAATCAGAGCGCTGTCGTCGAATCCGCATCCCCCTCGTCGCTGGCCCCCGTCCCCGTGGCGTCCGGGGCCTCCGCAAGCATGGGGCTCCCTCCTCCTTCCCGTTCCCGTTGCTAGAGGGGAGTCTCCCCCTCTCTGGCGCTCCCTTCGCAGCGGCTCCGTCAGGCCGGAGCAGCACGTCGCGTCGCCGTGCCTCTTCTTCCTTCCTCCTCGATGTCGAGCGCTTCTCCGACGTCCCCTAGGTGAGCAGCCTTCCCCTCCTCTCTTCCCTGTGCTTAGGGACCTCCTCTTTAGGCAGTAGATCAACGACGTCGAGCTCCTGTGTTGCCGACGCTGTTGTTCCGTCGAGCCGCTGATGCGCTGATTCCCTCGGCGAGTTAAGGACAGGAATGGGACCCTGGTTGTTCCATCTTCCTCCCAGCAAGCTCCCTCCTTTCAATTTGGTGCGTAGTGTCGCCGGAGGCATTCCCCTCTTCCGGCCGCCGCTGGCTTGTGTTAGTAGCAGAGGGGGTGCTCAAGAGAGTATCGTCCCCCTTCATGTCAAGTGTCGCGTCATAGCGTGGTGGTAGGGAGTGGGTTTTGCAACTGTGTGGTCATGGGTTCGAGGCCCCGAAGGCCCTCCTTTTATTTACTTTTGTTTTCCTCTGGTTAGTAGCTCGACAGAGGAGGTTAACCTGCTTCCTCCCCTTCTGTGTTGAAGTGCAAATGGCTAGTGTAGTGGTGTAGTTTTGTCAGCGAACCACGGAGGTCCTAGGTTCGATCCCAGGGGCAGCCCCTCTTGTTTTTGTTTCCCCTTTTATTTTTTTGCCTCTTTGTAGTTATTTTTTTCACTATTCCTTGCTTGGGCAGTGATACGTCTCCATCGTATCTACTTTTCCAAACTCTTTTGCCCATGTTTTGGACTCTAATTTGCATGATTTGAATGGAACTAACCTGGACTAACGCTGTTTTCAGCAGAATTGCCTTGGTGTTATTTTTGTGCACAAATCCAAGTTCTCCAAACGTCCTGAAAATTTACGGGGAGCAGTTTTGGAAAATATAAAAAATATCCGCGCCAAGTTCCACTTGAGGGGGTGGGCCAGTGGGCCACAAGCCCTGGCTCCACCACCACCCCCCTGGTGGCGGTGGGCAGGCTTGTGGGGCCCACACGGCTTTGCCACCCCCAACTCCAGATCTATAAGTCCCCTTTCGTCCTAGAAAAAATAAAAAGAGAAGTTTTCGTCACGTTTGCGATACGGAGGTGCCGCCACAACCTGTTCTTCATCTGGAGGGCAGATCTGGAGTCCGTCTTGGGCTCCGGAGAGGGGAAATCGTCGCCATCGTCATCATCAACCTTCTTCCCTCTCCAATTCCATGAAGCTCTTTGTCGTTCGTGAGTAATCTATTCGTAGGCTCGCTGGGTGGTGATGAGTAGGATGAGATCTATCATGTAATCGAGTTAGTTTTGATGGGGATTGATCCCTAGTATCCACTATGTTCTGAGATTGATGTTGCTACTACTTTGCCATGCTTAATGCTTGTCACTAGGGCCAGAGTGCCATGATTTCAAATCTGACATTATTATGTTGTCACCAATATATGTGTGTTTTAAATCTGATCTTGCAAGTTGTAGTTACCTACTATGTGTTATGATCTGGCAACCCCAGAGTGACAATAACCGGAACCACTCCCAGTGATGACCATAGTTTGAGGAGTTCATGTGATCACCACGTGCTAATGCATTGGTCCAGTTCTTTAATAAAAGGAGAACCTTAATATCCCGTAGTTTCCTTTTGGACCCCGCTGCCACGGGAGGGATGGAAAATAGATGTCATGCAAGTTCTTTTCCCTAAGCACGTATGATGACACACGGAATGCATGCCTACATCACATTGACGAACGGGAGCTAGCCACATATCTCTCCATGTTATAACTGTTGCATGATGAATATCATCCAAACAAATCACTGACCCATTGCATACGAGTTTGTCCTACTTCTGCTACTACTGTTGCTACTGCTGTTACTTGTCTTGCTCTGCTACTGCTACTACTGTTGCTACTGCTGTTACTTGTCTTGCTCTGCTGCTGCTACTACTGTTGCTACCGCTGCTACTTGTCTTGCTCTGCTGCTATTGTTGCTACTACTATCGCTTGCTACTGTTGCTACTTGCTACTGCTGTCACTACCGCTGTTCCTTTCCACTGTCGTTACTCGCTACTTTGCTGTTACTACCTTGCTTGCAGATACTAATCTTTCAGGTGTGGTTGAATCTGAGAATTCAACTACTAATAATTGAGAGTATTCTATCACCTCCCGTCGTGCGAATCAGCAAATTTGGGTCGAATACTCTACCCTCGAAAACTGCTGCGATTCCATGCGCTTGTGGGCCATCAACAACATTCTTCTAGTTTCGATTGCCGGAGAGTGCTAGTAGCATTCTTCTGGTGCCGTTGCAAAGGGGAAGAATAGTTGGCATCAAGCATTTTTCTGGCGCCGTTACCGGGGAGGTACTGCTATATTATCTGAGTTACTTGGGATTTATATCTACTGATCACTATGAAGAATCTGAAGGATCCAAAAACCAAAGTCTTGCCCTCAACTACAAGGGGAGGTAAGGAATTGCCATCTAGCTCTGCACTTGATTCACCTTCAGTTTTGAGTAAGTTTGCGAAATCACCTCCTCCTAGAAATCTTGATATGTCGCCTGTGCTTGATGATGCTTATGATGCTACTGCTAGAGATGCTATGCCTGATACTATGCCTGATGATACTATGCTTGATACTATGCCTGATGCTATGCCTGATACTGCTAGAGATGTTATGCTTGATACTGCTTTGCCTGATGATGCTAGAGATGCTATTTTGCCTGATGATTCTATGCTTGATACTGCTAGAGATACTACTTTGCGTGATGTTCCACTAGGAGTGTTCCTTGATGCTCATATTTCTAGAGTTACTGCCAATGCTCGTGATGCTTTTGATACTGCCGATACTATTGAGATAGAACCTGCTTTTGCTCCTGCTAGATCTAGCTCTCCTAGATATGAATTGCCTGATATACCTGAGGGTTACATTATGGAGGGAGAGATAGCTGAGGATTTTCTTGCATGTAAGGAAGCCTACGACGCTGAGAAATTACTTCTCAAGTGGAAGGAAAAATCTCGGGAAGCTAGGATGAAATATGACCCGAAGTTTGCCACTTCACCTATCTTTATCACCGATAAGGATTATGAATTCTCTGTCGATCCTGAGATAATATCTCTAGTCGAATCTGATTCTTTTCACGGTTATGAGTCTGAGACGGTCATAACCCATCTTGCCAAACTACACGAAATAGCCAACCTTTTCACTAATGAGGAGAAGATCCGCCACTACTATATCCTTAAGATGTTTCCTTTCTCTCTAAAGGATGACGCTAAAGCCTGGTTCACCTCTCTTGCTCTTGGATGTTTGTGTAGTCCCCAGGAGATGGTCTATTACTTCTGTGAGAAATATTTGCCTGCCCATAAGAAGCAAGCTGCCTTGCAGGAAATATACAACTTTGCTCAACTCCAAGAAGAGAGTCTTCCACAAGTTTGGGGGAGGCTCTTTCAGCTACAGAATGCTTTGCCTGATCACCCTCTTCAGAAGAACGAGATACTTGATATCCTCTATAACGGACTTATCGATGACTCTAGAGACCATCTAGGTAGTTGTGCCAGTTGTGTTTTTAGGGAACAAACTATAGAACAAGCTGAGACTCTACTGAATAACCTCTTGATCAACGATAATGCTTGGACTATTCCCGAAGCACCTCCTAAGCCAACTCCGAAGAAAAGAGGTATTCTATTCCTCAGTCCCGAAGATATGCAAGAAGCCAAGAAATCTATGCAAGAGAAAGGCATTAGATCTGAAGATGTCAAAAATCTACCACCTATCGAAGAGATCCATGGTCTTGATAACCCGATAGAGGTAGTAGAAGTGAATTCTCTGCGCAGGCTTGATGAGAGTGACATTCCTTTTGACAAACCTGCTAGCCTATGCTTTGATGAATTTGACAACTTTGTTGCCAAACAACAGAGTTTCAATGATTATGTTAGCAGTCATTTGGAACAAAGTACTAGTATGCTTAGCCATTTAAGTGCTTGTGTAGACAGAAATGTCAATGATCTGAAGCTTCTGAGTAAACATGCCTCTATGATTACTACTCAGGTAGAACAAGTACTTAAAGCTCAGAATGACCTGCTCAATGAATTAAATGACAACTCTGTCAGAGTCATTACTAGAGGAGGCAAAATGACTCAGGAACCTTTGTATCCTGAAGGTCATCCTAAGAGTATTGATCAAGATTCTCAAGGAATCAATGCTGATACACCTAGTCATCCTAAGGAGAAGAAGAAGGATGATAGAAGCCTACATGCCAGTTCACCAAATACTATCACACCTAAAGAACCTAATGATATTTCTGCATCTGATGCAGAAACACAATCTGGTGATGAACATGAACCTGGTGACAATATGGACAGTGATGTTCATAATAATGCTCAACCTAGCAATGATGAGGATGTGGAGATTGAACCTACGGTTAATCCTGATAACCCACAACCTAAGAAATACGATAAGAATGACTTCACTGCTAGGAAGCATGGTAAAGAAAGAGAACCATGGGTTCAGAGACCTATGCCCTTTCCTCCTAAGCCATCCAAGAAAAAGGATGATGAGGATTTTGAGCGCTTCGTTGAGATGATAAGACCCATCTTTCTGCAGATGCGGTTAACTGATATGCTCAAGATGTCTCCGTATGCCAAGTACATGAAAGATATCGTGACTAATAAACGGAAGATACCAGATCTTGAGATCTCCCCCATGCTTGCCAATTACACTTTTAAGGGTGGAACTCCTAAGAAACTTGGTGATCCCGGAGTGCCCACTATACCTTGCTCCATTAAAGGAAACTACGTAAGAACTGCCTTATGTGACCTTGGAGCCGGTGTTAGTGTTATGTTGCTCTCTCTTTATCGTAGACTTGAGTTGGATAAGTTGACACCCACTGAAATTTCTCTGCAAATGGCTGACAAATCAACTGCTTTCCCTATCGGCATTTGCGAGGATGTGCCTGTTGTGGTTGCTAACACCACTATCTTAACAGACTTTGTTATCTTGGATATTCCCGAGGACGATGCCATGGTTGTCATCCTCGGAAGACCCTTTTTAAACACGGCAGGGGCTGTTATAGATTGCAACAAAGGCAGTGTCACTTTCCACGTCAACGGTAATGAGCACACAGTGCACTTTCCGAAGAAACGATATCCAGTACATTGCATCAATGCTATCGAAAAGACTTCATCGATTCTCATTGGGAGCTTTGAATGCCCTATTCCTCGTGTCAAGATGAAGTATGATTTGCTTGTTGGGGAGATACATATCCCCACTGAGGTGATCTCCGTTCTCTCTTGCGATTCAAGAAGGTTTTTTCATAAGGAGTTGATCAATCCCATTGACGGATTTCTTTCGATGACCATGAAACGGATGAATCAAAGAGTCACATACCTCTGTTTTGAGTTTTCCTTTTATGTTGCTTAGAAGAAAAATGATAGAATTAGTTTAGCTTTTCCTGTTTTCTGTTTTAGCGTCCCGGAGAAAAATACCTCGAAAATAAAATTTCTCCGATGGTCCTGAAAATTTAGTATGATTTTTTCTGGAACTTTTGAAAATTTCTGGGCCTGAGAGCTGGCCTAGGGGCCTGACTAGTGGGCCACAAGCCCTGCCACCGCCACCTACCCCCTGGTGGCAGGGTGCAAGCGTGTGGGGCCCACAGGCACCCCCTCCACTCATTCCAGCTCTCAGCCTCTTCTTCCACCTCCAGAAAAAATTGTTTCGCAGCTCAAACCCGTGTTCTTGCTCATTTGGCTGTGATTTTCGATCTCCTTGCTCAAAGCACCATTCTCCGAACCGTTTTGGGGAAATTGCTCCTTGGTAAGTGACTCCTCCATTGGTCCGATTAGTTTTTTCTCTAGTGCTTTATCCTTCGCGTATTCTTGCTATCTTGGTGACCTTGTTCTTGAGCTAGAAATGTTGATTTATGCTGGTCCCAAGTAGTTTTAGCGCATGATACGGTCTCTAAGCACTAGTAGGAGTAGTTGCTACAAGGTGTGGTGAGTCTTCATTCACTTTTCTCTTGAACTTCAAAAATTTCAGCAAAAGGAAATTATGTTTAGGAGGAAGTTTCATGGTGGTTCCTCAAGCAAGAAGGGTCCTCGTCTTTCTTTTCGGGAGCCCGAACCTTTTCAACTAAATGATGCACCGGTGCAACCATGTGAATGGCCTTTCGATGAGTTCATGATCGAAGCAGGTTTCAAGGATGAGTTTGATGCACTTGTCCACAATGCCGGGTTAGAAGAATTCCTCTCAGGTAAATGTGAACAGTATGCTATGCTCACTGCCTCTTTCATGCGTAGATTTAAATTTTTAGCTGGCCGTGACTCATCCATACTGTTTGATCTATATGATAAATCCTATACCGTAGATCTGGAGGATTTCAATAGGATTTGCAAGATACCGATGGGGGTAGTGTTAATGATCCTTCTAAGTCTTCCGTCAGAGACTTTGTCTCCAATATAATTGTTGGAGAAACCAGAGATATCACGCAAGCCACCATAGGAAGCATCCATTTCCCTGCCTTGCACTACCTTGCCCTCTTCATAGGTAGGTGCATTAACGGCAAGGGTGCACATTGTCACCTATGCGCTTCCGACCTTGGTATCCTTAAGAGCGCAGTAACATGTGACAGGAGCTTCAATATGGGAGCTATAATAGCAAGGAGGCTGAATAAAAATGCCAGTGAGGGGGATTTCTTTGGTGGAGTTTATGCTACACGCTTAGCAAATTTTCTTGGGGTATCCATCCGTCCAGAAGACCCTCCTCTCCGTATAGCCTACCTTGATCGTGTCGCTCTAACACGCTACCAGTTCCTTGAGAGAGATCATGGATCCCTCCTATACCGCTTGATATTTAACCGGCAGCGTGTTTTCCATATTACCCTTCCTGCTCCTGCTTTCTTTGACTTTCAGGTAAAACGAAGATACTACATAACCATAGGAGAGGCTGAGGAGTATGAGAGGGAGGCGACGACTGCTCGACTTCGTGAGGCAGCTATTCAGGCATTGGCTGCAGCACTCTCGTATAACACCCATTATGACTTTGGGTTTCGCCAGGATCATCCTTGGGAGTAGACCAAGCTAGGCCAAAAGCCTAAGCTTGGGGGAGTACGTGTTCTCACCGAATTTACATTCATGCTTATGCTTTCACTCTGTTAACCGGTGTTTACACTTTGCCACTGTATTATCCATGCTAGTTTATTTTCTTTTTCTTGTTTTCTTGTTTTCTGTCCTTTTGAGAAAACCCCAAAAGATTTTTCTTTCTTCTTTTGCTTGTTGCGAGTTTTCCCGTGTAAATAACTTTCTTTTTCTTTGTGTCAAGGTAGAAAATATTGGTTACAATGTTTATTGGTTCTTACCTGCTTAGCTGTTTAGCTTTCAAAGAGCCATATTACTTTGTCTTCTCCTTTGTGTTTGCTTGCAGATTCAGCTTAGTCCAATGCGCTTATTATCGTTTTCATCATTTGCCGTGCAAATGAAAGGCAACAATGGTGATATATGATGAAGTGACTGAGACTGAAAAGCTGGTATGAACTCTATCTATTTTGTTTTTGTAAATATGACTAGCTTGTCGACCTAGATTTAGCTTTGTTGTGAGAGAACCATGTTTGCAATGACAACTTAGAGATCATAGTTTCTGATGCCATGCTTATTTAGCTGAGAGCTTATAATGGTTTGTCTTGAATGCCAACATAGATTTTGAGATGACTATGATGTAGTATGATAGGATGGTATTATCCTTTGAATGATTCAAGTGGCTTGACTTGGCGCATGTTCATGCATGTAGTTGAAACAAATTCAACATAGCCTCTATGATGTTCGTGTTCATGGTGATTTATATCCTGTTCATGCTTGCATTAAATGTTAGTCAAATTCATTGCATCTTGATGACTGTTGTCGCTCTCTAGTTGGTCGCTTCCTAGTCTTTTGCTAGCCTTCACTTGTACTAAGCGGAATACTACTTGTGCATCCACTTCCATAAATCCAAAAGTTTTTTTCCATGAGAGTCCACCATACCTACCTATTTGCGGTATCTACCTGCCGTTCCAAGTAAATTTGCATGTGCCATTCTCTAAACCTTCAAGAAATAATCTGTTTTGCATGCCCGAACCGCTCATGTGGTGACAGAGGGCTATTGATATCTTCCATGCTAGGAGTGTTATCCTCGACAGTAATTGGAATGCCCAGTTCCATGCTTAAATCGAAAACATAACTGTAAAACAAGACTCCCCTCGATTGATGTTAGTATGGACGGTACCCGAGGATTCGACTAGCCGTGGAGTGTGATTGATTGGTGGTGGGGAAATTAAAACTTTACTTTTCTGTTTGGGAACCGCCTATAGCATGAGTAGCATGGAAGATATTGAGAACTCTTGGTCATTGTGTTGACAATGAAAGCATGCCACCCAAAATTATTATCTCTATTTTCAAAGCTTGAGCTGTGGCACCTCTGCAAATCAATGCTTCCCTCTACGAAGGGCATGTCTATTTATTTTCCTGTTGAGTCATCCTCCTCTTATATAAGCACCAATTAGAGAGCACCTCTGTCATTTTTATGCTTTGCTTTTGATTGATATTGAGTATGACTATGACTGGATCTTCGTTGCTATGAATTACAATGTTTCGTGAGCCCTTGATCTTTGAAAGTGTTGTGCATTTATGTTTTGTGGTCTCAGAAAGAGCTAGCGAGATACCATCCATTCATATTGCTTCATGCTTGTTTTGACTGAAGTGTTGGTATTTGAAACTCATTATTGTTTGCTCGTTAGCTGATTATGCCATTGATATTAGTTTAACGTGAGACCTTTGTGTCATTTGCTTATGCGGTTAACTTGTGATCTTGTTGAAATTCTGGTTATGAGTTAGACATAGTTGCAACAACAAGATCAAACAGAGTTTGTCAAAGTTTTTCTTTCTCTCTCAGTTTGCCAACTGAGTTGCTTGAGGACAAGCAAGGTTTTAAGATTGGGGGAGTTGATACGTCTCCATTGTATCTACTTTTCCAAACTCTTTTGCCCTTGTTTTGGACTCTAATTTGCATGATTTGAATGGAAATAACCTGGACTGACGCTATTTTCAGCAGAATTGCCTTGGTGTTATTTTTGTGCAGAAATGAAAGTTCTCCAAACGTCCTGAAAATTTACGGTGAGCAGTTTTGGAAAATACAAAAAATATCTGCGCCAAGTTCCACCTGAGGGGGTGGGCTAGTGGGCCACAAGCCTTGGCTCCACCACCACCCCCTGGTGGTGGTGGGCAGGCTTGTGGGGCCAACACGGCTCTGCCGCCCCCAACTCCAGCTCTATAAGCCCCCTTTCGTCCCAGAAAAAATAAAAAGAGAAGTTTTCGTCGCGTTTGCAATACGGAGGCGCCGCCACAACCTGTTCTTCATCTGGAGGGCAGATCTGGAGTTCATCTTAGGCTCCGGAGAGGGGAAATCGTCGCCATCGTCATCATCAACCTTCTTCCTTCTCCAATTCCATGAAGCTCTTCATCGTTCGTTAGTAATCTATTCCTAGGCTCGCTGGGCGGTGATGAGTAGGATGAGATCTATCATGTAATCGAGTTAGTTTTGATGGGGATTGATCCCTAGTATCAACTATGTTCTGAGATTGATGTTGCTACTACTTTGCCGTGCTTAATGCTTGTCACTAGGGCCCGAGTGCCATGATTTCAGATCTGAAATTATTATGTTGTCACCAATATATGTGTGTTTTAGATCCGATCTTGCAAGTTGTAGTTACCTACTATGTGTTATGATCCGGCAACCCCGGAGTGACAATAACCGGAACCACTCCCGATGATGACCATAGTTTGAGGAGTTCATGTGTTCACCGAGTGCTAATGCGTTGGTCCGGTTCTTTATTAAAAGGAGAACCTTAATATCTCGTAGTTTCCTTTTGGACCCCACTGCCACAGGAGGGATGGACAATAGATGTCATGCAAGTTCTTTTCCCTAAGCACGTATGACGACACACGGAATGCATGCCTACATCACATTGACGAACGGGAGCTAGCCACATATCTCTCTATGTTATAACTGTTGCATGATGAATATCATGCAAACAAATCACCGATCCATTGCCTACGAGTTTGCCCTACTGCTGCTACTACTGTTGCTACTGCTGTTACTTGTCTTGCTCTGCTGCTACTACTACTGTTGCTACTGTTGTTACTTGTCTTGCTCTGCCGCTGCTACTACTGCTGTTACTACTGTTACTTGTCTTGCTCTGCTGCTACTATTGCTACTTGCTACTGCTGGCACTACCGATGTTCCATGCCACTGCCGTCACTCGCTACTTTGCTGTTACTACCTTGCTTGCAGATACTAATCTTTCAGGTGTGGTTGAATCTGACAATTCAACTGCTAATACTTGAGAGTATTCTCTCACCTCCCATCGTGCGAATCAACAAATTTGGGTCGAATACTCTACCCTCGAAAACGGCTGCGATCCCATGCGCTTGTGGGCCGTCAACAACATTCTTCTAGTTTCGATTGCCGGAGAGTGCTAGGAGCATTCTTCTGGTGCCGTTGCAAAGGGGAAGAATAGTTGGCATCAGGCAACAAGTAGGACTTGGGTTTTTAGCAAAACCAGTGGCATGTGTGTATCTGTGTTCCTTTGTGTGTGTACGTGTGCACTTGTGAGTGTGTGTTGTGTAGATAGAGATGTGTGTGTATGTGTGTGTGTGTTACACACACATACTTGTGCAACTTTGCACAAACACATGAGTGTGTGATTGTGTGTAGTGTATGTGTGCACATGAGTGCATGAGTATGTGTATGTGCTCATATAGTGTGTCTGTGTGTGCTTTAGTGTGTATGTGAGATGGTGTGGATATGCATATGTGAGTGTGTGTTTGTGCATGTGGGTGCACCCATGTATATGTGCATGAGGGCCTAGCCCCTCTTGATGCACCTCTTGTAGTGTGTGTGTGTGAGAGAGAGTACCTATATTTGTGTGTAGGTGCCATGCTTGTGTGTGTGTGGGCATGAGTGCACATATGCACTTGTGCATGAGGGCTAACCCCTCATGCTTGCCACTATGGTGGATGTGGTGGTATATGGGCTTGTGTGTGAGCATGTGTAGGTGTAGGTGTTTCTACATATGCTTTGTTCTCATGTGATAATGTCTTATATGTTCATATAGGATTCTATGTTGTTTTTTCGAGCTAGCTTTGTGCCTACATGTTACATGCAAGTACCCATGTATTATATATGCTTTTGGGGTATAAGCATCCCCGGAATCCACTGGTGGAATCAAATTTCACTTTAGAGCAACTTCATAAACTATCATTTTTCTGTCTTGATGCCATATTTAGTGCCTTGTACTATGTAGTGCTTTGACCCCATGAGGATGAATCCTTGATGTGGCAGTAGTGGGTGAACCCCTCTACAGCATGGGGTCTTTGTTTTGTTCATAGGATTTTTGTCGGTGAATACTCACAACATATGCCACGGGTAGGCTTAAGTCGGTGAGAACCGAAGGGACAAAGGCGGGCGCTGGGAACGAGGTTGGTACACGCATGGGACGAACGATGTACCCAGGTTCACGGCTCTCGGTAGAGATAATACCCCTAGTCCTGCTGGTGTGTTTGATGTATGGGAACAGAGTAAAATGTTGCTCCTGGAGCTGTGTTGGGAGGAGGAAGAGGGGAGCAGCCGGCTCGTCTCTATCTCGCTCTATGTGGGTTGGTGAGTGTGTAGTGTTGAATGACTGGCAAGTGATCGACCCCTTTGCATGGGGGGCGGCCGGGGAGTTTTATAGACGACCCCGCCGGCCTACAGTATGGATAAAGGGTACATCCGTGGGACCCGGTTGGCTGCTTTTCCAACTGACAAGGGGCCCACAAGGGTCTTGTCTTGTTGAGGAGGGGCCCGCCAGCTGCATGGTCTCGATTGCTGGTGGGACCCGCCGGCTGGCCAATGGGGCTCCCGCGTAAGTTTGACGCTGAGCACGTGTTGTACGTCGAGCGTCGCCCCGCTAGATTCTTCATGGGCAGGCAGTACGACCGCCTCCACTATTCCCCACACCGAGTGCAGTAATGGAGTGGGAGTGTGACAGTCCGACATCATGCTAGGTGATGGATCAGAGCCGGGGTAGGTCAGCAGTGTGGCCGCCGACGCTCGTACTTGCCGGGCGCCCTGATCCTGTACCTTTGCTGACGCGTAGCTACCTTTAATCTTGAGGTCCCTTCCTGACCTACGATCTTATGTGACTTGTGATCCTCGGCCGGCTGGCCTGCTTGGTCAGCCGGCTTGAGGGTGGCCGCCTCCTCCTTAGTACGGCTGGCGGGGCTAGGCCGGGTCTGAAGGGGAGGCCCCCTGGATTCTAGCTGGCAGGGGTTGCCTGGTCGGCCAGAAAGGTGGCCGCCTCGTCTTCCAGCCGGCAGGTGATGCCTAGCCGGTCAGAAGACTTGGGCCTTGAGAATCTCCACGCCTTCATGTCCATTGGGCCGGAACTGAAGGAACATGCTTGATGAGCCTACCCCGGGGTTATCCCCCGACAGTAGTCCCCGAAGGTGGCGAGGTCTGCCGCCTGCTGACGGGCGGCCTCACCGGCTTGTTGATTTTTCTTGATATTTTGGCTCTTGTTTGCGGCGAAGGACGCCAGTTTCGGAGCCGGGTAGCTTCGAAGCGACGCCTCGGTCCAGTCGTAACTGGCCCAGAGAACGCCACGTGCGAGGCCCCGCCTGGCGTAATGATGGCGATTACTGCTGACGGGACCGGGCCTGGGCCATGGGTCGCGCCACGACGCCCCCTCGGCCTCCATGCGGGAGATCCTCTACGGATTTACTCCGTGACGGTTGGGCTTAGGGGGGCGTTACCGCCCGTAATACACGGAATTAATGGGACCCGACGCGCACCGGATCCCCTCCCCATGACACTTCGTGTGGGTTTAAATGGGACGCGAGGATTTCGAGGAGGCCATTCGCCCCCTCTTCTCGCCCTGCTTCGTGCTCTCTTCCTCCTTGTTTCCCGAGAAAGAAGAGCTCGCGCCTTCGTCTTCTTCATCTTCTCCGCTGAGACCTCCGTCGACAGCTTAGAGCTCTCGTCACCCGCAGCCATGGCCGGTGTATCTTCTTCGAAGAAGCCGTCAGCGCAGCAGGCATCCTCGCAGGGGCCTGGCTGGGCAGCGACGTCGACGAGGGGCACATCGATGTGCTCCGTCATCATCGACTGCTGCCCCCGGCCTCCCAAGTGTCGGTGCGCCTTCCTAGCTCCGAGACCTCTCCCGCACCCATCGAGGGGGAGGTTGTGGTCTTCGTCGAGCACTTCCACCGGGGTTTCGGGCTCCCGGCTAGCTCCTTCTTCGCCGAGTGGCTCCAGTTCTTCGGCCTGCAGCCGCATCACCTGGCGCCGAACGACATACTGCAGTTGGCCGCCTTTGGGGTGTTGTGCGAGGGCTTCGTGGGGATCGAGCCCCACGTCGATCTGTGACGCAGCCTGTTCTTCTTCAAGCAACAATCCATCGCCATGGAGAAATCCGAGGTGGAGAAGCTCAAGGGGCCGCGCCCCATGACGCCGTGCGGGGCCACGTTGATGCATCACCGCCTGAAGTCCGGCTTCCCCCAGATGCCTCTGCAAGATTCCATCAAGCACTCGCAAAAGGGCTTCTTCTACATGAAGAGCGCCGACCCGGCCTAGGACGCCCTCAACATGCCCCCGTTCGCCATCGCTCCTCCCACGCGGCAGAACTGGGATGCGAAGACTCCCAAGCCGCATCCTGAGGTGGCGCTTATCTGCGCCCACCTCGACATCCTGGGCAAGAGTGGCCTCCTCGGCCGCGACCTTCTCGCCACCATGGTGGTCTGCCGGATTCTGCCTCTGCAACGGCGGCCGCATCTGGTCTGCCAGATGAGCGGCCGGCTTGATCCGTGCCGGCTGTCCGCCAAGAGGTTCACCCCGGCCGCTGTGGCGCGAAGGGTGAACCTTATCTCCACCGCCTGCATGGATGAGGGCGGGGAATGGACATGGGGGATGCCCCCATTCAACCGGGCTCACCCACCTCTGATGGTAGCCTTTCTCCGTTCCTATCTGTTGCTTTGTCTTGGAGCCGGTGGCGCTGCTGAGCCTTGTTGAATTCCTTTTTTGTAGATGTTCGAGACCCTGCAGGGGTCCCTTCGTCAGCCTGCTCCTGACGTGGAGGTGTCCGACGCCTCCGAGATGGAGGACGAGGGTGCGATGGAGCCCCGCTCAGACTCCTCCGTCGGCTTGGAGGATCCCTTGGAGTCGGAAGGGACCGAGCCGTCTGGTGAGTACCCGCGGCACGCCATAGCAGACTGGACGGACAATGATGAGGAAGCCTCATTCTGTTCTGATGCATCCTTCGAGGAAGACTCCGACGAGGTGGACGAGGTCACCAGCTCACTTCTGACGCGTGGCCGGCGTCAAGGTGGCGGTGAGACCACTGCCAACGAGGCAGCTGGGAAGAAGGGCAAGGGTGCCACAGCTTCCTGGTCGGCCTCTAAGCGACCGGCGCCGGGTCCTCCAGCCGGGCAGCGGGCAGACGGCACCAAGAGGCGCCGTGGCGGTGGCCGGAGGCAGGTCCCGGTAGTTGCAGGGTATGGTTTCCTCCTTTTTCCCTTCCTCACCTTGAGATGAGCTTTGTTTCTAAGAAGCTTGGCTTGACAGGGAGGCGGAGGATGCGGATGAAGACACCGCCTCCGCAGCCGAGCGGGCCGGCTGGGAGCAACTGATGCTGCCGAGAGGGAGCTCGAGATAGAGTCCAAGCGCCGGTGGGACACGGCTGCGTGGAAGGCCGCCGTAGGTCAGCCTCGCCCCAGCCGGGTCGAGAGGCCGGCGGAGAAGCGTGCGAAGGCTAGACAGGACCCCTCCGCACATGCCCATATGGAGGAGCGAGCTACTGAGGCCGCCTCCAGGCCAGACCCAAGGACCGAAGGGGCCCAGCCGTCTGAACTGGCAGCCCCGGAGCAGGTGGACCTGGAGACGATCCCGGTTTCTCCCAGGGCCGAAGGGAATCCTGACGCGTCGGTGCTGGATCTGACCGCGCCGGACGCAACCCCTAATGCCCCAGGGGTGACCATGGATTCGCCGGACGCGGCTCATCCGCCTCCCGCGGGGGAGGTAGCGCCGGCTGGGACGGCGCCCGAGCCGGCCGTCGAGCCGGCCCCAGGAGCCGGCGCCATCGTTGTCCCCCAGCAGGGCCCAGTTGCGCCAAGGGCAGGCGACCGGGCTGGGAGCCGGCCCATGAAGTCATGGCGGGCAACGAACTTGCCCCGCCTGCGAATGCCTGCCGACACCGTTCTTTCCGACGTGCCGGAGCTCGTGACGCTGTTTTCCAGCGGCCGGACAAAGGTGGAGCAGGCGGCCCGCGTGGTATGCGGCGACATGGAGCGCCTGGAAGCCCGCACCCAGGTAGGCCTTGCCTTTTTTTGTTTTTCTTTAGGCTTTTTTCTCTTCTCTTGACGTCACTGGGGGCGTGACAACGCACACACTAGGTGTAGCCGCCGAGAATCGGGCGGGTTAATTACCAACCGGTCCGAATCTCTTGGAGGCCTTTTTCCCTGCACAGTTTCTTCAGTGGGGGTGCGCAAGCGCACCTACTGGGTGTAGCGCCCGAGAATCGGGCTGGTTAGGATTTTAACCAGGTCGAATCTTAATCTTGTTCCCTTTCTCTCCCCCTTGGCAGGCGCTTTACAATGCTCATGTACAGGCGTACAACGAGCTTCGGGACCAGCACCTGGGGGCTGATAGCCGGATCGCCGAGCTTTAAGCCCGGCTGGGCGAGGTTGCCGCGGAGCGTGATGCCCTGCGCGACGCCGATGGACGGCTCCAAGAGCAGCTGGACCTTCTTCAGGCGGAGAAGAAGGAGCTCGAGGCGGCCGACCGAGTCGAGTTGGAGCGGCTGCGGGCCACACTACAGAAGAAGGAGGCCTCCTACTCTGCCGACGTGGACCGCCTCGCGTCGCTTCATCTTGAGGAGGTGAACCTCAAGGACGCCGCCTTGAGGGCGAAGGACGAAGCCCTTACCCAGAAGCAAGCGCAGCTGGCTAAGGCGTTGGAGTCCGCCGCAACCCTCTAGGAGGAAATCGCCCGCCTTACTCCTGCGAGTGAGGTGCGGGAGCGCGAGGTCCTCGAGGTCTCTCATGAGACCGACGGAGCCTTCCAGCGTGGGTCTTTCTTTCTTGTTTTTGGTTTGGTCTTTTTGCCGTCTCCTCCTCTTGCTGTGTTCTTACGTCCTGGTTGCCTTTTCCCCAGATCTCTTCCCCGAGACCCAGGTCGCAGCCGACACCGCCATTGAGGTGTGCCGTGAGGAGCACCGCACGGCCGGGCAGGAGGTAGATACTACCTCCGGCTGGAGCGTAGAGGAGATCGGAGTGGGCCTTCGGGCCCGCCGGAACGTCCTGGGTGAGTCTGTGACTCAGCTCCACGTTGCAGGTTCGTCGATGGTGGCGGCCCTGTGGCTGGAGGGCGTGGAGCCGACGACCATGAGCCGGCTTGCCCGCTAGCTTGCAACGGGTGGAGAGTGCTTGGACTCCTGGCAAGCCTCCGCAGCACGGTCTGGGGCTTATATGGCCCTGCGCTTGACCAAGTCATGGTATCGTAACCTAAATTTGGGCAAGCTGGCGGCCCAGCGCGGCGGCTCAGAGGCGAAGCTGCAAAGCATGGAGGAGGAGCTCCGGGTGACAGCCAGCGCCGTCGGCGAGTACGCAGCCTGGGACGACTTCTTCTTAGAGCAGGGTGAAGACGGCGGCGTGATCGTTGAAGATCTGCATGGCCTTCAACCCTACGACGCCGATGGCAGCTCCGACGAGGCGGCCTGGGCTGCGGAATCTGCAGCCGCCTCCAGCGGTGGGGCGTATGCTGACTCCGGGATCAACGGAGCCGGGGGTTGCAGCGGGGGAGACGGTGCAACCACCTCGGGAGGAGCCGGAGGCGGCGATGCAACCACATCAGGAGCAACAGCCGAGACGACCACTGAGGCCGTTGTCCCGAAACTGGTGTCCTTTTGTGTTTTTGGTTCTACCCCCGGAGGAATGTAACGAACGTGGGCCGTGGGCCATGCTTTTTATGAATGTATATATTCAGCATTATATTCGTCACCAAGCGTGTTGTCTTATGATCCCGTCTTTTGATTCTTGGTTTACTTCTCTTATCCGAAGCCATCAAGACATAAAGAACAAGACATAAGCCAATCAGAGGCCGGCTTGAATGAACCAACTCGAGCCGGTCGTCACTAGTATAGCCGGACTGTGCATGTATTTGACCTGACCCGGCGTCATATCGCGAACCGAGCGACCGGAGCCAGCCCGCAGGTTCAAGCGAAGGACCGGGAGTTAGCCGGTACACTATGTGCCCGACTACAAGGATTGACCGTCCGAGCGGCTGGCGAGCCCCCAAGCTTGTTTAACGCTAGAAAGGGGCCGCGCTGCGTAGCCTCCGAGCTTGATTAAGCCAGCAAGAGGTGGTACGCGGTGTAGCCCGTACACTGAGTGAAAACTCTTTTAGCAAGAGGAAGCATGGAGCCTGCTTTTTCATCATATTTGTTGTTCCCGGCAGTCAGAGGCCGTCTTGAGTCTTGAATGAGATCGTATATACGATCGAGCCAGCCCGAGCCGGTCATCCCAAGTATAGCCAGACTGTGCATGTATTCGACCTGACCTGGCGTCACTTAGCGAACCGAGCGACCGGAGCCAGCCCGCAGGCTCGAGCGAAGGACCAGGAATCAGCCGGTACACTATGTGCCCGACTACAAGGGTGGACCGTTCAGGCGGCTGGCGAGCCCCTGAGCTTGTTTAAAGCTAGCAAGGGGACGTGCTGCGTAGCCTCCGAGTTTGATTAAGCCGACAAGAGGTGGTACGCTGTGTAGCCCGTACACTGAGTGAGAACTCTTGACAAAAAGAAACATGGAGCATGTTCTTTTTATTGCCTTCGTTGTTCCCTGAGGAGGGAGGAAGATACATGTGCATGCTCTTTCCTTTGCTTGTCTTCTACCTTTTAGGAATAGAACGGGCGAAGCAACACCACGTTCCATGGGCGCTCCGTTTCTTGGCCAGAGTCGTCCCTCTTGCGCTTCCTTGGCTTCTGGGCGTCAATCAGGTAGTAAGCGTTGTTGTGCAGCGCCCTACTGATGATGAAGGGTCCCTCCCAGGGAGGTGAGAGCTTGTGCTGGCCAGCAGTGCGCTGGATTCTTCTGAGGACCAAGTCTCCCTCTTTGAAAGAGAGAGGCCTCATCCTTTTGCTGTGGTAGTATCTCAGCTTCTATTTGTAGATGGCCGTCTGGCTCAAAGCCAAGTCCCTTGCTTCTTCGAGGAGATCCACACCGTCTTCTCTGGCCTCCTTCGCCTCTGTTTCTGTGTATAGGGTGACCCGAGGCGAGTCGAACTCGACATCCGTGGGGATAATAGCCTCGGACCCATATACCAGAAAGAATGGAGTGAAGCCGGTCGACCGGTTAGGTGTGGTGCGGAGGCTCCATAGTACAGCCGACAGTTCTTCAATCCAGCAGCCGGCTGACCTGACCAGTGGTGCCACCAGTCTTGGCTTGATGCCGGCTAGGATCAGGTTGTTGGCCCTCTCTATTTGGCCGTTTGACTAAGGGTGTGCCACTGAGGCCAAGTCGAGCCGGATGCCTACCTTGGAATAGTAGAGCGCCAGGGCGCCCTTGGCGAAATTGGTGCCGTTGTCGGTGATGATGCTGTGGGGAACGCCATATAGGACAGAGATGTCTGTGATGAACCTGATAGCAGTGGGGCCGTCAAGCTTCTTGATAGGCCTGGCTTCGATCCACTTGGTGAACTTGTCGACGGCTACCAAAAGATGTGTCATCCCTCCGCGAGCCGTCTTGAAGGGCCCAATCATGTCCAGTCCCCAAACGGCGAATGGCCATGATAAGGGAATGGTTTTCAGCGCTGAAGGCGGCATATGGCTTTGTGCACTGAAGCGTTGGCAGCCTTCACATTTGTCCACCAAATCCACAGCCTCCTCGAGGGCCGTGGGCCAGTAGAATCCATGGCGGAATTCTTTGGCCACCAGAGTTCTGGAGGCGGCATGATGCCCACACTCCCCCTGGTGGATGTCCCTGAGGATCTCCTGCCCTTTTTCTGATTCGACGCAGCGTTGGAACACGCCGGTCGTGCTGCGTCGTACCAGTTCGCGATTGATGATGGCTTAGGCGGCGGACCTGCGCTGGGTCTATCTCGCCTCCGCCTCGTTCTAGGAAGTTCGCCGCGAAGAAGGAAGGCCATAATGGCCTGAACCCATGATGGAGCCGACACAAGGGTCGCCTCTGCTTCGTCTTCCTGTTGGGGGCTTCTGCAGCCCCCGAGCTTGATGGTGTTATTACTGCAGCCGGCTCACCGTTTATCTCCATGACGTCCACCCACTTGATGATGTTGGCATCCCTAGCATCCCATTCGCCAGAGACCTGCTGCACCACCAAATCTGAATCGCCGAAGCATATGAGCTGCCGGATGCCGATCTCCTTGGCAAGCCGGAGGCCATGAGCCAGTGCTTCATACTCAGCGACGTTGTTGGAGGCGGCGAAATGGATCTGGAGAGCGTACTTGAGCTCGTCTCCTTTCGGAGACATCAAGATGATGCCGGCTCCCAGTCCTGTCCGCATCTTTGAGCCGTCGAAGTGCATCCACCAATGCATGGAGTCTAGAGGCGGTGGCTCGAACTGGGTCTCGGCCCAGTCGACTAAGAAGTCGGCCACCACCTGCGATTTGATGGCAGTGCGAGGCTCGTACCGAATATCATGGTCCGCCATGGTGATGGGTCATTTGGCAATTCTGCCCGTGGCATCACGGTTGCCCATGATCTCTAAGAGAGGAGCAGTGCTCACCATAGTGATGGCATGCTCTTGGAAGTATTGCTTTAATTTCTTTGCATCAAGGTAAACACCATAACACATTTTCTGATAATGAGGTTAGTTCTGCTTAGAGGTGGACAAGACCTCGCTAAGGTAGTAGACGGGGCGCTGCACTGGCAGAGCCTTGCCTTCCTCTTTGCGCTGAACTACCAACACTACGCTGACCACGCGAATGGTTGCCGCGATGTATATGAGTATGGGTTCCCTTTCAGATGGGGCTGCCAAGATTGGCAGGCTCGAGATTACCCGCTTGAGGTCGTGGAAGGCTTTGTCCGCCTGGTTGTTCCACTCGAACTTCGTCTTCTTCTTCATGAGCTAGTAGAGTGGAAGGGCCTTCTCGCCTAGCCGGCTGGCGAACCGGCTGAGGGACACCAAGCAGCCGGCAAACTTCTGGACGTCGAGGATCCGAGCCGGCCGCACCATCCGCTCGATGGTGTTGATCTTCTCAGGGTTCGCTTCGATGTCGCGGGTGGACACGAAGAATCCCAAGTGTTTGCCGCCTGGGACCCCGAAGACGCACTTTTCGGGGTTGAGCCGGATATTGTATTCGCGCAGATTGGCGAATGTCTCCCGCAGGTCGTCGAGGAGGCTGAAGTGCTGCTTCGTCTTGACGATGATGTCATCCACATAGACGTGGATGTTTCTGCCAATCTGTGGCAGCAGGCACTGCTGCATGCAGCGTTGGAATGTCGCACCTCCGTTCTTCAGACCAAACGTCATGGTGGTGTAGCAGTAGGCCCCGAAGGGCGTGATGAAGGAGGTCTTCAGGCGATCTGCCGGATCCAGCTTGATTTGATGGTAGCCTGAATAAGCATCCAGAAACGACAGCAGTTCGCAGCCTGCTGTGGAGTCGATCACTTGATCTATCCTAGGCAACGCGAAAGGGTCTTTCGGACAAGCCTTATTTAGGCTAGTGTAGTCGATGCACATTCGCCATGTGTTGTTCTTCTTCAGCACCAGGACTGGGTTCGCCAGCCAGTCCGGGTGGAAAACCTCCATGATGAAGCCGGCTGCAAGGAGCCGGGTGATCTCTTCTACGATCGTGCGCCGCTTGCCCTCGGCGAAACGACGCAAGGGTTGTTTCACCGGCTTTGCATCCGGTAGCACGTGAAGTTTGTGCTCGTCATACTTCCTCGGTACACCCGGCATGTCTTTGGGGGACCATGCAAAGATGTCCCGATTCTCATGGAGGAAGTCGACGAGCTCGCCTTCCTATTTGGGGCTCAGTCTAGCCCCGATGGTGATGCACTGCTTTGGGTTGGCAGGGTCGAGTGGGACCTGCTTGGTCTCTTTAGCCGGCTTGAAAGAGCCCTCGCCGACTGCTCGGTAGCCTGGGCCACGAGCCGGTCGATCTGCCGCTTCTCCTCAGCAATCACCAAGGCGTCGTCGAGGCGGCTGCTATCTTGGGCACACTCGAGCGACTTCTTGTAGTCGCCAACAACAGTGATGATGCCCTTGGGACCCGACATCTTCATCTTTAGGTAGGTGTAGTGCGGAATAGCGATGAACTTGGCCAGATCCTGTCTTCCCAGCAGGACATGATACGGGCTACTGAGGTCCACTACCTCGAACCATATGGACTCTCAGCGGAGGTGAGCATTGTCGCCGAAGAGGACGTCTAGCTGGATCTTGCCGATGGGCGAGCATGACTGCCCGGGCACGATACCATGGAAGACAATGCTAGTTGGCAGGACGTCCGTCTCCTTGAGCCCGAGCTTACGGAGAGTGTCGAGGTAGATGATGTTGATGCTGATGCCGCCATCGACCAGCACCCGGGAGAATCGGCACGTGAGCCTTTTGGAGGCGAAGGTGGGGTCGAGGACGAGTGCGTATGACCCCGGGTTGGGCATCATAGCAGGATGGTCCAGCCGGCTCCATGTGATTGGTTTGTGAGACCAATGCATGTACTGGGGAACCAGGGCGACAGTGGCGTTCACCTCGCGCCGTCTTTGGTGCAGGCTCTGCTTGTCGTCGCCTTCGCTGGTGAAGACGACGAATGCTCCGTCTTGATGCGGATAGTCGTCAGGGTGTGGGCCGTCGTCGCGAGGCGGTGGCGGCGGAAGCGGGGCGTGATGGGGAGCCGGCGCACGGGGCGCCGCCTGCGCACCCGGAGGAGCCGGCAGGCCCTCCCCTTGCGACAGCCAGCGTGCAACGTTGCACTGTCGAAGGGTATGGGTAGACGGCGTCGCCCCAGAATGTATCTTGCAGGGGGCGTCGAGCAGCTGCTCGAGAGACTGTTTGGGCAGCCAGTTGGGGTTGCCCTGATTGCGACGCTTTTGTGGAGGGCCGGTTTGGGAAGCCGACGCCTCGCCCTCCATGTTGGCCACTAGCTTGTTGTTGGAGCGGGGATCCATCTGATCCGCCTTGCGCTTGTAGTTGTTCTGGTCGCCTCGGTTGTCCCCAGCCGTCTTGGGAGTAGTTGGCGCAGGTACAACCTTGTCCAAGGCAGTCACCTTGATGCGCATTGCGGAGTCGGCTGTGGCGTACTTGTCCACCTTGGCCATGAGCACTGCCAAAGAGGTGGGCTTGGCGCACATGAGCTTGTGCTTGAGGAGGGTGCCGTCTCGGCATCCGTCGATGAAGTACTGGATGGCTTGTACCTCATGCACCCCCTCACAGGAGTTGCGGAGCTCAGCCCACCGGGTGGCGTAGTCGTGGAGGGGTTTGTCGGCCTTCTGGACGCACATGGCCAGCTCGCGGGGCCGGCCAGGGCGCTTGCAGGTGCCGGTGAAGTTGCGGACGAACGCCTCCTCGAAGTCCACCTAGGATTGATGCTGCCGGCCGGGAAGCTCTTAAGCCAAGTCCAGGCCGAGCCGGCCAGCATGAGTGGCACGTAGCGAACCGCTACGCGCTTGTTGCCCCTGGCGATGCCCACGGCCGTGGTGTAGTCGATCAGCCAGTCTTCTGGCTTGGCCGTGCCATTGTATTTTGGCGTATCCCGAGGCAAGGTGAAGCCTCGGGGGAACGACTCCCCTCGGATCCGGGGGCCGAAGCATGCCGGACCGATGGGTCCGTCTTCCTCCAGGAGGGCTGAATGGGCCACGACGATGATACGTCGGCGAGTGTCCCGCTCATCCTGGGTGGCGGGGGCGCCCGCCCCGGTGGCGAGAGGGGAGGCGCCTCGGGAGCCAGAGGCGTGAGTTCTTCACGGTGGAAGATCCCTGTACTCCGAATCGCCCTCGTCTCCTCCGCGATGTAAGCTCAAAGTGTGCTCGCTCTCGTGCTACAAGGGCCGGTCTTGGCTTCCCTTGCCCCTCCAGCCGGAAGGGCGATGCGAGGAAGATCCATTGGCGTGGTGCTGGCCGCTAGGGTTGCAACGAGCCCCCGAGTTCGGCCCCGAGGACTCTGATTGAGCCTGACCGGGGTCGAACCGAGCGTGCTGCTGGTTAGCGGCGTCAAGGAGATCCTTGACACGCTTCTCCTGGAAGGCGCACTCCTCGCCTTCCAGGCTTGCCATCTCCTCCATGGCCGCATGTGCTGCTCGCATCTTGGTCGCACGAGTCTCGTAGGTGGGTCGGTCCCCGCCTAGAACCTCGGCGACGAACCGTCCGCGGCTGCGGACCGATCCAAGCCACCTGGGGGCCTCGGAAATCGGAGTAAGACCGTATGCAGAGTTATACTCACGATGTGTAGCTTCCAACTGACGTTTTGCCGAGGCCACGGCGATGCCCTCCTCCAAGATACGCTTGCGAGCCTCCTCCAGTGAGGCCCGAGCGTCTGCAGGGTCGGTGGAAGCGGTGACCGGTGTCTTCAGGCCGGCGATGGCGTCCCGAAGAGTGTCGGTGGCAGCCACAGCGGGCTCGCCGGCGCCTGCGGAGGCCTTGCCGGGAGCCGTGCCAGTGCTGGCGCTGATAACCATCACCTCCACGGCGTTGGGGATGGCAGCGACGTGGTATGGGGTGAAGAACCCCACCAACGTCGGAGGGCCGTCGAAGATGAGGACGTTACTAGGGTAAACATCGTGGGCAGGCATGTCAGCGATAGAGAGCCTGCTGAAGCTGGCGCAGAGCGCCTCAATGTCGTAGTCCTCGCCGAAGTAGCGTGGGCTGTCGTTGAGGCGAAGATCGCTGAAGAGAACGCTGAGGTTCTCCATAGCAGCGACGACGATGCTAGGGAGCGCCTCGTCATCAGAATCTTCGTCCGAATGCGCATGGCGGGCGGGGAAGTCTACCATCATGGGCGTTGCCTCATCAAAAGCAAGCTCCACGGGCATGCAAACTGATCCGGACGCGATGCATCCGGTGGTGTAGGTGTGGGGCCCCGCCCAGTGCGTGAAGTCAGCCGATGCCGCGATTGGCCCCATGGTGGGTGCCAAATGTCGGTGAATACTCGCAACATATGCCATGGGTAGGCTAAAGTCGGTGAGAACCGAAGGGACAAAGGTGGGCGCTGGGAACGGGGTTGGTACACGCATGGGACGCACGATGTACCCAGGTTCAGGGCTCTCCGTAGAGATAATACCCCTAGTCCTGCTGGTGTGTTTGATGTATGGGAACAGAGTACAATGTTGCTCCTAGAGCTGTGTTGGGAGGAGGACGAGGGGAGCAGCCGTCTCGTCTCTACCTCGCTCTCTCTGGGTTGGTGAGTGCGTAGTGTTGAATGACTGGCAAGTGATCGGCCCCTTTGCATGGGGGGCGGCCGGGGGGTTTTATAGACGAACCCGCCGGCCTACAATATGGATAAAGGGTACATGCGTGGGACCCGGCTGGCTGCTTCGCCGGCTAGCCAGGGGCCCACAAGGGTCTTCTCTTGTCGAGGAGGGGCCCGCCGGCTGCATGGTCTCGATTGCTGGTGGGACCCACCGGCTGGCCAATGGGTTTCCCGCGTAAGGTTATGCTAAGCACGCGCTGTACGTCGAGCGTCCCCCGCGAGATTCTTCATGGGCAGGTAGTACGACCGCCTCCACTATTCCCCACGCCGAGTGCGGTAATGGAGTGGGAGTGTGACGGTCCGACATCATGCTAGGTGATGGATCAGAGCCGGGGTAGGTCAGCGGCGTGGCCGCCGATGCTCGTACCTGTCGGGAGCCCTGATCTTGTACCTTTGTTTATGCGTAGCTACCTTTAATCGTGAGGTCCCTTCCTGATCTACGATCTGATGTGACTTGTGATCCTCGGCCGGCTGGCCTGCTTGGTGAGCCGGCTTGAGGGTGGCCGCCTCCTCCTTAGTCCGGCTGGCGGGGCCAGGCCGGGTCTGAAGGGGAGGTCGCCTGGATTCTAACCGGCAGGGGTTGCCTGGCCGGCTAGAAAGGTGGCCGCCTCGTCTTCCAGCCGGCAGGTGATGCCTAGCCGGTCACAAGAGTTGGGCCTTGAGAATCTCCGCATCTTCATGTCCATTGGACCGGAAATGAAGGAACATGCTTGATGAGCCTACCCTGGGTTTATCCCCCCGACAATTTTGTATGTGCTTGTTGTGCCTTATCAAAGTTGACACTTGGTTGAAACTGACAGCTTTGTGAATCTGTGATTTTCACCAAGTCTGAGAATCTGCTGTTATTTTCTTCCCTTGTTGATTTGGTTGCACAAGCTCATGTGTTGGGAATCAGCCCATGCAACAAACTAAGGTTTGTGAGCTTTTGTGTTTGTCTAGCTCCCTGTTAAATTTCATGCGTATACACTTCCTGTAGGTATCATTTTGGAGGCTGCCAAAATGCTTCAGAGCATAAGCAGCTAGTGAAAATCTGAGATTTTCACTAAGTCCCAGAATTTGTTATTTTTGTCCATTTTGTGTCCATAGATCTTATCATGTGTGACTCCTATGTATGAACTTCTTGCAAAGGCTTGTAGATCTTTTGAATGGCTTTTGCCTCATATCTTGTTTGGCTCATTTGGGTGGTTGTAGGTACTTTGAATGTTGTAGACAAACTGCTATGATGCTGTTAAAAACAGATTGCATGTTTTAGTAGTTTAGAAGCTTGTGTGGGCATTGTTGGTGGTGTGGTGTGTTTCCATGCACCACCCCACTTATATTTGTTTTTTTGATCATGTGGCAACCTGGTAACACCAGGAGAGTGCCATTGGAGTGTTCTTCTGGTGGATTTGAACCGTAGGACTCCATATCTTGTTTTGTAGTTTCCGGTTGATCCGTAGCTCGGTTCTCTATGTTCTTTATATGTTTTTTGCTTCGTTTTCTCGTGATGCACATGTTCATGCCATCCTAACGCATGTCAAGATATCTTAGTATGAAGTTCTGTCCAGAAGTTTATCAACTCATCTCATGCATCATATTGTTTGTTGCATCATGTTGTGTTGGTGTTCATTGGCTGTTATTTTATCTTGGGTAGCATCGGGATCGGAGAGCGAGTACATGGATTCTGGAGAGTACGTGCAGGAAGATCATGAGCAGTTCCAAGATAAAGACATCACAGGCAAGATGACCGTGACCTTGATATCGTATCTAGCTTTGTTATGCTTAAAATCACGTTTCCTTCGATATATGCTCGCTGCCTACCACTTGATATAAACCCTCCTAGCTAATGTTGTTTGGCTAAGTAGGCTTGCTTAGATTCTAATGAATATTGCAGGTGCCAGCTGTCTCATGTGATAGCATGAGTACTTTGATATCATTATGTTTTAAACTGTTATTTAATTAATGCACCTATATACTTGGTAAATGCTGGAAGGCCTAGCCTTTTGCCGAGTGATTTGTTTCGTTGTTGCCGCCTTAGTTTCGGTTACCGGTGTTTGGATCCATAATTGATCGCTCCCAACACGGTCGGGGTTGTTATGGGGACCCCCTAGATAAATCGTGTAGTGTTAAGGCTTGTCCGGCAGGACCCAACATTGGTTTTAATTTGCTAATCACCTAATAATAATTTGCATAGGGAATAGGTGCCCCAAGGATTTAATCAACAACCCGGGCCAGTGTTCCTCATGAGTGTTAGTCCAAATTGAGCAGATTATGGGGCCACCACGGGGCAACCCGAGGTTTGGTATAACCCGTAGTGTGACTCATCCGTCGTGTCCTGAGACTGAGATACGCGACTCTTATCGGGGTCGTCGACACGACGAGAGGTCCTGCTAGGTTCGTCTTCCCTTATCGATATATCTTGCGCATAGGAATCCCGGTGAAACTTTGGGTCTCCTCAAAGTTGAGATTTTCCTCTAAGGAATCCGACGAGATCACGAGATTCGTGATAGAGGATTACTTTGCGGCCCGTGGCAGTTTGTGATGGACTAGTTGGAGCACCCCTGCAGGGTTTAATCTTTCGGAAAGCCGTGCTCGCAGTTATGTGGCAAACATGGATAATTTGTTAACATCCGTTATAGACAACGTAAAGTAACTCTAATGAAACTACCAACTGTGTGCGTAACCGTGACTGTCTCCTTCGAAGACCTCTCTTCGATCGGGAACACGGTGGGGTTATGTTTGACGTAAGTAGGTGTTCAGGATCACTTAGTGATTAGCTAGTATTCGCCCGCTAGTATAGACCACCATATCAAATACTTTGATCATCGTAAGTTAGCCACCGTACATGCTTAGGTTGCTGCAAACCTATACACTAAACCTTCCTCACCTAATAACTTGACTAGATTCGTTACCAAGATCATCCGTTTGCTGAGTCCCTGTGGCTCACAGTTTACTACAAAACCCCTACAGGTACAGATATGCCCGACGCAGGAGATCCTGATGGCACCCAGCTAGCGTGGCAGTACGATGAGGAGTCTGACCGACTGTACGTGAACTATCCGGAGGACTGAGGTCGTGGTCGTGATCGTGGGCCAGCATGCGGGATGTCATAGTTATTTTACTTGTTTCATGTTGTCCGTAGCGGGACTCAACTTGCTCTGAATAATTGTGTGGCTGTAAACCTTATGTTATACTATGTCAGATGGCAAGTGTATGCCCTACTTGTCATTCTTGAGTTATGTAATGTTATGATTATCTCACTTGCGAAACGTTTAGATGCGCCTCTTTCCCTTTTTGGGCATCGCCCCCAAAATAGGAAAGGGCCGCATCTTAGTTGTTACAAGTTGTTAATCAGAGCCTTACGACCATAGGAGCCTTTGTGTGATCGAACTTGGCCGAGTCGAGTCTAGTAAAATGTTTTGAGTCTTAGTTATATCGGAGAGTAGGTTTCTTTTTTCTCCTCTTCTATGCTCTGGTGAGGTTCTCGACTTAGTAATCTTAATTCTACTGCTCTTCTCGCTCAAAAAAATTTTAGGATCATGTGGGTATTTTGAAATCTACATGATATCGATGTGACGGAGTTCTGTCTGGGTGCCTCCTGTCTGACTTGATTTCATCCAGGGAGTTGAGCTCCAGGGGATTCTTGTGCACATCGCCATCATTCAGATTTCTTAGTATCTCAGGTCGGAGGATGTTCCTAATTGCTTCAATACTAGTTGTGACGAGAGGAGTCTGGCTTCCCCAGTACTGGTGCAGAGAGTTCCGGATGTATCGATACACTTTGTATCGTTGTGATCACGAGGGTCTGTAGTAGATGAAGGTCCGAGATTCTGGTTATGTGTTGACGGATGTGATACACGGGACAGGTTAGTATAGGAGTTGTGTGATATTACTCCTTGTATCCGTGTACCAGATTGCATGACCAGAGATTTCGGGAATTCATAGGTGGGATATCAAGTAGTAACTTATAGGACAATCTTCTAACAGATAGATGATATGAGGTTGGGACTCGACATTCAGTGGGTACGTTTGTTCACGGTCGTCTTATAGCGGTTCTCGTTGTATCTGAAAGAGTCCTTGTAGCTTGCTATGACTCGGGGATGCTTCGTATGTCGTGTGCACTGCCTTGCACATGATGGCTACTGTAAATTCGAGCCCGTGCGACCATATTCACGAAGATATCGGATGGAATCTCTGTCATATGTTTGTTCCGAGCAGTCTAGCTCATACTTGGTTTGCAAGTGGTCTTTAAATCATATGTTGTCGGCAGTCAATTTGAGGAAGCATTCTTACTATTTTGTTCGAGTGCAATTGCTAATATTCTTGTTCAGATATTCCTGCCTTTTGATTCAACTTTACCTTCAATATTTTTCTGTGGGCTAATGTGTTGTCCGTCTTCAGGATGGCTCCACCAACTCGTCAAAATCCGGGTCATGAGGGTGCTGAAATGCCGCCACCACCCCCTGCACCTCCTCCTCCTCTGCTGCCTCCTCCTGCAGAGGCTTGTCAAACAGTGATGGATGCAACAATTGCTAACACCCAGATGTTAATCCAGTTGTTGCAAGAGAGGACTAATTAGCAGCAGGGCAATTTCAACCAGGGTGGTAATCAATTTGCATCTCTGAGTCAATTCTTGGCAAACCAGCCGAAGACCTTCACATCGTGTGATCATCCGTTTGATGCTGAGGATTGGATTCGGGACATGAACAAACACTTTGAGTGCATCAATGTCCGTCCAGAGGATTTCGTCAAGTTTGCAACATTCCAGCTCAAGGGGCAGGCAGCAGTTTGGCGGCAGCAGTTGAAGGACTCCAGGGGTGCCAGATTGATCAGTTGGGATGAGTTCTGCAGAGATTTCAGGTCCCACTATATCCCGTCTAGCTTTGTGGAGGAGATGCGTCAGAAGTTCACACGCTTGTAGCAAGGTGGTTCCTGCGTGTACAAGTACAACGTCGAGTTCCACGAGCTGGCCCGATATGCCTTGCAGGACATTCCAGATCAGAAGAGCAAGATCTATCAGTTCAGAGGTGGTCTGAGAGAGGACTTGCAGATGGCTCTCGCCTTACACGATCCTGATGAGTTTGATAAGTTCTATAACTTGGCTCTCAGGGCTGAGGCAGCTTTTCTCAGGGGGGAGAATTCGAAGAAGCGTTTCAGAGAGTCTAGTTCGTCTTCCTCAACTCAGGTGGTCCGGAAGCAGCAGAAATACCGGGTGTCTCCTCCTCCTCCTTGGCACACTCAGCAGTTCAAGCAATCAGGTGGTCGTGGTTCTTCCCACCCACCCAACCCAGCTTTCTAGCAGAGGTTTCAGCAGCAGAAGCAAGGGAATTCTCAGACGCAGTTCCGTCAGCCGGCAGATGTTACTTGTCACAAGTGTGGGTAGAAGGGTCACTATGCCAACAAGTGCACCTCTCAGCTGCATCTTCCGCCTCCTCCTCCAGGCAAACCTCCAAGTAATGCTATAGTGAAGTTCAACCCCAGGTCTGCGAGAGTCAATATGGTGAATGCAGCTGAAGCAGAGAACTCCTCGGACGTGATTTTGGGTAATCTCTCAGTTAGTGATATTCCTGCTAAAGTGTTGTTTGATTCTGGTGCATCGCATTCTTTCTTATAATATCCGTTTGCGGCAAATCATGATTTGCATATTGAAGAGTTGCCTAAGTCATTATACATTTTTTCTCCGGAGATGCTTATGAGTTCTCGTTGGGTTGTTCCGGATGTTTCTGTCAAGATGGGTAATTATGCTTTTCTGGCTTCTCCTATTGTCCTTGGCAACTCTGATATTGATTTGATCCTTGAGATGGATTGGTTGGCTATGAACAAGGCGTCTATTTATTATGAAGCTAAAGAAGTGAAGCTAACTCATTCTTCGGAGGACGTGATTATCTTTGCAACGCCTGATGAAATGTGATAACCCACAAGTATAGGGGATCGCAACAGTTTTCAAGGGTAGAGTATTCAACCCAAATTTGTTGATTCGACACAAGGGGAAGCCAAAGAATATTCTCGAGTATTAGCAGTTGAGTTGTCAATTCAACCACACCTAAAAGACTTAGTATCTGCAGCAAAGTTTCAGTAGCAAAGTAGTATGATAGTAACAGTAGCAGCGGTAACAATAGCAGTAGTGACAGCAGTAGCGGTAAAGTAACTTAGCAAGGACCAGTAGGAAAAGACTCGTAGGCATTGGATCGGTGATTGATAATTATGACGGATGACATTCATCATGTAACAGTTATAACATGGGGTGATTTGTAACTAGCTCCAGTTCGTCAATGTAATGTAGGCATGTATTCCGTATTTAGTCATACGTGCTTATGGAAAAGAACTTGCATGACATCTATTGTCCATCCCTCCCGTGGCAGCGGGGTCCTAATGGAAACTAAGGGATATTAAGGTCTCCTTTTAATAGAGAACTGGAACAAAGCATTAGCGCATAGTGAATACATGAACTCCTCATACTATGGTCATCTCCGGGAGTGGTTCCGCCTATTGTCACTCTGTGGTTGCCGGGTCAAAACACATAGTAGGTGACTACAACTTGCAAGATAGGATCAAGAACACACATATATTGATGAAAAAAAATAATAGGTTCAGATCTGAAATCATGGCACTCGGGCCCTACTGACAAGCATTAAGCATAGCAAAGTAGTAGCAACATCAATCTTAGAACATAGTGCATACTAGGGATCAAACCCCATCAAAACTAACTCGATTACATGATAGATCTCATCCAACCCATCACCGTCCAGCAAGCCTACGATGAGATTACTCACGAACGGTGAAGAGCATCATGGAATTGGCGATGAAGGATGGTTGGTGATGACGATGGCGACGATTTCCCCTCTCCGGAGCCCAAAACGGATTCCAGATCTGCCCTCCAGAGGAAGAACAGGTGGTGGCGGCGGCTCCATATCATAAAACGCGATGAACTCTTCTCTTTTAACTTTTTCTGGGGAGAGAGAATATATAGAGCTGGAGATGGAGGCCGCGGAGCCACGAGGGCCTCACAAGCCTACCAGGCGCGACCAGGGGGGGCCGCGCCTCCTGGGCTTATGGGCTCCTGGCTCCGCGTCCACATCTTGCGCCAGTATTTTTTATATATTCCACAAAAAATCCTCGTAAATTTCCAGGTCATTCCGAGAACTTTTATTTCTGCGCAAAAACAACACCATGGCAATTCTACTGAAAATAGCGTTAGTCCGGGTTAGTTCCATTCAAATCATGCAAATTAGAGTCCAAAACAAGGGCAAAAGAGTTTGGATAAGTAGATACAATGGAGACGTATCAACTCCCCCAAGCGTAAAGCCTTGCTTGTCCTTAAGCAATTTAGTTGACAAACTGAAAGAGACAAAAGAAAAACTTTTAAGAACTCTGTTTGATCTTGTTGTTGTAATTATGTCTAACTCATATTCAGATTTTCAGCAAGATCATAAGCTAACCACAAAAGCAATGAAATTTAGGTCTCATGATGTACTCATATCAATGGCATAATCAACTAGCAAGAAATAATAGTAAGTTTAAAACGTCGACACTTCAATCAAAGCAATCATGAAGCAATATGAACAGATGGTATCTCGCTAGCTCTTTCTGAGACCGCAAAATATAAATGCAGAGCACCTTCAAAGACCAAGGGCTGACTGAACATTGTAATTTATGGCGAATAAGATCCAGTCACACTCATACTATATATCAATTAATAGAAAAGCATAAAAATGACGGAGGTGCTCTCTAATTGGTGCCTTTTATAAGAAGAGGATGACTCAACAGAAACGTAAATAGATAGGCCCTTCGTAGAGGGAAGCATTGATTTGCAGAGGTGACACAGCTCAAGCTTTTAGAAGAGAGATAAATAATTTTGGGTGGTATGCTTCCATTGTCAACGCGATGACCAAGAGTTTTCACCATCTTCCATGCTACACATATTATAGGCGGTTCCCAAACAGAAAAGTAAAGTTTTGACTCCCCCACCACCGATCAATCACACTCCACGACTAGCCGAATCCTCGGGTGCTGTCCATACCAACAACAATCCAGGGGGAGTTTTGCTTGCAATTATTTTTTCCTATTTGAGCATGGAACTGGGCATTCCAATTACCGGCCCCTTTCTCGTGAGTGATAGTGAATAAACACGTATCGAGGATAACACGCCTAGCATGGAAGTTACCGACCACCCCTTGTCACCACATGAGCGGTTCGGGCATACAAAACAGATTATTACTCGAAGGTTTAGAGAGTGGCACATTCAAATTTACTTGGAACGGCAGGTACATACCGCATATAGGTAGGTACGATGGACTCATATGGAACAACTTTGGGTTTATGGAAGTGGATGCATGATACGTATCCAACGTATCTATAATTTTTTATGTCTTCATGCTATTATCTTGTCAAACTTTGGATGTTTTGCATGCCTTTTATATATTTTTTGGGACTAACTTATTAACTCAGTGCCAAGTGCTAGTTCCTGTTTTTTCCATGTTTATGTCCCCTTTCAGAGGAGGATTTTGAACGGAGTCCAAACGGAATGAAACTGCCAAAAAGTTTTTTTCCGGAACAGAAAAAGATCAGGGAGCCGGAGAATCAGGGCAGGGGGCCACCAGGGAATCCACAAGCCCTCATGGCGCGGCCACGGGGCCCGCGGCCCCTGGCTTGTGGGCTCCCTGAGGCTGCGTTGCCCTAGGTTTTGCGCCTATATATTCCCTAAAAATGCATAAAAAATCAAAGATCATCGAAAGTACTTTTCCGCCGCCACAAGCTTCTGTCTCCGCAAGATCCCATATGGGGCATGTTCTGGTGCCCTGCCGGAGGGGGGATTCGGACACGGATGACTTCTTCATCAACACCATGACCTCTCCGATGATGCGTGAGTAGTTCACCATAGATGTACGGGTCCATAGCTAGTAACTAGATGACTCTTTCTCTCTCTTGGATCTTCAATACAAAGTTCTCCACGATCTTCATGGAGATCTATCCGATGTAATCTTCTTTTGCGGTGTGTTTGTCGAGATCCGATGAATTGTGGATTTATGATCAGATCATCTATGAATCATATTTGAGTTTCTTCCGATCTCTCTTATGCATGATTTCATATCCTTGTAATTCTCTTCGAGTTGTGGTTTTTGTTTGGCCAACTAGATCTATGATTCTTGCAATGGGATAAGTGCTTGGTTTTGGGTTCATACCGTGCGGTGACCTCAGCCAGTGACAGAAGGGGTAGCAAGGCACGCATTGTGTTGTTGCCATCAAGGATAAAAAGATGGGGTTTTCATCATTGGTTTGAGTTTATCCCTCTACATCATGTCATCTTGCTTAAGGCGTTACTCTGTTCGTCATGAACTCAATAGACTAGATGCATGCTAGATAGGGGTCGATGTGTGGAGTAATAGTAGTAGATCCAGAAAGTATCGGTCTACTTGTCTCGGACGTGATGCCTATATGTATGATCATTGCCTTAGATAGCGTCATGACTTTGCGCGGTTCTATCAATTGCTCGACAGTAATTTGTTCACCCACCGTGATATTTTCTATTTTGAGAGAAGCCACTAGTGAACACTATGGCCCCCGGGTCTACTCCACACCATATTTTCAACCTTACACTTTTTACTTCGTTGCACTTTCCGCCTTCATATCTCACTTTGCAAACAATCTTGAAGGGAACGACAACCCCTTTGAAGTGTTCGGTGCACGCTCTTTTGTGTTTGCGCAGGTACTCTGGACTTGACGAGATTCTCCTACTAGATTGATACCTTGGTTCTCAAACTGAGGGAAATACTTACTGCTCCTGTGCTGCTTCACCCTTTCCTCTTCAAGGGAAAAACCAACACAAGCTCAAGACACGACAGAAGGATGTCTGGCACCATTTCCGGGGGAGGACTTTTGTTGCCGTAGCAGAAGAATTTCTGGCGCCGTTGCCGGGGAGGATCAAGTCAAGAACTCATCCAAGTAGGCGTCACAAACTCATCTCTTGCATTTACTTTGTTTGCTAGTTGCCTCTCGTTTTCCTCTCCCCCACTTCACAATTTGCCTTTTTCGTTTGCCTTTTCGCTCGCCCTTTTTCTCGCTTGTTTTCTGTTCGTCTCTGTGGGATAGTCTACCTGTCCTCATGGCTAGATCCACCACTTCGAATGATACTCCCTTGAGCGAAGTTCTCAATTTCAAACAAGTTGAGGAAGAAAACTTAAAGGACGCTTGGTATAGGATTTGCAATGCTCAGAGTAGATCTACTCATAAGCAATCCACTACCGTCCTGCCTCACAGTTTTTATGTGGGTGTTTCTCCTTGGAATAGGTATATTCTTGACACCATCGTAGGTGTAAATTTCTTGGGTAGCCATACCGTTGATTCTTACGGCGCTGTAATAAATTGGGTAGGCTCACCCCCACTCATGGTTAATGGAACTACCTTAACTCTGGAACATGTGATGCGTAGGCTGGACGTCTTTGAAAATAAAGTTGTTATGGTAGAGCTCATTGAGAATTTGGATAAAAAGATCCACAATCAAATCACTCAGTACGGATCCAAGGTGGGAATGGTTTTGAAAAATTTAAAGGAGAAGGAACCCATAGTTAACGAAAAGCTAGGTCATGATTCCTCTAGGATTGGCAAACTAGAGGACGTTATAACCAACTTGGGTTTCGCTTTTGCCGCTATGCAGAATACTCCAAACTTTGCCCACAATAAGGTCACCAAGTATATTTTTGTTCCCAAAGATAGTGGTGAATCATCTAGCAATAAAGATGAAAACCTCAAGATGATAAGTGATCGCGCCACTTATGTTGTGAGCACCAAAGACGACGATACGTGATTCTATCGTTTTATGCCTTGCTAAGGGCGTTAAACAATAGCGCTTGTTGGGAGGCAACCCTATGAATTTATCTTTTTCTTTATGTTTTGTTGCGTCCACACCATCATGATTCTGTTGTGATTGTGTTTTTTGTGTTTCTTTTTGTGTTTGAGCCAAGCATAAACTTTATGACTAGTCTTGGTCATGGTTGTTTGATCCTGCTGGAGAAAGACAGAAACTTTTCGCTCACAAGATGATTTTTAATTTTTATTCAGAAAGAGATTTTGAGTAGATTCTTTTTTCTACTGGTTGATATTCCTTTTGACCAGGAAGTCGTAATTGTTCAGAATTTTTGAGGTACCAGAAGTATACGAAGTATATAGATTGCTACACACTAGTCTGTTTTTGACATATTCTGTTTTCTTGAGTTGGTTGCTTGTTTTGATGAAACTATCGTTAGTATCGGGGGTACTAGCCATGGAAAATCGAGAATACAGTAGCCCAACACCAATATAGATAGAATCCAAGTTTACTACAGTACCACAAGAGGTGGTAGTTTGTTTTCTTGTGCTAATGCTATCACGAGTTTCTGTTTAAGTTTTATGTTGTGAAGTTTTCAAGTTTTGGGTGATGTTCTCATGGACAAAGAGATAAGGAGTGGAAAGAGCTAAAGCTTGGGGATGCCCAAGGCATCACAAGCCAAATTCAAGGACGCCAAGAAGCCTAAGCTTGGGGATGCCCCGGGAAGGCATCCCCTCTTTCGTCTTCAATCCATCGATAACATTACTTGGATATATATTTTTATTCACCACATGATATGTGTTTTGCTTGGAGCGTCTTGTATCGTAGGAGTCTTTTCTTTTTTTGTGTCACAATCATCCTTGCTGCACACCTTTAGAGAGAGACATGCACTCATCGTGATTTTGCTAGAATGCTCATAGTGCTTCACTTATATCTTTTGAGCTAGATAATTTTTCTCTATGTGCTTCACTTATATCTTTTAGAGCACGGCGGTGCGTGACTTGGTAGTTGGCTTATGCTATGAAAGTAGTCCCAAAGGTGATAGGTACCCAAAGAGGATGCAAAAACCTCCATCTTCATGTGCATTGAGTAGAAAGAGAAGTTTTGATTCCTCTCGATTAGTTTTGAGACATGGATTTGGTAATATTAAGAGCTATGTTAGTAGGGTGTTGTGAATCTAGAAATACTTGTCTTGAAGTTAGTGATTCCTGTAGCATGCACGTATGGTGAACCGCTATGTTAGGAAGACGAAGCATAATTTATCTATTGATTGTCATCCTTTGTGTTGAGGTCGGGATCGCGCGATGGTTAACACCTACCAATCCTTCCCCTAGGAGTATCCGTTTAGCACTTTGTTTCGATTACTAATAAAAACTTTCGCAACAAGTATGTGAGTTCTTCATGACTAATGTGAGTCCATGGTATAGATGCACTTTCACCTTCCACCTTTGCTAGCCTCTCTAGTGCCGTGAAACTTTCGCCGGTACACAAACCCACCATATGCCTTCCTCAAAACAGCCACCATACCTACCTACTATGGCATTCTCATAGCCATTCCGAGATATATTGCCATGCAACTCACACCGTTCCGTCTCATGACTTGTGCCGTCACTCTCATATCGCCATTGCATGATTGTAAGATAGCTAGCGAGATGTTTTCAACGTCATACGCCATGATAGATCATTGCACATACCGATACACTGTCACAGGCATTTCCTATAGAGTCATCATCGTTCTAAGCTTTGAGCTGTGAGTAAATAAAAGTGTGATGATCATCATTATTAGAGCATTGTCCCATGTGAGGAAATAAAAAAAGAGCCCAAAGAGCCCAAATAAAAAAAGAGAAAAGAGAAAAAATAGGCCCAAGTGCCCAAATTAAAAAAATGAGAGAGAAAAAGAGAGAAGGGACAATGCTACTATCTTTTTCCACACTTGTGCTTCATAATAGCACCATGTTCTTCATGATTGAGAGCTTCTTGCTTTGTCACTACCTTATACTAGTGGGAATCTTCATTATATAACTTGGCTTGTATTTTCCAATGATGGGCTTCCTCCAAATTGCCCTAGGTCTTCATGAGCAAGCAAGTTGGATGCACACCCACTAGTTCTCCTTTTGAGCTTTCACATACTTATAGCTCTAGTGCATCTCTTGTATGGCAATCCCTACTCATTCACATTGATATCTATTGATAGGCATCTCCATAGCCCTTTGATACGCCGAGTCAATGTGACCATCTCCTCCTTTTTGTCTCACAACCACCACCACACTCTATTCCACCTATAGTGATATATCCATGGCTCGCACTCATGTATTGCGTGATAGTTATAAAAAGTTTGAGAAAGTAAGAGTGCGAAAACAATTACTTGGCCAATACCGGGGTTGTGCATGATTTACATTAGTTGTGTGAGGATGATAGAGCATAGCCAGACTATATGATTTTGTAGGGATAACTTTCCTTGGCCTTGTTATTTTGAAAGTTCATGATTACTTTGCTAGTTTGCTTGAAGTATTATTGTTTCATGTCAATAGCAAACTATTGTTTCGAATCTTACGAATCTGAACATTCATGTCACGTGAAAGAAGTTGCAAAGGACAACTATGCTAGGTAGCATTCCACATCAAAAATTCATTCTTTATCACTTCCCTACTCGCGGACGAGCAGGAATTAAGCTTGGGGATGCTTGATACGTCTCCAACGTATCTATAATTTGTGATGGTTTCATGCTATTATCTTGTCAAACTTTGGATGTTTTGCATGTCTTTTATATATTTTGGGACTAACTTATTAACTCAGTGCCAAGTGCCAGTTCCTGTTTTTTCCATGTTTTTGACCCCTTTCAGAGGAGGATTTTGAACGGAGTCCAAACGGAATGAAACTGCCAAAAAGATTTTTCCGGAACAGAAAAAGATCGAGGAGCCGGAGAATCAGGGCAGGGGGCCACCAGGGACCCCACAAGCCCTCATGGCGCGGCCAGGGGGGCCCGCAGCGCCCTGGCTTGTGGGCTCCCTGAGGCTCCGTTGCCCTAGGTTTTGCGCCTATATATTCCCTAAAAATCCATAAAAAATCTGGATATCATCGAAAGTACTTTTCCGCAGCCACAAGCTTCTGTCTTCGCAAGATCCCATCTGGGGCACGTTCTGGTGCCCTGCCGGAGGGGGGATTCGGACACGGAGGGCTTCTTCATCAACACCAGGACCTCTCCGATGATGCGTGAGTAGTTCACCATAGACCTACGGGTTCATAGCTAGTAACTAGATGGCTTCTTCTCTCTCTTGGATCTTCAATACAAAGTTCTCCACGATCTTCATGGAGATCTATCCGATGTAATCTTCTTTTGTGGTGTGTTTGTCGAGATCCGATGAATTGTGGGTTTATGATTAGATTATCTATGAATCTTATTTGAGTTTCTTCTGATCTCTCTTATGCATGATTTCATATCCTTGTAATTCTCTTCGACTTGTGGGTTTTGTTTGGCCAACTAGATCTTTGATTCTTGCTATGGGAGAAGTGCTTGGTTTTGGGTTCATACCGTGCGGTGACCTCACCTAGTGACCGAAGGGGTAGTGAGGCACGCATCATGTTGTTGCCATCAAGGGTAAAAATATGGGGTTTTCATCATTAGTTTGAGTTTATCCCTCTACATCATGTCATCTTGTTTAAGGTGTTACTCTGTTCATCATGAACTCAATACACTAGATGCATGCTGGATAGCGGTCGATGTGTGGAGTAATAGTAGTAGATGCAGAAAGTATCGGTCTACTTGTCTCGGACGTGATGCCTATATGTATGATCATTGCCTTAGATATCGTCACGACTTTGCGCGGTTCTATCAATTGCTCGATAGTAATTTGTTCACCCACCATGATATTTGCTATTTTGAGAGAAGGCTCTAGTGAACACTATGGCCCCCGGGTCTACTCCACATCATATGTTCAGCCTTACACTTTTTACTTGGTTGCACTTTCCGCCTTCAGATCTCACTTTGTAAACAATCTTGAAGGGATTGACAACCCCTTTAAAGAGTTGGGTGCAAGCTCTTTTGTGTTTGCGCACATACTCTGGACTTGACGAGATTCTCCTGCTAGATTGATACCTTGGTTCTCAAACTGAGGGAAATACTTACTGCTCCTATGCTGCATCCCCTTTTCCTCTTCAAGGGAAAGACCAACACAAGCTCAAGAGACGACAGAAGGTTCTCTGGCACCATTGCCGGGGAAGGACTTTTGTTGCCGTAGCAATGCACAAGCGGTATTCCCACTTAGTACAAGTGAAGGCTAGCAAAAGAATGGGAAGCGACCAACTAGAGAGCGACAACAGTCATCAATATGCATTGAAATTAACCAACATTGAGTGCATGCATGAGTAGGATATAAATCACCATAAACATGAATATCATAGAGGCTATGTTGATTTTGTTTCAACAACATGCATGGACATGTGCCAAGTCAAGCCACTTGAATCATTCAAAGGAGGATACCATCCTATCATACTACATCATAATCATCTTGAAATTCATGTTGGCATCCAAGACAAACCATTATAAGTTCCTACCTAATTAAGCATGGCATCAGAAACTATGATCTCTAAGTTGTCATTGCAAACATGTTTCTCTCATAACAATGCTGAATTAGGAACGAAGAGCTAGTCATATTTACAAAAACAAAATAATTTGAGTTCATACCAGCTTTTCCAGGCTCAGTCACTGCATCATATATCATCATTATTGCCTTTCATTTGCACGACCGAATGATGTGAATAATAAAGAGAGTGTTCGTGCATTAGACTAAGCTGAAATCTGCAAGAAAACTCAAAGGAGAAGACAAAGTAATATGGATCTTTGATGGATAAACAAATATGCATGTGAGAGCCACTAAACATTTTAACCATGGTCTTCTACCTTGACCCAAAGAAAAAGAAAACTATTTACATGGGAAATCTCCCAACAAGCAAAAGAAGAACGGGAAATCTTTTTGGGTTTTCTTTTTAAAAACCACTAAGCAAGCTGGAAAGTAAACTTACAACTAATTTTTTTCTCAATTTAAACAAACACACGAGAATAAAGCGAGAAAAAGAAATAAACTAGCATGGATGATAAAGTGGCAAAGTGTGAACACCGACTATCAAAGTGAAAGTGTGAGCAAGAATATAAAGTCGGTGAGAAACACGTACTCCCCCAAGCTTAGGCTTTTGGCCTAAGTTGGTCTACTCCCATGGAGGGAAATAACCGTCTCCGGAGTGTACTGAGGGTGCCACTGCTGGGTGAGCTCCTCTGGCTCCCACTGATAATCTGGCATTTGGTACTCGACTGGTAGCTCGGGCACGGGTGTGTGTGGTGGCGCTATGCCCCAATATGCGTAGATGTTCGAGGGCATAATAATGTACCTACCTAGATGAAGATTGAAGAAAGAAGGAGCAGGCAAATTAATAGTCTCACGAGTACCCTGGCTAAATACCAAGTCATGGCGAACCATGCTATCATAATCTAAATATCTCTTATTTAAATCTTTATCAAGAAAGTCATGGCAAACCATGCTATCATAATCCAAAAATCTCTCAGGAAGAAGCATCTCTTCTTCCTCGTACAGTCTAATAGGTATCTCAAAATGTTTAGCAAGACGGGTAGCATAGATACCTCCATAAATATCGCCTTTAGTATGGTTCGTGCTCAACCGTTGAGCCACTATAGAGCCCAAGCTATAAGTTTTATCATTACAAAAAGCTTCGCGCAAAACCGCAAGATCTGGGGAGCTAAGAGCCCCAGCTTTCCCATGGCCAATCAAACATTTTCCCACAAATAATGAGAGATACCGAAGCACGGGAAAATGTACACTAGCAACTCTAGCGCAAGATACTCCTCTCTCCTCTCCTACGGCAATAGTATCAACGAAAGCCTCCAAGTCCCATGGACGAGGTTCATGAATATCCCCAACATAAGGTAATTTGCAAACATTGCAAAAATGCTGAAGTGACATGCGCTGGGGGATATCATATAACTTGAACTCAACCATAGGAGGACTCTTCCTTGGATACAAATTAAAGCTTTGCATGAAAATATTAGTGGGGAGGAGGTATTGTGGACACTTATCTTTGACAAATGCGATAAGGCATGCGTTCTCCAGCAATTAATAAAAATCCTCATAAAGACCGGCGGCACGTAAGAACACATCACTTGGCCACTTGCACGCTCGAACTTCTGCAACTCGGGGGACCGGATACTTGAGTTTCTTCTTCTCATTTTCATCTTCCTTGGGGTCATGGCTTGAAGAGCCTCTTAGGAACGTCCTCATCTTTTCCTTTTTCTTCCTCAAGGAACAATTCCCCAAAACAGTTTGGTGAATGGGGCTTTGCACAAGGAGATCGAAAAATGCAGCAAGAAGAGCAAGAATACGGGTTTGAGCTGTGGAATGATTTTTTCTAGAGGTAGAAGAAGGAGATGGGAGCTGGAATAAGTGGAGGGGGGGCACGTGGGACCCACAAGCCAGCCACGCGCAGCTAAGGGGTGCCCGCGCCTCCTGGGCTTGTGGCCCACTAGTGTATCCCCGTGACTAGCTCTCTATCTCAGAAATTTTAATATATTCCAGAAAAAATCATACTTGAATTTCAGGGCATTTGGAGAACTTTTATTTTCGGGACACCTTTCTAAGGGACAAAAAAGCAAAAAACAGGAAAAATAAACCTAAATTTATCATTTTTCTTCTAAGCAACAGAAAGTAAAAGTTGGAGCCAGAAAGTTGTGACTTTTAGATTCATCCATCTCATGGTCATCAAAAGAAATCCGTCAATTAGGTTGATCAAGTCTCCTTGACAAATTTTCCGAATCACATAAAACCGGAGAATTTTTGAATAATCACTAGGTTACCTCAACGGGGATGTGCATATCCCCAACAAGTAAATCATACTTCATCTTGATAGTAGGTATAGGGCATTCAAAGCTTCCAATAAGAATTGATGAAGAATTTTCAATAGCATTGATGCAATGTACTCGATATTGTTTCTTCGAAAAGTGCATCGTATGCTCATTACCGTTAACATGGAAAGTAACATTGCCTTTGTTGCAATCAATAACAGCCCCTGCAGTGTTTAAAAAGGGTCTTCCAAGGATGACCGCCATGGCAACATCCTCGGTAATATCCAAAATAACAAAGTCCGTTAAGATAGTAATGTTCGCAACCACAACAAGCACATCCTCGCAAATGCCGATAGGAAAAGCAGTTCATTTGTCGGCCATTTGCAAAGACATTTCAGTGGGTGTCAACTTATCCAATTCAAGTCCAAGATAAAGAGAGAGAGGCATAACACTAACACTAGCTCCAAGATCGCATAAAGCAGTGCTAACATAATTTCTTTTAATGGAGCAAGGTATAGTGTAATTAGCAAGAATGGTGGAAATCTTAACCTCATGTATCTTCCTTTTATTAGTAACAATATCTTTCATGTACTTAGCATAAGGAAACATTTTGAGCATATCTGTCAAACGCATTTGCAGAAAGACATGTCTAACCATTTCAACAAAGCGCTCAAAATATTCATCATCCTTTTTCTTAGATGGTTTGGGAGGAAAGGGCATGGGTTTCTGAACCCATGGTTCTCTTTCTTTACCATGCGTCCTAGCAATAAAGTCGTTCTTATCATATCTCATGTTCTTAGGTTGCGGGTTATCAAGATCAACAACAGGTTCAATCTCCACATCCTTATCATTACTAGGTTGAGCATCAACATGAACACCACTATCAATATTATCACTAGGCTCATGTTCATGACCAGATTGTGTTTCGGCATCAGAAATAGAGACATCATTTGGATCCTCAGGTGTAACAGAACATGTTTGCTAGCATGAAAGTTCATATCATCTTTCTTTTTCTTCCTACTGCCAGGATGACTAGGTGCCTCAGTGTTAACTCCTTGAGAATCTTGTTCAATTCTCTTAGGATGGCCTTTAGGATACAAAGGTTCCTGAGTCATTCTACCACCTCTAGTGACGACTCGAACAAAATTTTCATTCAACTCATTGAGCAAGTTATTTTGAGCCTTAAGTACTTGTTCTACTTGAGTAGTGACCATAGAGGCATGTTTACTCAAAAGCTTAAGATCATTGACATTTCTATCCACACAAGCACTTATATGATTAATCATGCTAGCATTTTGTTCCAATTTTCTGCTAACATAATCATTGAAACTTTGTTGTTTGGCAACGAAGTTATCAAATTCATCTAAGCATAAGCTAGCAGGTTTATCATAAGGAAAATCACTCTCATTGAATCTACGAAGAGAACTTACCTCTACTACCTATGTCGGGTTATCAAGACCATGTATTTCTTTGATAGGTGGTAGATTCTTAACATCTTCAGATTTAATACCTTTCTCTTGCATAGATTTCTTTGCTTCTTGCATATCTTCAGGACCGAGGAATATAAGACCTCTTTTCTTCGGAGTTGGCTTCGGAGGTGGTTCGGGAATAGTCCAAGCATTATCATTGCTCAAGATATTATTCAATAGAATTTCAGCTTGTTCTATAGTTCGTTCCCTAAAAACACAACCAGCACAACTATCTAGGTAGTCCCTAGAAGCATCGGTTAGTCCATTATAAAAGATATCAAGTATTTCATTCTTCTCAAAAGGGTGATCAGGCAAAGCATTCAGTAACTGGACAAGCCTCCCCCAAGCTTGTGGGAGACTCTCTTCTTCAACTTGCACAAAGTTATATATATCCTCCAAGGCAGCTTGTTTCTTATGGGCAGGAAAATATTTCTCAAAGAAGTAGTATATCATATCCTGGGGACTACGCACACAACCAGGAGCAAGAGAAGTAAACCAAGTCTTAGCATCACCCTTTAGTGAGAAAGGAAACAACTTAAGGATATAGTAATGGCGAATTTTTTCCTCACTCGTGAATAGGGTGGCTATATCATTCAGATTAGTAAGATGTGCTACAACCGTTTCAGACTCATAACCATGAAAAGGATCAGATTCAACCAAGGTGATCAACTCAGGATCAACCGAGAATTCATAATCCTTATCGGTAACGAAGATGGGTGAAGTAGAAAACATAGGATCGTATTTCATTCTAGCATTCAGAGATTTTTATTTCCACTTGCGCAATAAATTCTCAAGATCATAGCTATCCTTACAAGAAAGAAAGTCCTCAGCTACCTGTCCCTCCATAACATAACCCTGAGGTATATTAGGCAATTCATATCTAGGAGAGCTAGTTCTAACTGGTGAAATAGCAGGTTCTACTTCAATAATTTCATCAGTTTTAGAAATATCATGGCATTCAGCAGCAACTCTAGCAATTTGTGCATCAAGAAATGCACCCAGTGGCAAAGCGGTATCAAGCAAAGCATCATCATAAGCATCATGGATAGAAAAAGTAGCATCATCAAGCACAGGTGACACATCAGAATTTATAGTAGGTGGTGGTGTCGCAAATTTACTCATAACTGAAGGCGAATCAAGTGCAGAGCTAGATGGCAGTTCCTTACCTGTCCTCGTAGTTGAGGGAAATACTTTAGTTTTTGGATCTTAGATTCCTCATAGTGATCAACAGGCGTAAATCCCAAGTGACTCAGAGAATAGAGCTATGCCTCCCCGGCAATGGCGCCAGAAAATAGTCTTGATAACCCACAAGTATAGGGGATCGCAACAGTTTTCGAGGGTAGAGTATTCAACCCAAATTGGTTGATTCGACACAAAGTGAAGCCAAAGAATATTCTCGAGTATTAGCAGTTGAGTTGTCAATTCAACCACACCTAAAAGACTTAGTATCTGCAGCAAAGTTTCAGTAGCAAAGTAGTATGATAGTAACAGTAGCAGCAGTGACAACAGTAGCGGTAAAGTAACTTAGCAAGGACCAGTAGGAAAAGACTCGTAGGCATTGGATCGGTGATGGATAATTATGTCGGATGACATTCATCATGTAACAGTTATAACATGGGGTGATTTGTAACTAGATCCAGTTTGTCAATGTAATGTAGGGATGTATTTCGTATTTAGTCATACATGCTTATGGAAAAGAACTTGCATGACATCTATTGTCCATCCCTCCCGTGGCAGCGGGGTCCTAATGGAAACTAAGGGATATTAAGGTCTCCTTTTAATAGAGAACCGAAACAAAGCATTAGCGCATAGTGAATACATGAACTCCTCATACTATGTTCATCTCCGGGAGTGGTTCCGGCTATTGTCACTCCGGGGTTGCCGGGTCAAAACACATAGTAGGTGACTACAACTTGCAAGATAGGATCAAGAACACACATATATTGATGAAAACATAATAGGTTAAGATCTAAAATCATGGCACTCGGGCCCTAGTGACGAGCATTAAACATAGCAAAGTAGTAGCAACATCAATCTTAGAACACAGTGGATACTAGGGATCAAACCCCATCAAAACTAACTCGATTACATGATAGATCTCATCCAACCCATCACCGTCCAGCAAGCCTACGATGATATTACTCACAAACGGTGAAGAGCATCATGGAATTGGCGATGAAGGATGGTTGGTGATGACGATGGCGATGATTTCCCCTCTCCGGAGCCCAGAACGGACTCCAGATCTGCCCTCCAGAGGAAGAATAGGTGGTGGCGGCGGCTCCGTATCGTAAAACGCGATGAACTCTCCTCTCTTAAGTTTTTTCTGTGCGAGAGAGAATATATAGAGTTGGAGATGGAGGCTGTGGAGCCACGAGGGCCTCACAAGCCTGCCAGGCGCGGCCAGGGGGGCCTGCGCCTCCTTGGCTTGTGGGCTCCTGGATCCGCTTCTCCAGGTAATTCTTGCGCTAGTATTTTTTATATATTACACAAAAGATCCTCATAAATTTCCAGGTTATTCCGAAAACTTTTATTTCGGTGAAAAAACAACACCATGGCAATTCTGCTGAAAACAACGTCAGTCCGGGTTAGTTCCATTCAAATCATGCAAATTAGAGTCCAAAACAAGGGCAAAAGAGTTTGGAAAAGTAGATACGATTGAGACGTATCAACACGGTCCGTCTGTTTTCCTTGAATGAGAAGGGTGAGACCTCTCCAATTTTGCAAGTCCTAGTGGTGTGCGAATATGAAGATGTTTTCCGGAAGAACTGCCAGGAATGCCTCCGCACCACACAGTTGAGTTCGTAATTAAGCTTGAACCGGGTACTGAGCCTGTGCGCAAACGGCCGACCAAACTGGGTCTAGAAGAGCTGAAGGAGCTCAAGAAACAACTTGATGAGCAAGAGCGTCTGGGCCTGATCAAACCACGCTCATCTCCTTGGGGCTATGGAGTGCTTTATGTCAAGAAGAAGGATGGTACGGAATGACTGTGTGTCGATTACCGCCCATTGAATAAGAAGACGATTGAAAACAAGTATCCACTTCCTAACATCAATGAGTTGTTCTAGCAATTGAAAGGGGCTAAGATCTTCTCGATGCTTGATCTCAGGATGGGTTATCATCAGATTCACATTCGCGAAGAGTACATTCCAAAGACTGCTTTCAGAACAAGCTTTGGCTCGTGTGAGTATACAATGATGTCTTTTGGTCTGGCAAATGCTCCACCAACCTTCTATCGGATGATGAATTATATCTTCTCCCCATTCAAGAATGAATTCGTCTTGTTGTACCTTGATGATATTATGATTTTTTCGGAAACTGAGGAAGAGCATGAAGAACATCTCAGGCTTGTGCTTGATAAGCTAAGAGAGCATAAGTTCTATGCTAAGTTTTCCAAATGTGAGTTCTGGTTGAAAAAAGTTGTCTACCTTGGGCACATCATCTCTACCGAGGGCATCAAAGTTGATCCGTCAAAGGTGCAGGCCATTGTTGAGTGGGAGCCTCCGCAAAATGTGAAGCAGCTTCGAAGCTTTCACGGGCTTGCAAGGTATTGTATAAGATTCGTTGAGAATTTCTCCAAGATTGCTAAGCCTCTCTCAAGGCTTCTTCAGAAGGGTGTGAAGTATGTCTGGTCTCCAGAGTGTCAGTTGGCATTCGACACACTCAAAGAGAAGCTCACTTCTACTCCAATCTTGGTTCCTCCTGATGAATCCAAACCTTATCAAGTGTTCTGCGACGCATCTCTTCAAGGTCTTGATGCAGTGTTGATGCAAGACAAGAAAGTGGTAGCTTATACCTCGAGGCAGTTGAAGCCAAGTGAGAAGAATTACCCCACTCATGATCTTGAGTTGGCGGCAGTGGTACATGCTCTGATGAGTTGGAGACACCTCTTATTGGAAAGAAAGGTTGAAGTGTTCACCGATCACAAGAGTCTCAAGTACATCTTCACCCAGCCTAACCTCAATCTTCGGCAAACTCGTTGGGTGGAAATGCTCCAAGATTTTAATACGAGCGTTGAGTACACTCCAGGCAAAGCTAATGTCATGGCAGATGCTTTGAGCAGGAAGGCTTACTGCAACAATCTCATTCTGAAGCCTCTCCAGCCCGACCTTTGTGAATCTTTCAGAAAGCTCAACCTTCAGTTAGTACCTCAGGGATTTCTTGCAAATCTTCAGATTTCTCCTACCTTGGAAGACCAGGTCCGACAAGCTCAACTTCTTGATGCAATGGTGAATAAAGTTAAGATTGGCTTGGCAAAGGGAGTTCCCAAATATAAGTGCTTCAGTGTTGATGCCAGAGATACATTATTCTTTGAGGATCGTCTTGTCGTTCCGAAAGGGGATCTCAAAAGGGTTACCATGGAAGAAGCTCATAACTCTCTTCTCTCCATACATCCTGGATGTTCCAAGATGTATCAGGATTTGAAACAGACCTTCTGGTGGACTTGCATGAAGCGTGAAATTGCTCAATTCGTAAATGAATGTGATTTATGTCGAAGGGTGAAAGCAGAGCATCAACGTCGAGCTGGTCTTTTGCATCCATTACCCATTCCCGAGTGGAAGTTCGACCATATTGACATCGATTTCGTCAATGGGTTTCCGAAGTCCAAGAAGGGTAACCATGACATCTTCGTCGTCATTGAAAAGTTGAGCAAAGTAGATCATTTCCTTCCAGTCAAGGAGTCTATCTCGGCAGCTCAGCTTGCAGAGTTTTACACTTCGAGGATAGTCTCTTTGCACGGCGTGCTAATGCTGATTTCTTCGGATCGCGGAAACATCTTCACTTCCAAGTTCTGGGACTCATTTCAGTCTCCGATTGGTACTAAGATTCGATTCAGCACAACCTTTCATCCTCAGACTAGTGGGCAAGTTGAGAGAGTCAATCAGGTCCTCGAGGATATGCTAAGAGCCTGTGTCATTTCCTTTGGCATGAAGTGGGAAGACTGCCTACCTTTTGCTGAGTTTTCATATAACAACAGCTATCAGGCAAGTTCAGGCAAAGCTTCGTTTGAGATTCTCTATGGCAGGAAGTGCGTACCCCGCTCAACTGGTCAGAGACTGGCGAGCGTCAGATTCTTGGGAATGACTTGATCGAAGAAGCAGAAGAGATGTGTCGGGTTATTCGGGATAATCTCATAGCAGCACAGTCCCGTCAGAAGAGCTACTATGATAGCAAGCATCATGACATGTCTTATGAGCTCGATGACTTCGTATATCTCAAATTGTCTCCTATGAAGGGCACTCAACGTTTTGGCATCAAAGGCAAGCTTGCTCCTCATTTTATTGGGCCTTTCAAAATTGTTGGCAAGAGAGGCGACCTTTCTTATCAACTTGAGCTCCCTTCAAACTTCGCAAATGTGCATGATGTGTTCCATGTCTCTCAGCTCCGGAGATGCTTCAAGATTCTCGAGCGCATAGTTCAACCCGACCTATCCTATCGTGAGCATCCAGTTACAGTTCTTGAGACGACGGAGTGCTAGACCCGCAATAAGTCAATCAAGTTTCTCAAGGTGGAGTGGTCACATCATTCCGATAAAGAGGCCACTTGGGAGCGCGAGGATCACCTCCGTTCCGAATTGCCAGAGTTCTTTCAGTCCTAGATCTTGGGTCGAGATCTTCTTGTAGTGTGGGAGAGTTTGTAATGCCCCAGATGTAACCCTTGCCATACTTAGAAACCTTTCCTATTTGGAACCTTGATGTCAATGCTATGGAGTTATCATTTCATATGATCTTATGTTGTATCTTCACTTTTGCATCATGGCATTCATTGCATCCATGTCAATCCCATTGTGATGGTGTTGTTGCTTGACCCCTTTTGAATGCTAGTGTGCTTATGTTTGTTGTGGTGATGGTTTCAAACAATGATGTTTTCAAACAAGGTTTCAACAAAACCCCTTCTTCTTTATTTCATTGAGTTGATGTTTAACTTGCTCAAAACCTGTCTTAAAAATGTTGTTCATTTTGTAGTTTTACCTTGTGTGTAAGGGGTACTGTTTTGGGGTTTTAAAACTTAAATGGTTAGGAGTTTAAATACAAAAACAACATAGTTGTAGTGTTTTTGCATTTAATTTAGTTGCTCTAAAATTCTGTTTTATATTTTATTCAAACAGGGCATAATTTCCTTATGTCCCAGATATTTCTATTTTTCCTTTTAGAGCCCTGAGTTGCTCTGGTTATTTCGTTTGTTGTTTGGTTTTATTTTTAAAGAAGAAAACATTTTATTTTTCTTCTCTAACTATTTGAAGCTAGTGGGTAGGCTTCCTCCTTTTCCTCCTGGCCCATCCCTCTTTCTCTCCCGCGCGAAGCGCATCTGCCGTCCCTCTCTTCTTCCTGGCGCCGTGTGCTCCTTCCCCTGCTTCTGTCAGACCCCGAGAGAGAGAGCGCGCGCATGCCGTACCCTCACGGACGTCGAGGCGCCCTCCTCCCTCCTATAGAACGGGCCTCAGCGTGCGTGCCTAGGGTTCCTCCTTGCCCGCCGCCAGCCCCGTTCCTCTCCTCTCTTCCTCCCCCTCGACAGGTAAGATCCAGAGCAAGGTTCAGAGAAATACAGAGCGCCGCCATCGAATCCGCGTCCCCCTCATCGCCGATCGCCGTCCCTGTGGCGTCCGGGGCCTCCGCAAGCATGGGGCTCCCTCCTCCTTCCTGTCCCCGTCGCTAGAGGGGAGGCTCCCCCTCTCTGGCGGTCCCTCCGCGGCGGCTCCGTCAGGCCGGAGCAACACGTCGCGTTGCCGTGCCTCTTCTTCCTTCCTCCTCGACGTCGAGCGCTTCTCCGACGTCCCCCTAGGTGAGCAGCCTTCCCCTCCTCTCTTCCCTACGCTTAGGGCCCTCCTCTTCGGGCAGTAGATCAACGGCGTTGAGCTCCTGTGTTGCCGGCGCTGCTGTTCCGTCGAGCCGTTGATGCGATGATTCCCCCGGCGAGTTGAGGACAGGAATGGGACCCTGGTGGTTCCCTATTCCTCCTAGCAACCTCCCTCCTTTCAATTTGGTGCGTAGTATCACCGAAGGCGTTCCCCTGTGCCAGCCGCCGCTGGCTTGTGTTAGTAGCATAGGGGGTGCTCAAGAGAGTATCGTCCACCTTCCTGTTAAGTGTCGCGTCGTAGTGTAGTGGTAGGGAGTGGGTTTTGCAACTGTGTGGTCGTGGGTTCGAGTCCCCGAAGGCCCTCCTTTTATTTATTTCTGTTTTCCTCTGGTTAGTAGCTCGACAGAGGAGGTTAACCTGCTTCCTCCCCTTCTCTGTCGAAGTGCATATGGCTAGTGTAGTGGTGTGGTTCTGTCAGCGAACCAGGGAGGTCCTGGGTTCGATCCCAGTGGCAGCCCCTCTTGTTGTTGATTCCCCTTTTATTTTTTTGCTGCTTTGTAGTTATTTTTTTACTATTCCTTGCTTGGGCAGCAAGTAGGCCTTGGGTTTTTATCAAAACCAGTGGCATGTGTGTATGTGTGCACTTTTGAGTGTGTGTGTGTAGATAGAGATCTGTGTGTATGTGTGTGTGTGTTACACACACATACTTGTGCAAGTTTGCACAAACACATGAGTGTGTGATTGTGTGTAGTGTATGTGTGCACATGAGTGCATGAGTATGTGTATGTGCTCATATAGTGTGTGTATGTGCTTTAGTGTGTATGTGAGATGGTGTGGATATGCATATGTGAGTGTGTGTGTGTGTGTGTTTTCATGTGGGTGCACCCATGTATATGTGCATGAGGTCCTAGCCCCTCTTGATGCACCTCTTGTAGTGTGTGTGTGAGAGAGTACCTATATTTGTGTGTAGGTGCCATGCCTGTGTGTGTGTGGGCATGAGTGCACATATGCACTTGCATGAGGGCTAACCCTCATGCTTGCCACTATGGTGGATGTGGTGGTATATGGGCTTGTGTGTGAGCATGTGTAGGAGTAGGTGTTGCTACATATGCTTTGTTCTCATGTGATAATGTCTTATATGTTCATATAGGATTCTATGTTCTTTTTTCGAGCTAGCTTTGTGCCTACATGTTACATGCAAGTACCCATGTATTATATATGCTTTGGGGTAGAATCATCCCACGAATCCACTGATGGAATCAGATTTCACTTTAGAGCAACTTCATAAACTGTCATTTTTCTGTCTTGATGCCATGTTTAGTGCCTTGTACTATGTAGTGATTTGACCCCATGAGGATGAATCCTTGATGTGGCAGTAGTGGGTGAACCCCTCTACAACATGGGGTCTTTGTTTTGTTCATAGGATTTTGTATGTACTTGTTGTTCCTTGTCAAAGTTGACACTTGGCTGAAACTGGCAGCTTTGTGAAAATCTGTGATTTTCACTAAGTCTGAGAATCTGTTGTTATTTTCTTCCCTTGTTGATTTGGTTGCACAAGCTCATGTGTTGGGAATCATCCGATGCAACAAACTAAGGTTTGTGAGCTTTTGTGTTTGTCTAGCTCCCTGTTAAATTTCATGCTTATACACTTCCTGTAGATATCATTTCGGAGGCTGCCAAAATGCTTCACAACATAAGCAGCTGGTGAAAATCTGAGATTTTTACTAAGTCCCAGAATGTGTTATTTTTGTCCAAGTGTGTGTCCATAGATCTTCTCATGTGTGACTCCTATGTATAAAATTCTTGCACAGGCTTGTAGAGATTTTGAATGGCTTTTTCCTCATATCTTGTTTGGCTCATTTGGGTGGCTGTAGGCACTTTGAATGTTGTAGACAAACTGCTATGATGCTGTTAAAACAGATTGCATGTTTTAGTAGTTTTGAAGCTTGTGTGGGCATTGTTGGTGGTGTGGTGTGTTTCCATGCACCACCCCACTTATATTTGTTTGTTTGATCATGTGGAAACCTGGTAACACCAGGAGAGTGCCATTGGAGTGTGCTTGTGGTGGATTTGAACCGTAGGACTCCATATCTTGTTTTGTAGTTTCCGGTTGATCCATAGCTCTGTTCTCTATGTTTTTTATATATTTTTGCTTCATTTTCTCGTGATGCAAATTTTCATGCCATCCTCGCGCATGTCAAGATAGATTAGTATGAAGTTCTGTCCGGAAGTTTATCAACTCATCTCAGGCATCATATTGTTTGTTGCATCATGTTGTGTTGGTGTTCATTGGCTGTTATTTTATCTTGGGTAGCATCGGGATCGGAGAGCAAGTACGTGGATTCTGGAGAGTACGTGCAGGAAGATCACGAGAAGTTCCAAGCTGAAGACATCACACGCAAGATGACCGTGACCTTGGTACCGTATCTAGCTTTGTTATGCTTAGAATCACGTTTCCTTCGATATATGCTCGCTGCCTACCACTTGATATAAATGCCTCCTGTTATTGCCATGAAACCCGAACACCTTCCCCTCCTAGCTAATGTTGTTTGGCTAAGTAGGCTTGCTCAGCTTCTAATGAATAGCTTTGCTAGTTGCAGGTGCCAGTTGTCTCATGTGATAGCATGAGTATTTTGATATCATTATGTTTTAAACTGCTATTTAATTAATGCACCTATATACTTGGTAAATGATGGAAAGCCTAGCTTTTGTTGGGTGATTTGTTCCGTTGTTGCCGCCTTAGTTTCGGTTACCTGTGTTTGGATCCATAAGTGATCGCTCCTAACACGGTCGGGGTTGTTATGGGGACCCCTAGATAAATCGTGTAGTGTTAAGGCTTGTCCCGTAGGACCCAATATTGGTTTTAATTTGCTAATCACCTAATAATAATTTGCATAGGGAATAGCTACCTCGAGGATTTAATCAACAACCCAGGCTAGTGCTCCTCATGACTGTTGGTCCAAATTGAGCAGATTATGGGGCCACCACGGGGCAACCCGAGGTTTGGTATAACCCGTAGTGTGACTCATCCGTCGTGTCCTGAGACTGAGATACGCGGCTCTTATCGGGGTCATCGACACGACACGAGGTCCTGCTAGGTTTGTCTTACCTTAGCGATATATCTTGCGTATAGGAATCCCGGTGAAACTTTGGGTCTCCTCAAAGTTGAGGTTTTCCTCTAAGGAATTCGACGAGATCACGAGATTCGTGATAGAGGATTACTTTGCGGCCCGTGGCAGTTTGTGATGGACTAGTTGGAGCTCGCCTGCAGAGTTTAATCTTTTGGAAAGCCGTGCCCATGGTTATGTGGAAAACATGGATAATTTGCTAACATCCGGTTCTAGACAACTTAAAGTAACTCTAATAATACTGCCAACTGTGTGCGTAACCGTGACTGTCTCCTTCGAAGACCTCTCTTCGATCGGGAACACGGTGGGGTTATGTTTGACGTAAGTAGGTGTTCAGGATCACTTAGTGATCATCTAGTCTTCGGCCGCTCGCGTAGACCACCATATCAAATACTCTGATCATCGTAAGTTAGCCACCGTACATGTTAGGTTGCTGCAAACCTATACACTAAACCTTCCCCACCTAATAACTTGACTAGATTCGTTACCAAGGTCATCCGATTACTGAGTCCCCGTGGCTCACAATTTACTACAAAACCCCCAACAGGTATAGGTACGCCCGACGCAGGAGATCCTGATGGCACCCAACTGGCGTGGCAGTACGATGAGGAGTCTGACCGACTGTACGTGAACTATCCGGAGGACTGAGGCCGTGGTCGTGATCGTGGGCCAGCATGCGGGATGTCATAGTTATTTTACTTGTTTCATGTTGTCCGTAGCGGGACTTAAACTTGCTCTGAATAATTGTGTGGCTGTAAACCTTATGTTATACTATGTCAGATGGCAAGTGTATGCCCTACTTGTCATTCTTCAGTTATGTAATGTTATGATTATCTCGCTTGCGAAATGTTTAGATGCGCCTCTTTCCCTTTTAGGGCATCGCCCCCAAAATAGGAAAGGGCCGCATCTTAGTCATTACACCTTCCCCCATCCACCTTGGAGCGACCGACTGCTCCTAGGACAATAAACGTGTTGGATGATGAGAAGACTCAGGTGGGGATGTTGGTAAATGAGGTGGTTAACTTGGTCCGTGGTGGAGTGACGGGGATGGACTTCCTTGAAACGTTCCTTGGTCGGCGCATTCAACCTCTTCAGGGGAGGGTTCATGCCATGTGGCACTACTCGGGTCCTGAGGATTCCACTCAGTCGCACCCGGAGGATTCCACTCGGTCGCACCCGGAGGAAGTTTGTGAAGAAACCGTAGCCTAGTGTGTCAAAAGCATCATTGGAGCCTGCGACAATTCATTAGGAGCCAAGCGGGTCTTGCCTGACTCTGCTGAAAACAAGCCACGAAACCTGGTGCGTTATTTATTTTTTGATTACTTTCATATCTTTGTCGAGTGATTGAATATTCACCGACTGACTTTGCTACTTTTGTATCTTGTAGTAGTGGACAAACATGCATTCAGCCGTACCCAATGGGTCTCAGCTTGACGTCGGTGGGGAAAGCAAAGGTGGTAGCATTGAGAGTGACTATGCTGAAGACAACGAGGGGAGTGAAGACGATTGGGTGAGTGTGAGGAATAAACCAGTCTCCTCTGTGCCCCGAGTCACGATCCAAGCATCGCCATGATCCAGTGGCTACACCAAGAAAGACCTTAGTGTCCACCGCTAGGAACGTGAAGCGTGACAGAGCTGCCACGACTGAATCTACAAAAAAGCCGCCAAACAACCCAAGCCTGATGCTCCTAAGCCTCGGAAGGCTCTGCCCCGAATGAGGATTGTCGTGCCAGTCGCTTCAACGTGAGTGCATGTCTCTTTCTTTCTTTTGTCATTGTGAATTTCCATGCCGTTGATGACCGAGTGAAATTTACTTGCCAGAGCTGCTACTTCGGTGACGCCACGTGTTGGGGATGAAGAAGATCCCATGGACTTAGATGATGTGGACATGTCTGCCTCTCAACAAAGTATGACAAATCTTCATTCTACTCTGTTTTCTAGACGAAATCCGTCGGCTGAACTAACTGACACTGTCGATTGACAGCTACAGACGTCATCCTCTTGGATGACGAGGGAGAACCGCAACGTTCGACTTCCGAATTAACTAAGGCCATGCATGAAGTGTCGGTGTTGAGTGCTCCTCCAACCAGTTCGACTGCTTTGATTACAGCTCCTCCGTCTGGTTCAATTGTTGTGACAATAGTGCCGACTGCGCCTCCTTCGGTAACTCCTATTACCTCTGCTGCGACACCGACTCCTTCAACACTTGCATATTCTGTGCAACGTGTCCCGGAAGATCAAACTGGAGCTGCTAAAGAAGCCATGATTCAAGCCGAACAGATGATGCAGCGGACTAGAGAGGCGTATGAGGCTAGCAAGTTGGCATACGATGCCAGTTCGGTGCTTGAAGCTAACATCCGAGTAAGTGCAACTGTAAGCTCGTTTCTGAATGAATCTTGTCTATCTTGACTTTGCACCCACTTGGTGTTTTCCTGTGTCGTATGGTTATTTGTCTCTGATCCAAAGGGGGCACGCTGAGTGAACCCACTGGGTGTAGTCCCCGATACCGGTGTCAAGTGCTTGCATCGGCAGTGGTCAGATTTGAAGTCTTCTTCTCTTTTTTGACTAGGCCAGGCGGGACCTGGTCAGGTGGTTTGTATCCAGTGGGGGCACGCTGAGTGCACCCACTGGGTGTAGTCCCCGAAACCGTTGTCGAGTGCTTGCATCGGCAGGGGTCTAATTGGAAGACACACTCTGGTTCTTTTTCGTGGCTTGGCCAGGTCGGACCTGGTCGAGTGGTTTTGTATCCAGTGGGTGCACGCTGAGTCCACCCACTGGGTGTAGTCCCCAAGACAATTGTTGATCATTTATGAAGGGCATTAGTCTTAAGAACTTGGACTCGTCTCTTGAAGGTCCAGGGGTACGTCGCCCGACTGCGAGATGCATTGCGGCAGATTGACAAGGAGCTGTGACCTGAAGACACTTTCCACACTGACGTGGAGTCCATAATGAGCAGCTTGGAGCAGATTCCCAATAGGGTGCACGCATGGAAGAAGTCTGCTGCATGATGCAGAGCTGACGTGAACCTTTTGCTCGTCCGAGTCCATTGCAAAGAATCTAGGGAAGATAAGTTGAAGGCGCTCCAGGTAGCTAATACGAAGAAGCTCCAGTTTGAAGATTTCATGGAGACCTTCATCGACGTGGCGACTCGCATTGCTTATGGGATCGACCTTGACATCGTCATTTAGCCTGTGAGTCCTGGTGAGCCTTGAGAAGGAACTTTTATTACCGTTCAAACTTTAATTCGCCTTGGTGTGTCGAGTGTTAATGTATCCATTAAAACTTCGTTCGGGTGTTGAACCCGATTACTTTCGTCTGCATGGACGACTTTAATCCATGTTGGATTTCCTTCAATTTATTTGCATTTGGCTCAGTTTGTTTGGTTTTTTGAATGTTCTCGACATTCGGAGAATCTAACTTAGGCGAAAACTGATTCACTTCTAAGTTCCACAGTGAATAGGTTGATATTCACTCGGAGGAGTTTTTTACTTAGGCGAAAATCATGTTCGCAGCTAAGACTCCGAGTGAAACGATCGCGCTTCACTCTGAGTACATTTTGAAGTTAGGCGAAGACTGGTTTGCAGCTAAGCATTCGAGTGAATAGGTTGCTATTAATTCGGGAAGATTTTCTAACTTAGGCGAAAACATGTTCGCAGCTAAGCCCCCGACTAAGAGAATTTCTCTTTACTCAGAGTAGTTTCTATACTTAGGCAAATACTGGTTCACAACTAAGCATTCGAGTGAATAGGTTGCTATTCACTCGGAAGGGTTTTAACTTCAGAAAAAACATGTTTGTAGCTAAACAATCGAGTGAGAGGATTGCTCTTCACTCGGAGTAGTTTCTATAGTTAGGCGAAGACTGGTTCACAACTAAGCATCCGAATGAATATGTTGCTATTCAATCGGGAGAGTTTTTAACTTGGGAGAAAACATGTTCGCCGCTAAGCCCCCGAGTGAGAGGATTGCTCTTCACTCGGAGTAGTTTCTATACTTAGGCGAAGACTGGTTCGCAGCTAAGCATCTGAGTGAATAGGTTGCTATTCACTCGGAAGGGTTTTTAACTTAGGCAAAAACATGTTCGCAGCTAAACCCCCGAGTGAGAGGATTGCTCTTCACTCGAAGTAGTTTCTATACTTAGGCGAAGACTGGTTCGCAGCTAAGCATCCGAGTGAATAGGTTGCGATTCACTCGGAAGGGTTTTTAACTTAGGTGAAAACATGTTCGCAGCTAAGCCACCGAGTGAGAGGATTTCTCTTCACTTGGAGTAGTTTCTATACTTAGGCGAAGACTGGTTTGCAGCTAAGCATCCGAGTGAATAGTTTGCTATTCACTCGGAAGGGTTTTAACTTAGGCAAAAACATGTTCGCGGCTAAGCCCCCGAGTGAGAGGATTGCTCGTCACTCGGAGTATATTTTGAGTGTGAAACTGCTCGATGAAAATCGACAAAAACCGTAGGAATCATGACTTTGACAAGCAACATTGTTCAGTAACTCTCTTATTACATCAAACCAATCGGTTGTCAAGCATGAAAATGTCGGGGTAGATCCACATTCCAAGCACGGGGTTTGTCGGCTCTCTTCTGGAGGTTGTAAAGATGGTAGGCTCCATTATTCAGTACCTTGGTGACGACAAATGGTCCTTCCCATGTAGTGGCAAGCTTGTCAAGTCTCTGTTGATCCACTCGGAGCACCAGATCGCCTTTGTGGAACGCCCGACTCCTTACATGCCTCGCATGGAAGCAACGTAGATCCTGTTGGTATACAGTCGACCGAATTAAGGCTAGTTCACGCTCCTCTTCCAGGAGATCCACTCCGTCCTGTCGTGCCTGTTCAGCTTCAGCCTCTGAATATAAATCCACACGGAGAGAATTATGAAGGGGATCACTCGGCAAGACAGCTTCAGCTCCATACACCAAGAAGAAGGGTGTGCGTCCAGTCTACCAGTTGGGAGTTGTTCTCAAGCCCCACAAAATAGATGGTAGTTTAGTTACCCAGGCTCCAGCTCCATGTTCGAAATTCCGCATGCGTCATGGTTTCATCCCTTGAAGGATAAGGACATTTGCTCGCTCAACTTGTCCATTGGTTTGGGGGTGTGCGACAGATGCATAATCCACCCGAGTGCCTTGAGCAAAGCAAAAGCGTCTGAACTCCTCCGAACCAAAGTTAGAACCATTGTCTGTTATGATGCTATGAGGAACTCCGTATCGAAATGTGATTTCCTTCATGAACTTGATGGTGGTGCGCGGGTCTAAATTCTTTATCGGCTTGGCTTTGATCCATTTAGTAAACTTGTCGACTGCAACAAGCAGGTGCGTGAATCCACTCTGCATTGTTCGAAAAGGGCCAACCATATCCAAACCCCAAACAACAAATAGCCAGACGACTGGGATGGTCTTCAAGGCAGACGCAGGCTAGTGTGACAAGTTATAATAAAATTGGTAACCTTCATAGTAATCAACGGTATCTTTAGCCATCTCATTAGTGCGCGGCCAGAAGAACCCAGCTCGGTATGCCTTAGCAACAATGGTCCGAGAGGACGCATGATGACCACAGGTCCACGAGTAGATTTCTTCCAGGATCAGTCGTCCCTCCTCATGGGAGATGCACCATTGAGCTACACCAGTAACACTTTCTCTATAAAGTTGATCGCCCATCACAGTAAAAGCCTTCGATCTGCGGACAAACTGCTTAGCTTTAGCTTCGTCTTCATGGAGTTCTCGCCTCCGGATTTATGCAATGTATGGTACTGTCCACTCGGGCGTGATCGCCAGAATTTCCATAACTAAATCAACGACTTTTGGAACATCAATCTTAGTCGGATTGGAGGTGCTTATAGGTTGTGGGGGCTCTTCAGTGAAAGGATCCTCTTGCATGAAGGACTATGTAAGTGTTCCACGAACACATTGCTGGGGACAGGTTTCTGAGTGGACCCAATCTTGGCCAGTTCATCAACTACTTAATTTTTCAATCAGGGAACATGGTGGAGTTTGATACGTCTCCAACGTATCTATAATTTTTGATGGTTCCATGCTATTATCTTGTCAAACTTTGGATGTTTTGTATGCCTTTTATATCTTTTTTGGGACTAACTTATTAACTTTGGATGTTCCTGTTTTTTCCGTGTTTTTGACCATTTTCAAAGGACAACATTAAATGGAGTCCAAACGGAATAAAACCTCCGAAAAGATTTTTTTTTCCGGAACAGAAGATACACAGGGAGCGTCAGAACCAAGGCAGAGGCCACCAGGGGAGGCCACAAGCCCCCTAGGCGCGGCCAGGGGGGCCCGCGCCTGGCAGGCTTGTGGGCCCCTTATGGGTCCTCTGCCCTACTTCTTCCGCCTATAAATCCCCGAAAAATCTAAAACCACGAGAGAGATCCACGAAAATACTTTTCCGCCGCCGCAAGCTTCTGTCTCCGCAAGATCCCATCTGGGGCATGTTCTGGTGCCCTGCCGGAGGGGGGATTCAGATATGGAGGGCTTCTTCATCAACACCATTGCCTCTCCGATGATGCGTGAGTAGTTCACCATAGACCTTAGGGTCCATAGCTAGTAGCTAGATGGCTTCTTCTCTCTCTTGGATCTTCAATACAAAGTTCTCCATGATCTTCATGGAGATCTATCCGATGTAATCTTCTTTTGCGGTGTGTTTGTCGAGATCCGATGAATTGTGGATTTATGATCAGCTTATCTATGAATCTTATTTGAGTTTCTTCTGATCTCTTATATGCATGATTTCATATCCTTGTAATTCACTTTGAGTTGTGGGTTTTGTTTGGCCACCTTGATCTATGATTCTTGCAATGGGAGAAGTGCTTGGTTTTGGGTTCATACCGTGCGCTGACCTCACCTAGTGACAGAAGGGGTACCGAGGCACGCATCATGTTGTTGCCATCAATAGTAAAAAGATGGGGTTTATATCTATTGCATGAATTTATCCCTCTACATCATGTCATCTTGCTTAAGGCGTTACTCTGTTTGTCATGAACTCAATACACTAGATGCATGCTAGATAGCGGCCAATGTGTGGAGTAATAGTAGTAGATGCAGAAAGTATCGTTCTACTTGTCTCAGATGTCATGCCTATATGTATGATCATTGCCTTAGATATCGTCATGACTTTGCGCTGTTCTATCAATTGCTCGACAGTAATTCGTTCACCCACCGTAATATTTGCTATTTTGAGAGAAGCCTCTAGTGAACACTATGGCCCCCGGGTCTACTTCACATCATATTTTCAGCCCTACACTTTTACTTTGTTGCACTTTTCGCCTTCAGATCTCGCCTTGCAATCAATCGTGTAGGGATTGACAACCCCTTTGTAGCGTTGGGTGCAAGTTTGGTGTTTTTGCGCAGGTACATCGGTGCTTCATCTTGATACTCCTACTGGATTGATACTTTGGTTCTCAAACTGAGGGACATACTTACTGCTACTGTGCTGCGTCACCCTTTCCTCTTCAAGGGAAAAATATAATGCAAGCTCAAGAGGTAGCAAGAAGAATTTCTGGCGCCGTTGCCGGGGAGCATCAAGTGAAGCTTATCCAAGTAAGTGTCGCAAACTCATCACTTGCATTTTCCTTTTTTGCCTCTCGTTTTCCTCTCCCCCACTTCTGAAAAACAAAAATTTATAAAAATAGTTTCCTTTTTCGTTCGCCATTTTCTTTTGCTTGCTTTCTGTTCGCTTGTGTGATTATATGCTTTGTGACTTCTGGAATACTAATAATAATGATTTTATTAGTACTCCGATTGCTCCCGCCACTAGTGCGGAATCAAATGAAATCAATGCTGCTTTGCTGAATCTTGTTATGAAAGAGCATTTCTCTGACCTTCCTAGTGAAGATGCCCCATCCCATCTTAATACCTTCATTGAGTTATGCGATATGCAAAATAAGAAAGATGTGGATAATGATGTGATTAAATTGAAGCTATTTTCGTTCTCATTGCGAGATCGAGCAAAAACTTGGTTTTCATCTTTGCCCAAAAATAGTATTGATTCTTGGAACAAGAGCAAAGATGCTTATATATCCAAGTATTTTCCGCCAGCTAAGATTATCTCTCTCCATAATGATATCGTGAAATTTAAGCAAATTGATCATGAAAATGTTGCACAATCTTGGGAGAGAATAAAATTGATGATTAGAAATTGTCCCGCTCATGGCTTGAGTCTTTGGATGATTATACAAATCTTCTACGTGGGTTTGAATTTTGCTTCTAGAAATATCTAGGACTCCACCTTTGGTGGAACTTTCATGGAAATCACCTTAGGAGAAGCCACAAAACTCCTAGACAATATCATGACAAACTATTCTCAGTGGCACACTGAAAGGTCACCTACTAGTAAAAAAGTACACGCTATAGAAGAAATTAACTCGTTGAGTGCTAAGATGGATGAGTTAATGAAATTGTTTGCTAGTAAAGGTGCTCCTTTAGATCCAAATGATATTCCCTTGTCTTCCTTGATTGAGAGTAGCAATGAAAACTTGGATGTTAATTTTGTTGGTAGGAATAATTTTGGCAACAACAATTCTTTTAGAGGAAACTATATTCCTAAGCCTTTTCCTAGTAATCCCTCTAATAACTTTGGCAAGTCCTACAACAATGCCCATGGAAATTACCATAAATTACCCTCTAATCTAGAGAGTAATATTAAAGAGTTTATCAACTCGCAAAAGATTTTCAATGCGTCCGTAGAAGTAAAGCTACTCAAAATTGATGATTTGGCTAGGAGCGTTGATAGAATGTCTCTTGATATTGATGCTTTGAAAGTTAGATGTGCTCCTCCTAAGATCAATATGGATGAAACTTTGAAAGCTATGCGAGTTTCCATGAATGAGAGTAAAGAAAGAACCGCCCAAATTCGTGCTAGACATGAATGGCTTAAAAAGGCGTGTTCTCGTGATGAGAATCACGAAGATCTTAAAGTGCATGTTGTGACTCCCATTGAATCCTTGTTTTCTAGTGTCAAACCTAATTATGATGGGGCTGTATATGAATCCACCTTGGTTGAAAAACGCCCCAATGATTCAGAGTCTATCTATCTTGATGCTAAAAGCATTGAAAGTGGAGTAGAGGATATCAAAACTTTGAGTAGTAATGAAACTACTACTTTGGATTTCAAGGAATTCAATTATGGTAGTTGCTCTTTGATTGAATGTATTTCCTTGATGCAATCCATGCTAAACTCTCCACACGCTTATAGCCAAAACAAGGCCTTTACCGATCATATCGATGATGCTATGATAAAATCTCTTGAGGAGAAACTTGAATTGGAAGTTTCTATTCCTAGAAAACTTCATGATGAGTGGAAACCTACTATCAAAATCAAGATCAAAAACTATGAATGCAATGCTTTGTGATTTGGGTGCTAGTGTTTCCACGATTCCAAAGTCTTTATGTGATGTTCTAGGCTTTAATGAAATTGATGAGTGCTCTCTTAATTTGCATCTTGCGGATTCTACTGTTAAGAAACCCATGGGAAGGATCAATGATGTTCTTATTATTGCAAATAGGAACTATGTACCCGTGGATTTCATTGTGCTTGATATTGATTGCAATCCTACATGTCCTATCATTCTTGGTAGACTTTCCTACGGACTATTGGTGTTGTCATCGATATGAAGATAGGGAATATTAGGTTTCAATTTCCTTTAAAGAAGGGCATGGAACATTTTCCTAGAAACAAAATATGATTGCCTTATGAATCCATGATGAGGGCTACTTATGGTTTGAGTACCAAAGACGACGATACGTGATTCTATCGCCTTATGCCTAGCTAAGGGCTTTAAACAATAGCGCTTGTTGGGAGGCAACCCAATGAATTTATCTTTGCTTTTTTGCTTTCTGTTTTGTTGCATCCACACCATTATAATTCTGTTATGATTGTGTCTTTTGTGTTTCTTTCTGTGTTTGAGCCAAGTAAAACCTTTATGACTAGTTTGGTGATGGTTGTTTGATCATGCTGCAAAAGACAGAAACTTTTCGCTCACGAAATTATTTTTCAATTTTATCCAGAAAGAGCTTTTGAGTTGATTATTTTTGCTTCTGGTTGATATGCCATTTGCCCAAACTATCTTAATTTTTCAGAATTATTGAGATAGCAGAAGTGTACGAAGTATACAGATTGCTACAAACTGGTATGTTTTTGACAGATTCTGTTTTTGTAGTGTTGATTGCTTATTTTGATGAAACTATGGATAGTGTCGGGGGGTACTAGCCATGAAAAGTTAGAATACAGTAATCTAACACCAATATAAATAGAAATCAAGTTTTCTACAGTACCTCAAGAGGTGGTAGTTTCTTTTTTTGTGCTAATGATATCACGAGTTTCAGTTTAAGTTTTGTGTTGTGAAGTTTCCAAGTTTTGGGTGATGTTCTCATGGACAAATGGATAAAGAGTGGAAAGAGCTCAAGCTTGCGGATGCCCAAGGCATCCCAAGCCAAATTCAAGGACACCAAAAAGCCTAAGCTTGGGGATGCCCCGGGAAGGCATCCCCTCTTTCGTCTTCAATCCATCGGTAACGTTACTTGGAGCTATATTTTTATTCACCACATGATATGTGTTTTGCTTGGAGCGTCGTGTATTATAGGAGTCTTTTATTTTTGTTGTGTCACAATCATCCTTGCTTCACACCTTTTGAGAGAGACATGCACTCATCATGAATTTGCTAGAATACTCGTTGAGCTTCGCTTATATCCTTTGAGTTAGGCAATTTAGCTCACATATGCTTCACTTATATCTTTTGAGCTAGATAACTTTGCTCTAAGTGCTTCACTTAGATCTTTTAGAGCATGGCGGTGTCATATTTTGGAGAAATAAGAACTCTCGGTCTTCACTCATATCTTTTTGAGAGTGCTCTCTCTGAGTAACTTGGTAGTTGGATTGTGCTATGAAAGTAGTCCTAAAGGTGATAGGCACACAAAGAGGATACAATAAAACTTCCATATTCTTGTGCATTGATTAGAAAGAGAAGTTTGATTTCTCTCAATTAGTTTTGAGACATGGATTTGGTAGTATTAAGAGTTATGTTAGTAGGGTGTTGTGAATCCAGAAATACTTGTGTTGAAGTTAGTAATTCCCGTAACATGCACGTATGGTGAACCGCTATGTTAGGAAGTCGGAGCATAATTGATTTATTGATTGTCATCCTTTGTGTTGCGGTCGGGATCGCGTGAGGGTTAACACCTACCAACCCTTCCCCTAGGAGTATGCGTTTAGCACTTTGTTTCGATTACTAATAAAAACTTTCGCAATAAGTATGTGAATTCTTCATGACTAATGTGAGTCCATGGTATAGATGCACTTTCATTTTCCGCCTTTGCTAGCCTCTCTAGTGCGGCGCAACTTTTGCCGGTGTACAAACCCACCATATGTCTTCCTCAAAACAACCACCATACCTACCTACTATGGCATTTTCATAGCCATTCCGAGATATATTGCCATGAAACTCCCACCGTTCCGTCTCATGACTTGTGCCGTCACTTACATATTGCCTTTGCATGACTGTAAGATAGCTAGCAAGATGTTTCAATGTCATACGCTAAGCTAGATCGTTGCACATGCCGGTACACTGTCGGAGGCATTTCCTATAGAGTCAGAATCGTTCTAAACATTGAGCTTTGAGTAAATGAAAGTATGATGATCATCATTATTAGAGCATTGTCCCATGTGAGAAATAAAAAAAGAGGCCAAAGTTTCCCAAATAAAAGAGAGAGAGAGAGAGAGATATGGAAAGAGGCCAAAATGCCCAAACAAAATAAGAGAGAAAAAGAGAGAAGGGACAATGCTACTATCTTTTCCACACTTGTGCTTCATAATAGCACCATGTTCTTCATGATTGAGAGTCTCTTGTTTTTTCACAGCCATATGCTAGTGGGGATCTTCATTATATAACTTGGCTTGTATATTACAATGATGGGCTTCCTCAAAATTGCCCTAGGTCTTCGTGAGCAAGCAAGTTGGATGCACACCCACTAGTTCTCCTTTTGTGCTTTCACATACGTATAGCTCTAAGTGCATCCATTGCATGGTAATCCCTACTCTTTCATGTTGATATCTATTGATGGGCATCTCCATAGCCCTTTGATACGCCGAGTCGATGTGACCATCTCCTCCTTTTTGTCTCACAACCTCCACCACACTCTATTCCACCTATAGTGCTATATCCATGGCTCACGCTCATGTATTGTGTGAGACTTAAAAACGTTTGAGAAAGTAAGAGTACGAAAAAAAATTACTTGGCCAATATCGGGGTTGTGCATGATTTAAATTCGTTGTGTGGGGATGATGGAGCATAGCCAGACTATATGATTTTGTAGTGATAATTTTCTTTGGCCTTGTTATTTCGAAAGTTCATGATTACCTTGCTAGTTTGCTTGAAGTATTATTGTTTTCATGTCAATAGCAAACTATTGTTTTGAATCTTACGGATCTGAACATTCATGTCACATGAAAGAAGTTACAAAGGTCAAATATGTTAGGTAGCATTCCACATCAAAAATTCAGTCTTTATCACTTCCCTACTCAAGGACGAGCAGGAGTTAAGCTTGGGGATGCTTGATACGTCTCCAACGTATCTATAATTTTTGATGGTTCCATGCTATTATCTTGTCAAACTTTGGATGTTTTGTATGCCTTTTATATCTTTTTTGGGACTAACTTATTAACTCAGTGCCGAGTGCGAGTTCCTGTTTTCCGCGTTTTTGACCCTTTTCATAGGAGAATATTAAACGGAGTCCAAACGGAATAAAACCTCCGAAAAGAGTTTTTCCGGAACAGAAGATACGCAGGGAGCGTGAGAACCAAGGCAGAGGCCGCCAGGGGAGGCCACAAGCCCCCTAGGCGCGGCCAGGGGGCCCGCACCTAGCAGGCTTGAGGGCCCCCTGTGGCTCCTCTTCCCTACTTCTTCCGCCTATAAATCCTCGAAAAATCCAAAACCACGAGAGAGATCCACGAAAATACTTTTCCGCCGCCGCAAGCTTCTGTCTCCGCAAGATCCCATGTGGGGCACGTTCTGTTGCCCTGTCGGAGGGGGATTCGGATACAGAGGGCTTCTTCATAAACACCATTGCGTCTCCGATGATGCATGAGTAGTTCACCATAGACCTTCGGTTCCATAGCTAGTAGCTAGATGGCTTCTTCTCTCTCTTGGATCTTCAATACAAAGTTCTCCATGATCTTCATGGAGATCTATCCGATGTAATCTTCTTTTGCGGTGTGTTTGTTAAGATCCAAGGAATTGTGGATTTATGATCAAATTATCTATGAATCTTATTTGAGTTTCTTCTGATCTCTTATATGCATGATTTCATATCCTTGTAATTCTCTTCGAGTTGTGGGTTTCATTTGGCCAACTTGATCTATGATTCTTCCAATGGGAGAAGTGCTTGGTTTTGGGTTCATACCGTGTGGTGACCTCACTCAGTGACGGAAGGGATAGTGAGGCACGCGTCGTGTTGTTGCCATCAAGGGTAAAAAGATGGGGTTTATATCTATTCCATGAATTTATCCCTCTACATCATGTCATCTTGCTTAAGGCGTTACTCTGTTTGTCATGAACTCAATACACTAGATGCATGCTGGATAGCAGTCGATGTGTGGATTAATAGTAGTAGATGCAGAAAGTATCGGTCTACTTGTCTCGGACGTGATGCCTAATACGTCTCCATCGTATCTACTTTTCCAAACTCTTTTGCCCTTGTTTTGGACTCTAATTTGCATGATTTGAATGGAACTAACCCGGACTGACGTTGTTTTCAGCAGAATTGCCATGTTGTTGTTTTTGTGTAGAAATGAAAGTTCTCGGAACATCCTGAAAATTTAATGAGAATATTTCTGGAAAATATGAAAAATACCTGCGCAAAGATCCACCAAAGGGGATGGGCCAGTGGGCCACAAGCCTTGTTGCCACGGCTCCGCCTGGCCACGGCAACCAAGCTTGTCGGGCCCACGTGGGTCTGCCGCCCCCAACTCCAGCTCTATAAATTCACTTTCGTCCAGAAAAAAAATCAGAAGAGAAGATTTCATCGCGTTTGCGATACGGAGGCGCCGCCACATCCTATTCTTCATCTGGAGGGCAGATCTGGAGTCCGTTTCGGGCTCCGGAGAGGGGAAACCGTCGCCATCATCATCATCAACCTTCTTCCCTCTCCAATTCCATGAAGCTCTTCATCGTTCGTGAGTAATCTATTCATAGACTCACTGGGCGGTGATGAGGAGGATGAGATCTATCATGTAATCGAGTTAGTTTTGACGGGGATTGATCCCTAGTATCCACTATGTTCTGAGATTGATGTTGCTACTACTTTGCCATGCTTAATGCTTGTCACTAGGGCCCGAGTGCCATGATTTCAGATCTGAAATTATTATGTTGTCACCAATATATGTGTGTTTTAGATCCGATCTTGCAAGTTGTAGTTACCTACTATGTGTTATGACCCGGCAACTCCGGAGTGACAATAACCGGAACCACTCCTGGTGATGACCATAGTTTGAGGAGTTCATGTGTTCACCAAGTGCTAATGCGTTGTTCCGGTTCTTTATTAAAAGGAGAACCTTAATATCCCGTAGTATCCTTTTGGACCCCGCTGCCACGGGAGGGATGGACAATAGATGTCATGCAAGTTATTTTCCCTAAGCACGTATGACGACACACGAAATGCATGCCTACATCACATTGACGAACGGGAGCTAGCCACATATCTCTCCGTGTTATAACTCTTGCATGATGAATGTCATCCAAACGAATCACCGACCCATTCCCTATGAGTTTGTCCCACTGTTGTTACTAGTTTTGCTCTGCTGCTCTTACTACTGTTGCTGCTGCTCTTACTTGCTCTGCTCTGCTGCTACTTGCTACTGCTGTTACTTGCTACTGTTGCTACTTGCTACTGTTGTTACTTGCTATTGTTGCTACTTGCTACTGCTGTTACTTGCTATTGTTGCTACTTGCTACTGCTGTTACTTGCTACTGTTACTACTTGCTACTGCTGTCACTACGGATGTTCCTTGCCACTGTTGTTACTCGTTACACTGCTGCTACCTGCTACAATACTTGTTCTCTCGATGTTGATGGGAAAGAATATTTCCCGTCCATGGGCAACTTCTGGCGCCATTGATACGACAGTTAGGAATAGTCTGCCTTGTCAACAGATCGTTTCTGACACCGTTGTTATCATACTACTTTGCTGCTGATACTTTTCTTGCAGATACTAATCTTTCAGGTGTGGTTGAATCTGACGCATTCAGCTGCTAATACTTGAGAATATTCTTTCACTTCCCTTTAGGCAAACCAACAAATTTGGGTTGAATACTCTACCCTCGAAAACTGCCGCGAACCCACGCGTTGGTGGGCCATTGAAAGACAATTGCTAATTGTTGAGCAACTCGGAGCAGTTCTAGCTCCGTTACCGGGGAGGCATCAAGTCAGGAACTCGTCAACAACATTTCTCTAGTGTCGTTGTCGGGGACTACTAGCAACAGCTTTTCTGGCGCTGTTGCCGGGGAAGGGATTGCTATATTCTCTGAGTCACTTGGGATTTATATCTGCTAATCACTATGAAGAATCTGAAAGATCCAAAAACCAAAGTCTTGCCCTCAACTATGAGGGGAGGTAAGGAACTGCCATCTAGCTCTACACTTGATTCACCTTCAGTTATGAGTAAGTTTGCGACACCACCTCCTGCTAGAAATCTAGATATGTCGCCTGTGCTTGATAATGCTTATGATGTTACTGCTAGAGATGCTATGCCTGATGATGCTAGAGATGCTATTTTGCCTGATGATGTTATGCTTGATATTGCTAGAGATAATATGCCTGATACTGCTAGAGATGCTATGCGTGATACTGCTAGAGATGCTATGCTTGATATTGCCAGAGATACTACTTTGCCTGATATGCCACTAGGGGTATTCCTTGATGCTCATATTGCTAGAGTTACTGTCAATCCTCGTGATGCTTCTGAAACTGCCGATACTATTGAGAAAGAACCTGCTTTTGCTCCTGCTAGATCTAGCTCTCCTAGATATGAATTGCCTGATATACCTGAGGGTTACGTTATGGAAGGAGAGATAGCTGAGGATTTTCTTGCGTATAAGGATGCCTATGACGCTGAGAAATTACTTCTCAAGTGGAAGAAAAAAATCTCTGAAAGCTAGGATGAAATACGACCCGAACTTTTCCACTTCACCTATCTTTATCACCGATAAAGATTATGAATTCTCTGTCGACCCTGAGATAATACCTCTAGTCGAATCGGATCCTTTCCACGGTTATGAGTCCGAGACGGTCGTAGCCCATCTTACCAAACTACACGATATAGCCACCCTTTTCACTAGTGAGGAGAAGATCCGCTACTACTATATCCTTAAGCTGTTTCCTTTCTCTCTAAAGGATGACGCTAAAGCCTGGTTCACTTCTCTTGCTCTTGGATGTGTGAGTAGTCCCCAGGATATGGTCTATTACTTCTGTGAGAAATATTTCCCTGCCCATAAGAAGCAAGCTGCCTTGCAGGAAATATACAACTTTGCTCAACTCAAAGAAGAGAGTCTCCCACAAGCTTGGGGGAGGCTCATCCAGCTACAGAATGCTTTGCGTGATCACCCTCTTAAGAAGAACGAGATACTTGATATCTTCTATAACGGACTTACCGATGCTTCTAGAGACCACCTAGATAGTTGTGCCGGTTGTGTTTTTAGGGAACGAACTGTAGATAAAGCTGATACTCTACTGAATAACATCTTGATCAACGATAATGCTTGGACTATTCCCGAACCACCTCCTAAGCCAACTCCGAAGAAAAGAGGTATTCTATTCCTTAGTCCCGAAGATATGCAAGAAGCCAAGAAATCTATGCAAGAGAAAGGCATTAGATCTGAAGATGTCAAAAATCTACCACCTATCAAAGATATCCATGGTCTCGATAACCCGATACAGGTAGTAGAAGTAAATTCTCTCCGTAGGTTTGATGAGAGTGATATTCCTTTTGATTAACCTACTAGCCTATGCTTTGATGAATTTGACAACTTTGTTGCCAAACATTAGAGTTTCAATGATTATGTTAGAAGACATTTGGAACAAAGTACTTGTATGCTTAGTCATTTAAGTGCTTGTGTAGAGAGAAATGTCAATGATCTGAAGCTTCTGAGTAAACATGCCTCTATGATTACTACTCAGGTAGAACAAGTACTTAAAGCTCAGAATGACTTGGTCAATGAATTAAATAACAACTCTGTCAGAGTCATTACTAGAGGAGGCAAAATGACTCAGGAACCTTTGTATCCTGAAGGTCATCCTAAGAGAATTGATCAAGATTCTCAAGGAATTAATGCTGATACACCCAGTCATCCTAAGGAGAAGAAGAAGGATGATATAAACCTACATGTTAGTTCACCAAATACTATCACACCTGAAGAACCAAATGATATTTCTGCTTCGGATGCAGAAACACAATATGGTGATGAACATTAACCTGGTGATAATATGGACACCGATGTTCATAATGATGCTCAATCTAGCAATGATAAGGATGTGGAGATTGGATATACGGTTAATCCTAATAACCCACAACCTAAGAGATACGATAAGAATGACTTCACTGCTAGGAAGCATGGTAAAGAAAGGGAGCCATAGGTTCAGAGACCTATGCCCTTTCCTCCTAAGCCATCGAAGAAAAAGGATGATGAGGATTTTGAGCGCTTTATTGAAATGATAAGACCCGTCTTTCTACAGATGCGGTTAATTGCTATGCTCAAAATGTCTCCATATGCCAAGTAGATGAAAGATATCGTGACCAATAAACGGAAGATACTAGATCTTGAGATCTCCACCATGCTTGCCAATTACACTTTCAAAGGTGGAACTCCTAAGAAACTTGGTGATCCCGGAGTGCCCACTATACCTTGCTCCATTAAAGGAAACTACGTAAGAACTGCCTTATGTGACCTTGGAGCCGGTGTTAGTGTTATGCCTCTCTCTCTTTATCGTACACTTGAACTGGATAAGTTGATACCCACTGAAATTTCTCTGCAAATGGCCGACAAATCAACTGCTTTCCCTGTCAGCATTTGCGAGGATGTGCCTGTTCTGGTTGCTAACACCACTATCTTAACAGACTTTGTTATCTTGGATATTCCTGAGGACGATACCATGGCTATCATCCTCGGAAGACCCTTTTTAAACACTGCAGGGGCTGTTATAGATTGCAACAAAGGCAATGTCACTTTCCATGTCAACGGTAATGAGCATACTGTGCACTTTCCGAAGAAACGATATCAAGTACATTACATCAATGCTATCGGAAAAACTTCATCGATTCTTATTGGGAGCTTTGAATGCCCTATTCCTCGTGTCAAGATGAAGTATGATTTGCTTGTTGGGGAGATACATATCCCCATTGAGGTGACTTAGTGGCTATTCGATAATTCTCCGTTCTCTTTTGCGATTCGGAAAAGTTTTGTCATGAGGATTTGACCAACCCCATTGACAGATTTCTTTCGATGACCATGAAATGGATGAACCAAAGAGTCACATACCTGTGTTTTAAGCTTTCACTTTCTGTTGCTTAGAAGAAAAATGATAGATTTAGTTTAGTTTTCCCTATTTTCTGTCTTAGCGTATGGTAGAAAAATACACTGAAAATAAAAGTTCTCTGATGGTCCAAAAATCTAGTATGATTTTTCTGGAATAATTGAAAAATACTGGGACTGAGAACTGGCCTGGGCGCCACACCAGTGGGCCACAAGCGCTGTCACCGCGGCCACCCCCCCTGGCCGCGGCAAGCAAGCTTGTGGGGCCCACAGGGACCCCCTCTACTCATTCCATCTCTCATCATCTTCTTCTACCTCCAGAAAAAATCATTTTGCAGCTCAAACCCGTGTTCTTGCTCATTTGGCTGTGATTTTCAATCTCCTTGCTCAAAGCACCATTCTCCGAACCGTTTTGGGGAAATTACTCCTTGGTAAGTGACTCCTCCATTGGTCCAATTAATTTTTGCTCTAGTGCTTTATCCTTCACGTATTCTTGCTACCTTGGTGACCCTATTCTTGAGCTCGAAATGTTGATTTTAGATGGTCCCAAGTAGTTTTAGCGCGTGATACGGTCTCTAGGAACTAGTAGGAGTAGTTGCTACAAGGTGTGGTTGGTCTTTATTCACTTTTCTCTTGAACTTCAAAATTTCAGGAAAAAGAAATTATGTTCACGAGGAAGTTTCATGGTGGTTCCTCAAATAAGACGGGTCCCAGTCTTTCTATTCAGGAGGTCGAACCTTATCAACTAAGGGACGCACCGGTACAACCATGTGAATGGCCTTCCGATGAGTTCATGATCGAAGCAGGCTTCAAGGATGAGTTTGATACACTTGTCCGCAATGCCGGGTTACAAGAATTCATCTCAGATAAATGTGAACAGTATGCTTTGCTCACTGCCTCTTCGTGCGTAGATTTAAATTTTCTGTTGGCCGTGACTCATCCATACTGTTTGATCTGTATGATAAATCCAATGCCATGGATTTGGAGGATTTCAATAGAATTTGCAAAATACCCGATGGGGGTAACCTTAAAGATCCTGCTAAGTCTTCGGTTAGAGATTTTTTCTCTAGTATTTCTATTGGAGAAACAAGAGACATCACGCAAGCTACCATACGAAGCATTCATTTCCCTGCCTCGCACTACTTTGCCCTCTTCATAGGTAGATGCATTAACGGCAAGGTTGAACATTGTCACCTATGCGCATCCGACCTTAGTATCCTTAAGAGCGCAGTGACGGGTGACAAAAGCTTCAACACGGGAGCTATTATTGCAATGAGGCTGAATAAGAATGCTATTGATGGGGATTTCTTTGGCGGCATCTATGCCACTCGCATAGCAAATTTTCTTGGAGTACCCATCCGCGCAGGATATCCCCCGCTCCATACAGCTTTCCTTGACCGCATCGCTTTGACACGCTACCAGTTCCTTGAGAGGGATGATGAATCCCTCCTATACCGATTGGTATTTAACAGGCAGCGTGTTTTCCATATTACCCTTCCTTCTCCTGCTTTCTTTGACTTTCAGGTTAAACGGAGATACTACATAACCATAGGAGAGGCAGGGGAGTATGAGAGGGAGGCGACGGCTGCTCGTCTTTGTGAGGCAGCTATTCAGGCAGTGGCTGCAGCGCTCTCGTATAACCCCGATTATGATTTTGGGTTTCGTCAGGACCGTCCTTTGGAGTAGACCAAGCTAGGCCAAAAGCCTAAGCTTGGGGGAGTACGTGTTTGCACTAACTTTACATTCATGCTTATGCATTCACCTTGTTAGCCGGTGTTTACACTCTGCCAATGTGTTATCCATGCTAGTTTATTTTTGTTTTCTTGTTTTCTTGTTTTGTGTCCTTTTGAGAAAACCCAAAAAGATTTTCCTTTCTTCTTTTGCTTGTTGGGAGCTTTCCTGTGTAAAGAGTTTTCTTTTTCTTTGGGTCAAGGTAGAAGATATAGGTTACAATGTTTAGTGGCTCTTGTATGCATACATGCTTAGCTTTCAAAGAGCCATATTACTTTGTCTTCTCCTTTGTGTTTACCTGCAGATTTTAGCTTAGTCCAATGCACGAGCACTCTTATTATTGTTCACATCGTTCGATTGTGCAAGTGAAAGGCAATAATGATGATATATGGAAAAGCGACTGAGACTGGAAAAGCTGGTATGAACACTATCTATTTTGTTTTTGTAAATATGACTATCTTCTCGTCCCAGATTTAGGTTTGTTGTGAGAGAACCATGTTTGCAATGACAACAAAAAGATCATAGTTTCTGATGCCATGCTTATTTAGCTAGGAGCTTATAATGGTTTGTCTTGAATGCCAACATAGATTTTGAGATGACTATGATGTAGTATGATAGGATGGTATTCTCCTTTGAATGATTCAAGTGGCTTGACTTGGCGCATGTTCATGCATGTAGTTGAAACAAATTCAACATAGCCTCTATGATGTTCGTGTTCATGGTGATTTATATCCTGTTCATGCTTGCACTCAATGTTAGTCAAACTCATTGCATCTTGATTACTGTTGTCGCTCTCTAGTTGGTCGCTTCCCAGTCTTTTGCTAGCCTTCACTTGTACTAAGCGGAATACTGCTTGTGCATCCACTTCCATAAACCCAAAAAAATTTCCATGAGAGTCCACCATACCTACCTATTTGCAGTATCTACCTGCCGTTCCAAGTAAATTTGCATGTGCCATTCTCTAAACCTTCAAGAACTAATCTACTTTGCATGCCCGAACCGCTCATGTGGTGACAGGGGGCTATTCGTATCTTCCATGTTAGGCGTGTTATCCTCGACATGTGTTTATTCACTATCATTCACGAGAAAGGGGCCGGTAATTGGAATGCCCAGTTCCACGCTTAAATCGAAAACATAACTGTAAACCAAGACTCCCCCCGGATTGATGTTAGTATGGACGGTACCCGAGGATTCGGCTAGCCGTGGAGTGTGATTGATTGGTGGTGGGGAGTTAAAACTTCACTTTTCTGTTTGGGAACCACCTATAGCATGAGTAGCGTGGAAGATATTGAGAACTCTTGGTCATTGCGTTGACAATGAAAGCATGCCACCCAAAATTATTATCTCTGTTTTCAAAGCTTGAGCTCTGGCACCTCTGCAAATCAATGCTTCCCTCTGCGAAGGGTCTGTCTTTTTATTTTCCTGTTGAGTCATCCTCCTCCTATATAAGCACCAATTAGAGCGCACCTCTATCATTTTTATGCTTTGCTTTTGATGGATATTGAGTATGACTATGACTGGATCTTCGTTGCTATGAATTACAATGTTTAGTCAGCCCTTGATCTTTGAAAGTGCTCTGCATTTATGTTTTGCGGTCTCAGAAAGAGCTAGCAAGATACCACCTATTCATATTGCTTCATGCTTGTTTTGATTGAATTGTTGGTATCTGAAACTCATTATTATTTGCTTGCTAGCTGATTATGCCATTGGTATTAGTTTATCGTGAGACCTTTGTGTCACTTGCTTATGTGGTTAACTTGTGATCTTGCTGAAATTCTGGTTATGAGTTAGACATAGTTGCAACAACAAGATCAAACAGAGTTTGTCAAAGTTTTTCTTTCTCTTTCAGTTTGTCAACTGAGTTGCTTGAGGACAAGCAAGTTTTTAAGATTGGGGGAGTTGATACATCTCCATCGTATCTACTTTTCCAAATTCTTTTGCCCTTGTTTTGGACTCTAATTTGCATGATTTGAATGGAACTAACCCGGACTGACGTTGTTTTCAGCAGAATTGCCATGGTGTTGTTTTTGTGCAGAAATGAAAGTTCTCGGAACGTCCTGAAAATTTACGGAGAATATATCTGGAAAATATGAAAAATACCTGTGCAAAGATCCATCGGAGGGGATGGGCCAGTGGGCCACAAGCCTTGTTGCCGCGCCCCCTGGCCGCGGCAACCAAGCTTGTGGGGCCCACGTGGATCTGCTGCCCCCAACTCCAGCTCTATAAATTCACTTTCGTCCAGAAAAAAATCAGAAGAGAAGATTTCATTGCGTTTGCGATACGAAGGCGCCGCCAGATCCTGTTCTTCATCTGGAGGGCAGATCTGGAGTCCGTTTCGGGCTCCGGAGAGGGGAAATCGTCGCCATCGTCATCATCAACCTTATTCCCTCTCCAATTCCATGAAGCTCTACATCGTTCGTGAGTAATCTATTCATAGGCTCGCTGGGCGGTGATGAGTAGGATGAGATCTATCATGTAATCGAGTTAGTTTTGACGGGGATTGATCCCTAGTATCCACTATGTTCTGAGATTAATGTTGCTACTACTTTGCCATGCTTAATGCTTATCACTAGGGCCCGAGTGCCATGATTTCAGATCTGAAATTATTATGTTGTCACCAATATATGTGTGTTTTAGATCCGATCTTGCAAGTTGTAGTTACCTACTATGTGTTATGACCCGGCAACCCCGGAGTGACAATAACCAGAACCACTCCTCGTGATGACCATAGTTTGAGGAGTTCATGTGTTCCCCAAGTGCTAATGCGTTGTTCCGGTTCTTTATTAAAAGGAGAACCTTAATATCCCGTAGTATCCTTTTGGACCCCGCTGCCACGGGAGGGATGGACAATAGATGTCATGCAAGTTCTTTTCCCTAAGCACGTATTACGACACACGGAATGCATGCCTACATCATATTGACAAACGGGAGCTAGCCACATATCTCTCCGTGTTATAACTTGTGCATGATGAATGTCATCCCAACAAATCACCGACCCATTGCCTACGAGTTTATCCCACTATTGTTACTTGTTTTGCTCTGCTCTTGTTACTACGGTTGCTGCTGATGTTACTTGCTCTGCTCTGCTGCTACTTGCTACTGCTGTTACTTGCTACTGTTGCTACTTGCTATTGATGTTACTTGCTACTGTTGCTACTTGCTACTATTGTTACTTTCTACTCTTGCTACTTGCTACTGTTGTTACTTGCTACTATTGTTACTTGCTACTGTTGCTACTTGCTACTGTTGTCACTATTGTTGTTCCTTGCCACTGTTGTTACTCGTTACACTGCTGCTACCTGCTACAATAATTTTTCTCTCGATGTTGACGGGAAAGAATATTTCCCGTCCACGGGCAAGTTCTGGCGCCATTGATACGACAGTTAGGAATAGTCTGCCTTGTCAACAGATCGTTTCTGACACCGTTGTTATCATACTACTTTGCTGCTGATACTTTGCTTGCAGATACTACTAATCTTTCAGGTGTGGTTGAATCTGATGCATTCAGCTGCTAATACTTGAGAGTATTCTTTCACTTCCCTTTGGGCGAACCAAGAAATTTGGGTTAAATACTGTACCCTCAAAAATTGTCGCGAACCCACGCGCTGGTGGGCCATTGCAAGACAATTGCTAATGTTTGAGCAACTAGGAGCAGTTCTGGCTCCGTTGCCGGGGAGGCATCAAGTCAGGAACTCGTCAACAACATTTCTCTAGTGTTGTTGTCGGGGACTGCTAGCAATGCCTATATGTATGATCATTGCCTTAGATATCGTCATGACTTTGCGCCGTTCTATCAATTGCTCGATAGTAATTTGTTCGCCCACCGTAATATTTTTGAGAGAAGCCTCTAGTGAACACTATGGCCCCGGGGTCTACTTCACATCATATTTTCAGCCCTACACTTTTACTTTGTTGCAGTTTCCGCCGTCCGATCTCACCTTGCAATCAATCGTGAAGGGATTGACAACCCCTTTGTAGCGTTGGGTGCAAGTTTGCTGTTTTTGCGCAGGTACATCGGTGCTTCATCTTGATACTCCTATTGGATTGATACCTTGGTTCTCAAACTGAGGCAAATACATACTGCTACTATGCTGCATCACCCTTCTCAAACTGAGGGAAATACATACATACTGCTACTATCCACTTCAAGGGAAAAATCCAACGCAAGCTCAAGAGGTAGCAGAGTTCTAGAACTTCAAACTTATTCTCAAGCTTACTTACTGCATGGCAATATCCAGTCATGGCGGGGTTACTGATATCCCATTCCTTCCTCACTTGATTGACCACGAGATCTGAGTCGTCGTATACCATCAATCATCGGATGCCGTGTGAGATGGCCATACGCAACCCATAGAGGAGGGCTTCATATTCAGCCTCGTTCTTGGAGGAATCAATATGAATCTGGAGAACATAGTTGAGCTTGTCGCCTTTTGGAGACACCAATATCACACGAGCATCAGACCCATTCAACATTTTGGAGCCATCAAAGAACATAGTCCATTGTGCCGAGTAAATTTGAGCTGGCTGCTCTTGTTCCACCCACTCGACGATGAAATCAGCAAGGGCTTGAGACTTGATAGCTTTCTTTGCCTCGAACTTGATGTCAAAATGTAACAGCTTGATGGCCCATTTAGCTACATGACCCGATGCGTCCCGATTATTAAGAATTTCTGACAGTGGGGCATCGCTGATGACTGATATCGAATGATCTTGAAAGTAATGCGCCACCTTCTTCGCTGATAAATATATTCCATAAGGAGCTTCTGGTAATGAGGATACCTTTGCTTCAAAGGGGTCAGTACTTCAGAAATGTAGTAGACTAGGTGCTAGACTTTGTAAGCTTTGCCTTCATCTTCTCGCTCGATTGTCAGAATCATGTTGACAACTTGATTAGTAGCTGCGATGTATAAGAGCAGGGGTTCTTTCCTGTTCAGGGCAGCAAGTATCGGCTGGGTGGAAAGCACGGCTTTTAGCTCGACTAACGCTGCTTCTGCCTCATCGTTCCACTCGAACACATCTGATTTTTTCATGAGTTAGGATAAAGCCAATGCCTTCTCACCGAGACGAGAGATGAATTGACTCAACACCTCCAGACAGCCTGTGACCCTCTGGACATCGTGCACAGGCACAGGGATTTTCATTCAGACGATGGCGCCGATCTTCTCGGGGTTAACATCGATCCCACGTTCGAAAACGAGGAAACCGAGTAACTTACCGCCAAGAACTTTGAAAGTGCACTTAGCTGGATTCAGTTTGATATCGTACTTTCTCAGGTTGGCGAATGTCTCTGCCAGGTCAATCAATAGGTCGGAACCTTTGCGAGACTTGACCACAATATCATCCATGTATACTTTGCCATTCCGAATGATTTGATCAAGCACGCACTTCTGGATCATACGCATGAAAGTAGCGCCAACTTTCTTGAAACCAAAAGGCATGGTGATATAACAGAAACACCCGAAAGGGATGATGAAGGCCGTTTTTATTTCATCTGGACCAAACAGACGGATCTGATGGTAGCCAGAATAGGCATCAAGAAAAGATAAACGCTCACACCCCGTAGTCGAATCGACAATTTGATCAATGCGGGGGAGCGGAAAGTGATCTTTCGGGCAAACATTATTGATGTTCTTGAAATCAATACACATATGAAGGGACTTGTATTTCTTGGGGACCTTGACGACATTTGCAAGCCACTCAGAGTGGTAGACCTCGCATATGAACTTTGCCTCCAAGAGTCACGCCACCTCCTCGCTGATTGATTTTCTCTTTTTTGCTGCAGACCGACACAAATGTTCTTTAACAGGCTTTTCCTTCAGATCCACTCTCAGTCGGTGCTCAGACAGTTCCCTAGGTACAGCCGGCATGTCAGCAGGCTTCCATGCAAAGATGTCCCAGTTCTCATGGGGGAACTGGATGAGCTCGGCTTCCTATTTGCTGTCGATTGTTGTTGAGATGTTGGTCGAAGCAGCATTAGGATCTGTCGGGTGGATGTTCACTAGTTTGACTTCACCCGCCGACTTAAAAAGTAGACTCAGAAGCGGGCTTCTTGGAGCGCATCAGGTCGACATGGTCAGTATTCTTCCGGTATTCATCCAGTTCGACCAGAACCATCTGTTGATCAGCCATCTTAGAGCCTTGTTGCAAACACTCTTTGGCTCTCTGTCGATTGCATGTGACTGTGATGACTCCCTTGGGCCCTAGCATCTTCATCTTGAGGTACACGTAACATGGATGGGCCATGAAACAAGCATAGGCCGGACAACCAAGGGTGGCATGATATGCACTCTGGAAATCCACCACCTCGAATGTCAACTTCTCCTTGCAAAAGTTTTTGTCACAACCAAAAACGATGTCCAATGCAATCTGGCCGAGTGACTTGGCCTTTTTTCGAGGAATGACTCCATGGAACTGCATATTGCTCTCGCTGAGTCGGGACATCGGAATGCCCATCCCTTTAAGAGTATCCGCATACAAAATATTCAACCCGCTTCCTCCAGCCAACAGAACCTTGCGGAGCTAAACACCTTCCACAACTAGATCAACCACCAGAGCCTGTCGACGGGGAGTAGCTACATGAGCACCGTGATTCGACTGATCAAACGTTATGGGGGTCTGCGACCACTTGAGGTATGTGGTGGTGGTGGGTACAGCCATGTTGATCTCTCTGTTAATGACCTTCAACCGACTCCTGATCTCCACGTCAGCAAAAATCATCAGGGTTGCTTGAACTTCTGGGAAATCATCTTTCTCTTTGTCATTCTCCTTTTCAGGATCCTTCCCACTCGACTGGTCTTCTTTAAACTGTTGGATCAACAACCTACACTAATGAGTGGTGTGCTTGGGCAATATCAGATTGCCATCTTCATCTTTCTTCGTGTAGATTACACACGGTTGATCCAGAACATCTATCTGACCCTTAGACTTCTTTGGGGGAAATTTCCCTTTGTGTTTTCCCTTGACTTTTCCTTGTGCCTCCAGGGCGGCCGCTGATATGTCTCCATCGTATCTACTTTTCCGAACTCTTTGCCCTTGTTTTGGACTCTAATTTGCATGATTTGAATGGAACTAACCCGGACTGACGTTGTTTTCAGCAGAATTGCCATGGTATTGTTTTTGTGCAGAAATGAAAGTTCTCGGAACGTCCTGAAAATTTACGAAGATTTTTTCTAGAATAAAAGAAAAAATACCTCCGGAAAGATCTACCGGAGGGGGCGTGCCAGTGGGCCACAAGCCCACCGGCCGCGGCCACCCCCTATGGCCGCACCGTGCAGGCTTGTGGGGCCCACGTGGCACCACCGCCCCCAATCTCAGCTCTATATCTTCCGTTTGGCCTGAAAAAAATCAGAGAGGAGGTTTTATCGCGTTTTGTGATACGGAGGTGCCACCACATCCTGTTCTTCATCTGGAGGGCAGATCGGGAGTCCGTTCCGGGCTCCGGAGAGGGGAAATCGTCGCCATCATCATCATCAACCTTTCTCCATTGACAATTCCATGATGCTCTTCATCGTTCATGAGTAATCTCATCGTATGCTTGCTGGACGGTGATGAGTTGGATGAGATCTATCATGTAATCGAGTTAGTTCTTGAAGGGGATTGATCCCTAGTATCCACTATGTTCTAGATTGATGTTGCTACTACTTGGCTATGCTTAATGCTTGTCACTAGGGCTCGAGTGCCATGATTTCAGATCTGAACCTATTATGTTGTCGCTAATATATGTGTGTTTTAGATCCTATCTTGCAAGTTGTAGTCACCTACTATGTGTTATGACCCGGCAACCCCGGAGTGACAATAGCCGGAACCACTCCCGGAGATGACCATAGTATGAGGAGTTCATGTATTCACTACGTGTTAATGCGTTGGTCTGCTTCTTTATTAAAAGGAGAACCTTAGTATCCCGTAGTTTCCATTAGGACCCCGCTGCTACGGGAGGGATGGACAATAGATGTCATGCAAGTTCTTTTCCCTAAGCACGTATGACTACATACGGAATACATGCCTACATTAGATTGACGAATGGGAGCTAGCCACATATCTCTCCGTGTTATAGCTATTACATGATGAATCACATCCGTCACACTCATCCATCACCGATCCACTGCCTATGAGTCTTTTAATACTTGTCCTCGCTACGTTTCTTTGCCTAGGCTTGTCCCTTGCTACAAGAGGGATTGGGCTACTTTGGTGCTGCTGTCACTATTGTTGTTACTTGTTACTTTGCTGCTGCTGTCACTATTGATGTTACTTGTTACTTTGCTACTGCTGCTACTGCTGCTACTACTATTCCTTACTACTCCGTTGTTACTTGTTGCAAGACTTTGTTGGCGCTGTTGTCGAGGCTAGGTAAGCGGTACTGACAATCCCGTCAACCAAGGCTTTTTCTGGCACCGTTGCTATCATACTACCTTGCTACTGATACTTTGCTTGTAGACACTAATATTTCAGGTGTGGTTGAATTGACAACTCAACTGCTAATACTTGAGAATATTCTTTCGCTTCCCCTTGAGTCGAGTCAATAAATTTGGGTTGAATATTCTACCCTCGAAAACTGCTGCGATCCCATACGCTTGTGGGACATCAAGGATTTTTCTGGCGCCGTTGCCGGGGAAACACAGCTATATTCTCTGAGTCACTTGGGATTGAGGTCTGCTGGTCACTATGAGGAATCCGAAAGATCCAAGAACTAAAATCCTACCTTCCACTACGAGGAGAGGTAAGGAATTGCCATCTAGCTTTGCACTTGATTCACCCTCAGTTTTGAGTAAGTTTGCGACTTCGCCTCCTGCTAGAAATCTTGATATGTCGCCTCTGCTTGATGATGCTACTTCTGCTGCCCATGATGCTTATGATGCTATGCTTGATACTATGCCTGATGATGCTATGCTTGATACTATGCTTGCTATGCCTGATACTGCTTTGCCACTTGGTGTCTTTGATGCACATATTGCTAGAGTTGCTGCTAGATGTGATGATGCTTCTGAAACTGCTCATACTATTGAAGTAGAACCTGCTACTATGCCTGAGTCTGTTATGCCTGATACGCGCTATGTTATGGAGGGATAGATAGTTGAGGACTTTCTTGCGTGTAAGGATAACTATGATGTTGAGAAACTTATACGCAAGTGGAAAGAAAAATCTCTGAACGCTAGGATGAAATACGACCCGAAGTTTGCTACTTCACCTATCTTTGTGACCGATAAGGATTATGAATTCTCTGTCGACCCTGAGTTAATCACTCTGGTCGAATCTGATCCTTTTCACAGTTATGAATCTGAAACGGTTGTAGCCCATCTTACCAAACTGCACGATCTAGCCACCCTATTCACTAGCGAGGAAAAGATCTGCCACTACTATATGCTCAAGTTGTTTCCTTTCTCGCTAAAGCATGATGCTAAGACCTGGTTCACTTCTCTTGCTCCTGGTTGTGTGTGTAGCCCCCAGGATATGGTCTACTACTTCTCTAAAAAATATTTCCCTGCCCATAAGAAGCAAGCTGCCTTACAGGAAATATACAACTTTGCTCAAGCTGAAGAAGAGAGTCTCCCACAAGCTTGGGGGAGGCTTATCCAGCTACTGAATGCTTTGCTTGATCACCCTCTTGAGAAGAATGAGATACTTGATATCTTCTATAATGGACGTACCGATGCTTCTAAAGCCACCTAGATAGTTGTGCCGGTAGTGTTTTTAGGGAACGAACCATAGAACAAGCTGAGATTCTACTGAATAACATCTTGTGCAATGAAAATAGTTGGACTATTCCCGAACCACCTCCTAAGCCAACTCCAAAGAAAAGAGGTATTCTATTCCTTAGTCCTGAAGATATGCAAGAAGCCAAGAAATCTATGCAAGAGAAAGGCATTAAATCTGAAGATGTCAAAAATCTACCACCTATCAAAGAGATCCATGGTCTCGATAACCCGATACAGGTAGTAGAAGTAAATTCTCTGCATAGGTTTGATGAGAGTGATATTCCTTTTGATAAACCTGCTAGCTTATGCATGGATGAATTTGATAACTTCATTGCCAAACAACAAAGTTTCAATGATTATGTTAGCAGACAACTGGAAAAGAATGCTCGTATGCTTAGTCATTTAAGTGCTTGTGTGGACAGAAATGTCAATGATCTTAAGCTTCTGAGAAAACATGCCTCTATGGTTACTACTCAGGTAGAACAAGTACTTAAAGCTCAGAATGACTTGCTCAATGAGTTGAATGAAAATTATGTTAGAGTCGTCACTAGAGGCGGTAGAATGACCCAGGAACCTCTATATCCCGAGGGCATCAGAAGAGAGTAGAACAAGAGTCTCAAGGAGTTAGCACTGATGCACCTAGTCATCCTAGAAAGAAGAAGAAAGATGATAGGAACCTGACGCTAGCAACCCTGTTGCTGCTACACCTGGGAGTCCAAACGATGCCTCTGTCTTTGATGCTGAAACACAATCTGGTGATGAACATGAGCCTAATGATAATATCAATAGTGATGTTCATGAAGATGCTCAGCCTAGCAATGAAAAGTATGTGGAGATTGAACCTACTGTTGATCTTGATAACCCACAGCCTAAGAATATACGATATGATAAGAATGACTTCACTGCTAGGAAGCATGGTAAAGAAAGGGAACCATGGGTTCAGAAACCTATGCCCTTTCCTCCTAAACCATCCAAGAAAAAGGATGATGAGGATTTTGAGCACTTTGTTGAAATGATCAGACTTGTCTTTCTCCAAATGCGTTTGACAGATATGCTCAAAATGTCTCCGTATGCTAAGTACATGAAAGATATTGTGACTAATAAGAGGAGGATACCTGATCTTGAGATCTCCGCCATGCTTGCTAATTACACTTTCAAGGGTGGAACTCCTAAGAAACTAGGTGATCCCGGTGTGCCCACGATACCTTGCTCCATTAAAGGCAACTATGTTAGAACTGCGTTATGCGACCTTGGAGCTGGTGTTAGTGTTATGCCTCTCTCCCTTTATCGTAGACTTGAACTGGATAAGTTGACACCCACTAAAATCTCTCTGCAAATGGCCGACAAATCAACTGCTTTCCCTATCGGCATTTGCGAGGATGTGCCTGTTGTGGTTGCTAACACCACTATCTTAACAGACTTTGTTATCTTGGATATTCCCGAGGACGATGCCATGGCTGTCATCCTCGGAAGACCCTTTTTAAACACTGCAGGGGCTGTTATAGATTGCAACAAAGGAATGTCACTTTCCATGTCAATGGTAATGAGCATACGGTGCACTTTCCGAAGAAACAATATCGAGTACATTGCATCAATGCTATCGAGAAAACTTCATCAATTCTTATTGGGAGCTTTGAATGCCCGATTCCTCGTGTCAAGATGAAGTATGATTTGCTTGTTGGGGAGATACATATCCCCATTGAGGTGACCTAGTGACTATTCAAAAATTCTCCGTTCTCTTTTGCGATTCGAGAAAGTTTTGTCAAGGGGATTTGATCAACCCCATTGACGGATTTCTTTCGATGACCATGAGATAGATGAATCGAGGAGTCACAAACCTCTGTTTTAAGCTTTCACCTTCGGTTGATTAGAAGAAAAATGATAGATTTTCCCTGTTTCTTGTCTTAGCATCTGGTAGAAAAATACCCCGAAAATAGAAGTTCTCCGAACGCTGTGAAAATCTAGTATGATTTTTTCTGGCATATTTGAAAAATACTAGGACAAAGAGTCTATCTGGGGGGGCCACACCAGTGGGCCACAAGCCCTAGGGTCACGGGCACCCCCTGGCCGTGCCACCTAGGCTTGTGGGGCCCACAGGCACCCCCCCTCCACTCATTCTTTCTCCCATCCGCTTCTCCTACCTCCAGAAAAAATCGTTTCGCAGCTCAAACCCGTGTTCTTGCTCCTCTTGCTGGGATTTTCGATCTCTTTGCTCAAATCACCGTTCTCCGGACTGTTTTGGGGAAATTACTCCTTGGTAAGTGACTCCTCCATTGTTCTAATTAGTTTTTGCTCTAGTGCCTTATATTCCGCGTATTTTTGCTGCCTTGGTGACCATGTTCTTGAGCTTTGTATGCTGATTCTAGCTGGTCCCAAGTAGTTTTGATGCGTAATATGGCCTCTAGGCACTTGTGGGAGTAGTTGCTACTAGTTTAGTTGAGCCTTGTTCACTTTTCCTTTGGTTCACTGAAAATTTCAGAAAAGGAAGATGTTCAGGAGAAACTATCATGGTGGTTCCTCAAGCAAGAGAGGTCCCCGTCTTGCGACTCGGGAGCCTGATCCTTACCAACCTAGGGACACGCAGGTACAACCATGTGAATGGCCTTCTGATGAATTTATTATTGAGGCAGGTTTCAAAGATGAGTTTGATGCATTTGTTCGCAACGTCGGACTCAAAGAATTCATCTCCAATAAACGTGAACAGTATGTTGCTCTCACTGCCTCTTTTGTTCGTACATTAAAATTTTCAGCTGGCCATGAGCCATCGGTACTGTTTGATCCCTATGATAAATCGTATACCATGGATTTAGAGGATTTCAGTAGAATTTGCAAAATACCTATTTGGGGTAACCTCAGTGATTCTCCTAAATCTTCGGTTAGAGATTTTTTCACTGGTATTACGGTCGGAGAAACTAGAGACATTACACAATCTACCATGGGGAGTATTCATTTTCCTGCCTTGCATTACTTTGCCCTCTTCATAGGCAGATGCATTAATGGCAAGATTGAGCATTGTCACCTCTGTGCACCCGACCTCAGTATCCTTAAGAGCGCAGTGACGGGTGATAAAAGCTTCAACATGGGAGCTATTATAGCAAGGAGGCTGAATAAGAATGCTATTGAAGGGGATTTCTTTGGTGGGATCTATGCCACTCGCATAGCAAATTTTCTTGGAGTACCCATCCGCGAAGGAGATCCCCCGCTCCATACAGCTTTCCTTGACCGCGTCGCCATGACACGCTACCAGTTCCTTGAGAGGGATGATGAATCCCTCCTATACCGATTGATATTTAACCAACAACGCGTTTTCCATATTACCCTTCCTGCTCCTACTTTCTTTGACTTTCAGGTAAAACAGAGATATTACATAACCAGAGGAGAGGCACAGGAGTATGAGAGGGAGGCGACCGCTGCTCGTCTTCGTGAGACAGCTATTCAGGCAGTGGCTGCAGCACTCCCGTATAACCCCGATTATGATTTAGGGTTTCGCTAGGACCATCCTTGGGAGTAGACCAATTTAGGCCAAAAGCCTAAGCTTGGGGGAGTACGTGTTCTCACCGACTTTACATTCTTGCTTATGCTTTTACTTTGTTAGCCGGTGTTCACACTTTGCCATTGTATCATCCATGCTAGTTTATTTTCTTTTTCTTGTTTTCTTTTCGTGTGTCTGTCTAGTTTGAGAAAACCCAAAAAGATTTTTCTTTTCTTCTTTTGCTTGTTGGGAGCTTTCCCGTGTAGATAGTTTTCTTTTTCTTTGGGTCAAGGTAGAAGATATTGGTTACAATGTTTAGTGGCTCTTGCATGCATACCTACTTAGCTTTTGAAGAGCCATATTACTTTGTGTTCTCCTTTATGTTTGTCTGCAGATTTTAGCTTCAGTCCAATGCACGAGAACTCTTATTATTGTTCACATTGTTCGGTCGTGCAAGTGAAAGGGAATAATGACGATATATGATGAAGTGACTGAGCCTGGAAAAGCTGGTATGAACTCGATCTATTTTGTTTTTGTAAATATGACTAGCTCATCATGCCTGATTCAGCTTTGTTGTGAGAGAAACATGTTTGCAATGACAACTTAGAGATCATAGTTTCTTATGCCCTGCTTATTTAGCTAGGAGCTTATAATGGTTTGCCATGGTTGCCAACATGAATGTTCAGATGACTATGATGTAGTATGATAGGATGGTATCCTCCTTTGAATGTTTCAAGTGGCTTGACTTGGCGCATGTTCACGCATGTAGTTGAAACAAAATCAACATAGCCTCTATGATGTTCATGTTCATGGTGATTTATGTCCTACTCATGCTTGTACTTAATGTTAGTTAATCTCAATGCATTTTGATGATTGTTGTCGCTCTCTAGTTGGTCACTTCCCAGTCTTTTGCTAGCCTTCACTTGTACGAAGCAGGAATACTGCTTGTGCATCCACCTCCATAAACCCAAAAGTGGTTCCATATGAGTCCACCATACCTACCTATGTGCGGTATCTACCTGTCGTTCCAAGTAAATTTGCATGTGCCACTCTCTAAACCTTCCAGAAATAATATGTTTTGCATGCCCGAACCGCTCATGTGGTGACAGGGGGCTATTGGTATCTTCCATGCTAGGCGTGTTATCCTTGATATGTGTTTATTCACTATCATTCACGAGAAAGGGGCTGGTAATTGGAATTCCCAGTTCCATGCTCAAATTGAAAAGATAATTGCAAACAAAAGTCCCCTCGGATTGATGTTGGTTTGGACGGTACCCGAGGATTCGGCTAGCCGTGGAGTGTGATTGATTGGTGGTGGGGCTGTCAAAACTTTACTTTTCTGTTTGGGAACCGCCTATAGCATGTGTAGCATGGAAGATGTTGAGAACTCTTAGTCAATGCATTGACAATGAAAGCATGCCACCCAAAATTATTATCTCTGTTTTCAAAGCTTGAGCTCTGGCACCTGTGCAATTCAATGCTTCCCTCTACGAAGGGCCTGTCTATTTATGTTCCTGTTGAGTCATCCTCCTCTTACAGAAGCACCAATTAGAGAGCACCACTATCATTTTTATGCTTTGCTTTTAACTGTGTTGAGTGTGACTATGACTGGATCTTCATTGCCTTGAATTACAATGTTTAGTCAGCCCTTGGTCCTTGAAGGTGCTCTGCATTTATGTTTTGCGGTCTCACAAAGAGCTAGCGAGATACCATCTATTCGTACTGCTTCATGTTGTTTTGATTGAAGTGTTGACACTTGAGGCTTATTATTATTTGCTCGCTAGTAGATTATGCCATTGATATGAGTTTACCGTGAGACCTAGATGTCATTTGCTTATGTGGTTTTCTTGTGATGTTGCTGAAATTCTGGTTATGAGTTAGACATAGTTGCAACAACAAGATCAAATAGAATTCGTCAAAGTTTTTCTTCAGTCTCTCTCAGTTTGTCAACTGGGTTGAGTGAGGACAAGCAAGGCTTTAAGCTTGGGTGACTTGATACGTCTCCGTCATATCTACTTTTCTGAACTCTTCTGCCGTTGTTTTGGACTCTAATTTGCATGATTTGAATGGAACTAACCCAGACTGACGATGTTTTCAGCAGAATTGCCATGGTGTTGTTTTTGTGCAGAAATGAAAGTTCTCGGGACGTCCTGAAAATTTACGGAGATTTTTTTCTGGAATAAAATAAAAATACATGCGCAAAGATCTACCAGAGGGGGCGTGCCAGTGGGCCACAAGCCCACAGGCCGCGGCCACCCCCTATGGACGCGCCGTGCAGGCTTGTGGGGCCACGTGGCACCACCGCCCCCAATCTCAGCTCTATATCTTCTGTTTCGCGTGGAAAAAACTCAGAGAGAAGGTTTCATCGCGTTTTGCGATACGGAGGCGCCGCCACATCCTGTTCTTCATCTGGAGGGAAGATCTGGAGTCCGTTTCGGGCTCCGAAGAGGGGAAATCGTCGCCATCGTCATCATCAACCTTTCTCCATCGACAATTCCATGATGCTCTTCATCGTTCATGAGTAATCTCATCATAGGCTTGCTGGACGGTGATGAGTTGGATGAGATCTATCATGTAATCGAGTTAGTTCGTGATGGGGATTGATCCCTAGTATCCACTATGTTCTAGATTGATGTTGCTACTACTTGGCTATGCTTAATGCTTGTCACTAGGGCCTGAGTGCCATGATTTCAGATCTGAACCTATTATGTTGTCGCTAATATATGTGTGTTTTAGATCCTATCTTGCAAGTCGTAGTCACCTACTATGTGTTATGACCCGGCAACGCCGGAGTGACAATAGCCGTAACCACTCCCGGAGATCTATCATGTAGTCACCTACTATGTGTCTTTTGGATATGTGTGTTCATGTATTCACTACGTGTTAATGTGTTGGTCTGGTTATTTATTAAAAGGAGAACCTTAGTATCCCGTAGTTTCCATTAGGATCCCGCTGCCACGGGAGGGATGGACAATAGATGTCATGCGAGTTCTTTTCCCTAAGCACGTATGACTACATACGGAATACATGCCTACATTAGATTGACGAACGGGAGCTAGCCACATATCTCTCCGTGTTATAGTTGTTACATGATGAATCACATCCGTCACACTCATCCATCACCGATCCACTACCTAGGAGTCTTTTACTACTGGTCCTCGCTATGTTACTTTGCCTAGGCTTTTCCCTTGCTACAAGAGGGATTGGGCCACTTTGCCGCTGCTATCACTACTACTGTTACTTGTTACTTTGCTGCTGCTGTCACTACTGTTGTTACCTGTTACTTTGCTGCTGCTGCTACTACTATTGTTCCTTACTACTCCGCTGTTACTTGTTGCAAGACTTTGTTGGCGCTGTTGCCGAGGCTAGGTAAGCGGTACTGACAATCCCGTCAACCAAGGCTTTTTCGGGCACTCTTGCTATCATACTACCTTGCTACTGATACTTTGCTTGCAGACACTAATCTTTCAGGTGTGGTTGAATTGACAACTCAACTCCTAATACTTGAGAATATTCTTTCGCTTCCCCTTGAGTCGAATCAATAAATTTGGGTTGAATACTCTACCCTCGAAAACTGTTGCGATCCCATACGCTTGTGGGACATCAGACTCTTCTTCTCGAGTGGAACCATCAGCCTTGCGCTTCTGTTTCCGATTGGAATTGCTGCCAGCATCATTGTCAACTGCTTTTCCTTTACCGCTACAGATGTGGTCTTCTTCTTCACCATTGGCGTATCGGGAAGCAATCTCCATCATCTTGCTCATGGACATGTCACTTGTACGACCAAACTTCAAATATAGCTCTTTTTACGTGACACCAGCTTTGAAGGCACAAACTTCCTGGTGTTGAGAAACATTCTCCATCGTGTGATGAAGGGTGGTCCAACGTTGGATATAATCTCTCAAAGATTCATTCGACTCTTGCACGCAAAGTTGCAACTCAGGCAAACTAGCATGATGCTTGCACGTGCCCTCGAATGTTTTGATGAACACTCGGGCGAGATCCTCCCAGCAATAGATGCTAGAAGGAGCCAACTGATTCCGCCATGCCCTCGCCAAACCATCCAACATCAGAGGCAAATGCTTCATGGCGACGATGTCGTTGCCCCCACCAATCTGCACTCCATTCGGTAGTCATCAAGCCATGTTTCAAGCTTAGATTCTCTTGTGAACTTACTTATTCCAGCCACCAACCTGAAGTTGGGGGCATATTAGCTGAACAGATTTCTGTACTGAAGCACTCGGGGCCAGAAACTGCAGTGCCGCTCCCACTCGGACGACCTCTGTCAAAGCCATGTCTGTGAGCTCTGCCCCTGTCAATCCTCCTCTGCGCGAGTACATTTCTCGCATCTAATACATGACTCCACTCGCCACCTAACGGGCGCCTGTCTTCGTAGTGTCGGGACACATATGTACCACTCCTCGGAGGAGAATGCACCCGACGGCGGTCATCACGGTGGTACCGGGGAGAGAACTGATTCCGCTCCTGATCTCTGTGTTGATTCTCTCGGTAACCTCCGCGTGTGCGATGCTGAGGTGAACCTGGACTAAAAATTGAAAGAACTGTATGTGCTCTGGGTGAATTATTGTGCAACCTATTGAGCGACTGTGACACAGCTGAGTTTTGTTGCTATGCTGCTTGAAGCAAAGTACGAAACTGCTCTAAGCCTCTACCATCCATTGAGTCTGATGGCTGAATAAAATCTTCTATCTTAGCAGCGGCTACAACATTTAGTACCGGAGTACGAAATACCTCAAATTTGTTCTACAATCCACTCAGAAAGAGATGTCGCCAATGTCGACTGGAAGCCGGAGGACGGCAACAAGCGTGTCCACTCGACGGTTCTCCAACTCCGTGTTCGTCGCGACCGAACCCGAGCAGGCTCTCCATAGAACCCGCCATGAAGACCTCCACCGCAGGATTGCAGCTCTCGCACTCGGAAGGAACATCAGACTGATCTGACACCGACTGGATTGCGCCCCGAAGAGGTTCAGCAGGCTTGATTGCAGGAATCTGCGGAGATGATGGAGGTGACGCCTGGCGAGACATTTCGTGGTTCACCCATCGCTGAAGTCGTGAGCGACCAGTTCGCTTGTGACGATGAGCAGCGGAGCAAATGGTCGACACCGGAGTCGATGGCTGTCGAAGGACTACGCCAAAGGAGCTTGCACGGAAGTGCATCGCCCCGTGGATCGGGAGTGCCTAGTTGTTGAGAGGCGCCTCCTGAAGCCATGTCGAGTCATCGGCAATGAAGAAGAGTGTGTTGAAATGGATCTCGTCGCCCAAGAACGAATCGCAGCCGGAAGACATGACGGATAATGAAGATTGCAAACTTGCCGGAAGTCGCATAGACGCCTGACCCATGGTGGGCATCAACTTTCGTGGGAATGAACCTAATAATAGAGGTGTAGGGTACGAAAGGAGAGGGCAGAGTCTTAGCTTCGACAAGCTTCTTGATACGTTCACTTTGCATCATGCTTTTATGTTGATATTTCTCGCTTTATGGGCTGTTATTACACTTCATGGTACAATACTTATGCCTTTTCTCTCTTATTTTATAAGGTTTACATGAAGAGGGAGAATGCCGGCAGCTGGAATTCTGGTCTGAAAAGGAGCAAGTTTGAGATACCTATTCCGCGCAACTCCAAAAGCCGTGAAAATCAACGAGGAATTATTTTGGATTTTATAAAAAATATTGGGCGGAAGAAGTACCACAGGGGAGCCACCAGGAGGCCACAAGCCTGCCAGGCGCAACCTACCCCCCTGGCCGCGCCTAGGTGGCTTGTGGGCCCCCTATTGCCCCTTTGGCTCCCATCTTTTGCTATAAGGAGGGTTTCGTTCTAGAAAAAAATCAAAAGGAGGCTTTCAGGAGGAATCGCCGCCGCCACGAGGCGGAACTTGAGCAGAACCAATCTAAAGCTCCGGCAGGGCCGTCCTACCGGCGAAACTTCCCTCCCGGAGGGGGAAATCGCCGCCATCGTCATCACCAACACTCCTCTCATCGGAGGGGATTCATCACCATCAACATCTTCATCATCACCATCTCATCTCCAAACTCTAGTTCATCTCTTGTAACCAATCTCCATCTCGCGACTCCGATTGGTACTTCTAAGGTTGCTAGTAGTGTTAATTACTCTTTGTAGTTGATGCTAGTTGGATTACTCGGTGGAATATCATATGTTCAGATCCTTAATGCTATTCGATACCTCTCTGGTCATGAACATAATTATGCTTTGTGAGTATTCACTTTTGTTCCTGAGGACATGGGATAAGTCTTGATATAAATCTTCATGTGAATTTGTTATTCGTTCGATATTTTGATGCGTTGTATGTTGTTTTTCCTCTAGTGGTGTTATGTGAACGTTGAATACATAAAACTTCACCATTATTTTGGCCTAGAGGAAGGTATTGGGAAGTAATAAGTAGATGATGGGTTGCTAGAGTGACAGAAGCACAAACCCTAGTTTATTCGTTGCTTCGTGAGGGGCTGATTTGGATCCACTAGTGTAATGCTATGGTTAGACTTTGTCTTAATTCTTCTTTCGTAGTTGTGGACGCTTGCAAGAGGGGTTAATCATAAGTGGGATGTTTGTCCAAGTAAGGTCAGCACCCAAGCACCGGTCCTCCCACATATCAAACTGTCAAAGTAGCGAAGGCGAATCATATGAACTTGATGAAAACTAGCTTGACAGAAATTCCCATGTGTCCTCGGGAGCGCTTTACCTCATATAAGAGTTTGTCTAGGCTTGTCCCTTGCTAAAAAAGGGATTGGGCCACTTTGCTGCACCGTTGTTACTTGCTACTTGCTACGAATCATTTTATCACACAACTATCTGTTACCGATAATTTCAGTGCTTGCAGAGAATACCTTGCTGAAAACCACTTGTCAGATCCTTGTGCTCCTCGTTGGGTTGGACACTCGTACTTATTGAAAGGACTACGATAGATCCCCTACACTTGTGGTTCATCAAGACTCTTTTCTAGCGCCGTTGCCGGGGAGTGAAGCGCCTTTGGTAAGTGGAATTTGGTAAGGAAACATTTATATAGTGTGCTGAAATTTATTGCCACTTGTCACTATGGAAACTAATCCTTTGAGGAGCTTGTTCGGGGTATCTTCACCTCGAACGAAAGCACAAGGAGTTGCTACTCAAGCTGCACCTACTGAAAATATTTGTTATGAAATTCCTTCGGGTATGCTAGAGAAACTGTTGGCTAATCCTTTTACAGGAGATGGAACATCACATCCCGACTTGCATCTAATCTATGTAGATGAAGTTTGTGGTTTATTTAAGCTTGCAGGTTTGCCCGAGGATGAGGTCAAGAAGAAGGTCTTTCCCTTATCTTTGAGGGATAAAGCATTGACATGGTATAGGCTATGTGATGATACTGGATCATGGAACTACAACCGATTATAATTGGAATTTCATCAAAAGTTTTATCCTATGCATTTGGTACATCGTGATCGGAATTATATCTATAACTTTTGGCCTCGTGATAGAGAAAGTATCGCTCAAGCTTGGGGGAGGCTTAAGTCAATGTTATCTTCATGCCCCAACCATGAGCTCTCGAGAGAAATTATTATTCAGAACTTTTATGCTCGGCTTTCTCATGATAATCGCACCATGCTTGACACTTCTTGCATCGATTCTTTTATGAAAAGAGATATTGACTGCAAATGGAATTTACTGGAAAGAATTAAATGCAACTCTGAAGATTGGGAGTTTGATGAAGGTAAGGAGCCAGGTATGAATCTTAAGTTCTATTGCGTTAAATCCTTTGTTGAAACAAATACTTTTTGTGATTTTAGCGCTAAACATGGACGTGACTCTGAGATAGTAGCTTCATTATGTGAATCATTTGCTGCTCTTATTAATCTCCCTAAAGAGAAGTGGTTTAAATATCATCCTCCCTTAGAAGTAAATGTAGTTAAACCCAATCCAGTTGAAGAGAAAGTCATTGCTTATAATGATCCTATTGTTCCTAGTTCTTACATTGACAAACCACCTTTCCCTGTTAGAATAAAGTATCATGCTAAAGCTTCAACCGTGATACGTAAGGGCTACATTAGAACACCTACACCCCCTGAGCAAATTAGAGTTGAACCTAGCATTGCTATTATCAAAGATCTCCTGTCCGACATTGTTGATGGCCATGATATTCACTTCTGTGAAGATACTGCTAGAATTGCTAAACCTCATGCTAGAGACAAACATAGGCCTCTTGTTGGCACGCCTATTGTTTCTATTAAGATAGGAGATCATTGTTGTCATGGTCTATGTGACTTGGGTGCTAGTGTTAGTGCAAGACCTCAATTTTTATATGATGAAATTAAAGACGAGATTGCACGTGTCGAGATGGAACCTATTGATATCACTATTCAGCCTGCCAATAGAGATACTATCTTCCCTTTGGGAATTGTTAGAGATGTTGAAGTCTTGTGTGGTAAAACTAAGTATCCTGCTGATTTTCCCGTTCTTGCTACCACACAAGATAGCTTTTGTCCCATCATATTTGGCAGACCTTTCCTCAATACTATCGATGCTCATATTAACTGTGGGAAGCAAACTGTCGCTGTTGGCTTTGAGGGTGTGTCACATGAGTTCAATTTCTCCAAGTTTGGTAGACAACCTCATGAAAAAGAGTTGTCTAGTAAGGATGGAATTATTTACCTAGCTTCTATTCCTGTGCCTTCTACTGATCCTTTAGAGCAATACTTGCTTGAGCATGAAAATGATATGCATATGGATGAAAGCAACGAGATAGATAGAGTTATCTTTGAACAACATCCTATCCTTAAGAATAACTTGCCTGTTGAGATGCTTGGACATCCACCCCCACCAAAGGATGATCTTGTGTTTGAGCTTAAATAGTTACCTGATACTTGTAAGTATGCTTATCTCAATGAAAAAGAGATATATCCTGTTATTATTAGTGCTAGCCTTTCAGAGCATGAAGAAAAGAAATTATTGAAAACTCTGAGGAAGCACCGTGGTGCTATTGGATATACTCTTGATGATCTTAAGGGCATTAGTCCCACTCTATGCCAGCATAAAATTAAAACCGATCCTGATTACAAACCAGTTGCTTTTCATCAACGGAGATTAAATCCTAAGATGAAAGAGGTAGTAAGAAAAGAAATACTAAAGCTCCTGGAAGCAGGTATTATCTATCATGTTGCTCATAGTGATTGGGTAAGTCCGGTGCATTGTGTCCCTAAGAAGGGAGGTATTACCGTTGTCCCTAATGATAAAGATGAATTGATCCCACAGAGGATTATTACTGGCTATAGGATGGTAATTGATTTTAGGAAATTGAATAAAGCCACCAGGAAAGATCATTACCCTTTGCCTTTTATTGACCAGATGCTAGAAAGATTGTCTAAACACACACTTATGCTTTCTAGATGGTTATTCTGGTTTCTCCCAAATACCTGTTGCACAATCTGATCAGGAGCCACTTTTACCTGCCCTTTCGGTACCTTTCCTTATAGACGTATGCCTTTTGGCTTATGTAATGCACCTGCCACCTTTCAAAGATGTATGATGGCTATATTCTCTAAGTTTTGTGAAAAGATTGTTGAGGTTTTCATGGATGACTTCTCCGTTTACGAGTCTTGTTTTGATGATTGCCTCAGCAACCTTGATCGAGTTTTGCACAGATCTAAAGACACCAACCTTGTCTTGAATTGGTAGAAGTGCCACTTTATGGTTAATGAAGGCATCGTCTTAGGACATAAAATTTCTGAAAGAGGTATTGAAGTTGATAAGGCTAAGGTTGATGCGATCGAGAAAATGCCATGCCCTGCAGACATTAAAGGTATAAGAAGTTTCCTTGGTCATGTTGGTTTCTATAGAAGTTTCATTAAGGACTTTTCTAGGATTTCTAGGCCTCTTACCAATCTCTTGCAAAAGGATATTCATTTTGTTTTTGACGATGATTGTGAGGAAGCCTTTGAAATACTTAAGAAGGCCTTGATAACTGCACCTATTGTTCAACCACCTGATTGGAACTTACCTTTTGAAATTATGTGTGATGCTAGTGATTATGTTGTTGGTGTTGTTCTAGGACAAAGAGTTGATAAGAAATTGAATGTTATTCACTATGCTAGTAAAACTCTAGAGTGTGCCCAAAGAAACTATGCTACTACTGAAAAGGAATTTTTAGCAGTCGTGTTTGCATGTGAAAAGTTCAGATCTTACATTGTTGATTCCAAGGTTACTATTCACACTGATCATGCTGCTATTAAGTATCTCATGGAAAAGAAAGATGCTAAACCTAGACTTATCAGATGGGTTCTCTTGTTACAAGAATTTTATTTGCATGTTGTTCATAGGAAGGGTGCTGAGAACCCCGTTGCAGATAACTTGTCTAGGTTGGAGAATGTTCGTGATGACGCACAACCTATTGATGATAGCTTTCTTGATGAGAAATTGAATGTCATCAATGCTTCACGTAGTACACCGTGGTATGCTGATTATGAAAATTATATCGTTACCAAGTAAATACCACCTAGTTTCACATACCAACAAAATAAGAAATTCTTCTTTGATTTGAGACATTACTTTTGGGATGATCCTCACCTTTATAAGGAAGGAGTAGATGGTGTTATTAGATGTTGTCTACCTGAGCATGAATAGGGACAGATCCTACATAAGTGTCACTCCGAGGCTTACGGAGGACACCATGCGGGAGATAGAATTGCACACAAGGTATTGCAATCCGGTTTCTATTGGCCTACCCTCTTCAAGGATGCCCGTAAGTTTGTCTTGACTTGTGATGAATGTCAAAGAATAGGTAATATCAGTAAACGTCAGGAAATACCTATGAATTATTCACTTGTCATTGAACCATTTGATGTTTGGGGTTTTGATTATATCGGACCTTTTCCAAAGTCCAACGGGTATACTCATATCCTAGTTGTTGTTGATTACGTTACTAAGTGGGTAGAAGCTATCCCAACTAGTAGTGCTCATCATAACACCTCTATTAGGATGCTTAAAGAAGTTATTTTCCCTAGATTTGGAGTCCCTAGATATTTAATGACTGATGGTGGTTCACATTTTATTCATGGTGCTTTCCGTAAAACGCTTGCTAAGTATGACGTCAACCATAGAATTGCATCTCCCTATCATCCTCAGTCCTTTGGTCAAGTAGAGCTAAGTAATAGAGAGATTAAACTAATTCTACAAAAAACTGTTAATAGGTCTAGAAAGAATTGGTCTAAGAAGCTTGATGATGCACTGTGGGCTTATAGAACTGCTTATAAGAATCCCATGGGCATGTCTCCGTACAAAATGGTTTATGGTAAAGCATGTCATTTACCTCTTGAGCTAGAGCATAAGGCTTATTGGGCAATCAAAGAGCTCAACTTTGATTTCACACTTGCTGGTGAGAAGAGGTTATTTGATATTAGTTCACTTGATGAATGGAGAACTCGGGCATATGAAAATGCCAAGTTGTTCAAAGAAAAAGTTAAGAGGTGGCATGATAAAAGGATACAAAAACGTGAGTTCAATGTAGGTGATTATGTCTTTCTATACAATTCTCGTTTAAGATTTTTTGCAGGCAAGCTTCTCTCTAAATGGGAAGGTCCTTACATTGTTGAGGAAGTATATCGTTTCGGTGCCATCAAGATCAACAACACGGAAGGTAATTTTCCAAGAGTGGTAAATGGGCAAAGAATCAATCATTATATCTCAGGTACTCCCATAAATGTTGAAAGCAATATTATTAATACCATAACTCTGGAGGAGTACATAAGGGATATTTATCAGCCTGTTTCAGACTCCAAAACTGAAGAGGTATGTGATTCGGTAAGTAATCTGACTCCAAAACTTTTCCAGTAGCAATTTTTCTCCGTTTTGGAATTTTTAGAAAATTAGAAAAAATTAAAGTAGTCCGGAAAGCGCACGAGGAGGCGACAAGCCTGCCAGGTGCGGCCTACCCCCCTGGCCGCGCCTGCGTGGCTTGTGGGCACCTCGTGTGCCTCCCGGACTCCGTTTTCTTGCAGAGTACTCCTTTTGGTTGGGAAAAATTCATTATATATTCTCCCGAAAGGTCTGACCCTCGTATCACACAAATATCCTCTGTTTTTGTTTCAAGCTACTATGCACATAGATCTAGATTGCTATGGCGTCCCCAAAAGTTCCAAAGGACAAGTTCTTCGAGAAGGTCATCAATCCCTACCTCGCGGGAGTGCTGCAACACCCTCAATCTATTGAGATGCATGAAGGGGTGCTGCACATCCGTGATGTTGAGGGGCCCAAGAAGACCAGAAGCATGGAGGCGAGGCTCGAAGCAATGGAGCAGCAAGTCTTCAAGTGCCAAGGGATGGTGGAACATGGACTCAACGCCAACCACATGATGATCACGGAGTTCACCAACAAGCACAAGATCGATGCCAATGACATTGGGAAGCACCTCTCCAGGCTCTACGACATAATTGATCACCTCCAAGCCCAGATCTACGACCTGCAGAACCAAAACTGTGAGTATGAGTATAGGTTTAAATCAATACGATTGGCTGCAGATCTAAGGATTCCGGAGACTCGATCATCTTTCCATGATGGAGCACCTATGCCTTCGAACACGGATAATAAACCCCAGATTGCAACAACTCCACCACCATCACCTTCGAAGGAATACAACTAAGCACGGGTATGGGCACTCCCCTTGGCTTGTGCCAAGCTTGGGGGAGTTGCCCCGGTATCGTATCACCATCACATCGTTTGCCTTTACCTTTTTGTTAGTTCAATCCTTTTTGGTTTTATCTTTCTCTAGTAGAATAAAGTTCTTAGTATGGTCTAGGCTTGAGTTTTGCTTTGTGTCACCCCCAATGTATTCGAGCTCGTGAGTCGTATAATAAAGAGTGTTTTAGTTAAGGGCCTTGCCTCATGCCATGATCTAAAGAAAAGAATGATAAAACAACAAAAGCATGAAAGATCATGTAATGATCATATGGGAAGTGATGACTTCACATATAAAAAGAATGATGATTGAAACTTGTTGTGGGTGGACAAACGTAGACCTTGGTGATTGTTGCAATTAATACGAAGTAATAAAGAAGGAGAGGTTCACATATAAATATATCATCTTTGACACCGTCTATGATTGTGAACACTCATTAAACTATTACATGCTTATAAGTAGATGTTGGACAAGGAAGACAACATAATGAATTATGTTTGCTTGGTTCCGAACAATGTTATATGACTAAAGATCCCTTAGCATGTGACGCTTGCTTCCACCTCATATCAGCCAAAACTTCCGCACTAAGTAGAGATACTACTTGTGCATCCATAAACCTTCAACCCAGTTTTGCCATGAGAGTCCACCATACCTACCTATGGATTGAAGAAGATCCCTCAAGTAAGTTGTCATCGGTGCAAGACATAAAAATTGCTCCCTAAATATGTATGATCTTTAGTGTATGGAAAATAAGCTTTGTACGAACATATGATGAGGAAGACATAAAAGTGAGAGACTGTATAATAACGTTCTTTATCATAGGAGGCAATATAAAGTGATGTTCCTCCACACTAAGAGATCACACATCCAAACCTCAAAGGCACATGACAACGTCTGCTTCCCTCTGCGAAGGGCCTATCTTGTACCTTTACTTTTTATCCTTAAAATAGTCATGGTGATTGACACCAATTCCTTATTTCGCCTTTATCTTGGCTAACGTCATGTGCTAGGGAAAGATCTATATTCATATGTCAACTTGGAAGTCAGTACTCATGAATTACCCTTGAGGTAAGTAGTTGGGAGGCGAAACTATAAGCCCCTATCTTTCTCTGTGTCCAACTGAAACTTTGATCTCATGAGTACCACGTGAGTTTTAGCAATTGTAGAAGACGAAAGGATGATTGAGTATGTGGATTTGCTTTACACGCTCTTATTTGACTCTTTCCGATGTTATGATAAATTGCAATTGCTTCAATGACTAAAGGCTATTGGTTGTTAATTCTCAATAAGGTTCTTGACCCATACTTTACTTTGTGAAGGAATTGTCACTTTAGCATAAGAGTTTATCAACGAGGAATTATTTTGGATTTTATAAAAAAACTGGGCGGAAGAAGTACCAGAGGGGAGCCACCAGGAGGCCACAAGCCTGTCACGCGCGGCCTACCCCCTGGTCGCGCCTAGGTGGCTTGTGGGCCCCGTGTTGCCCCTCTGGCTCCCATCTTTTGCTATAAGGAGGGTTCCATTCCAGAAAAAATGAGGTGGAGGCTTTCGGGAGAAATCGCCGCCGCCACGAGGCGGAACTTGAGCAGAACCAATCTTGAGCTCCGGCAGGCCCGTCCTGCCGAGGAAACTTCCCTCCCGGAGGGGGAAATTGTCGCCATCGTCATCACCAACACTCCTCTCAACGGAGGGGACTCATCACCATCAACATCTTCATCAGCACCATCTCATCTCCAAACCCTAGTTAATCTCTTGTAACCAATCTACGTCTCGCGACTCCGATTGGTACTTGTAAGGTTGCTAGTAGTGTTAATTACTCTTTGTTGTTGATGCTAGTTGGATTACTCGGTGGAAGATCATATGTTCAGATCCTTAATGCTATTCAATACCTCTCTGGTCATGAACATAATTATGCTATGTGAGTAGTCACTTTTGTTCCTGAGGACATGGGATAAGTCTTGCTAAAAGTAGTCATGTGAATTTGGTATTCATTCGATATTTTGATGCGTTGTATGTTGTTTTTCCTCTAGTGGTGTTATGTGAATGTCGTCTACATAACACTTCACCATTATTTGGGCCTATAGAAAGGCATTGTGAAGTAATAAGTAGATGATGGGTTGCTAGAGTGACAGAAGCGTAAACCCTAGTTTATGCGTTCCTTCGTAAGGGGCTGATTTGGATCCACTAGTTTAATGCTATGGTTAGACTTTGTCTTAATTCTTCTTTCGTAGTTGCGGATGCTTGCAAGAGGGGTCAATCGTAAGTGGGATGTTTGTCCAAGTAAGGGCAGCACCCAAGCACCGGTGCACCCACATATCAAACTATCAAAGTAGCGAACGCGAATCATATGAACTTGATGAAAACTAGCTTGACAGAAATTCCCATGTGTCCTCGGGAGCGCTTTACCTCATATAATAGTTTGTCCAGGCTTGTCGCTTGCTATAAAATGGATTGGGCCACTTTTCTGCACCTTTGTTACTTGCAACTTGCTACGAATCATTTTATCACACAACTATCTGTTACCGATAATTTCAGTGCTTGCAGAGAATACCTTGCTGAAAACCACTTGTCAGATCCTTGTGCTCCTCGTTGGGTTCGACACTCTTACTTATCGAAAGGACTACAATAGATCCCCTACACTTGTGGGTCATCACTTGTACGCAAGATGTATAAGTTCAGGCCCCTCTCGTGGAAGTAACAACCCTACGTCTCAGTGCTCTAGAGCTCTTGCTATGTGGAATGTGTATTACTGGGAATGCGAACCCTTGTGCCAAAGGGTTGGGGTGAATTATATAGAGTGAGCTACCCCTCATCAAGGGCCAGCATCTAAGGGTTCGATCAATAGAATTTAAAAGTGTAGTTACTGATAACATATGTAATTAATGCTATTCATGATGACCAGCCGAACGCTTGCTTGTTGGCCTCCCTGGAGTGGCTTCTGGTCTTCTGTGTCGACTGGTTTCTTCCGAGTGGAAGTTTGTTGTCGAGTGAAGGGGAAAATACTCTGAGTGATTTCTTATCGAGTGACTTAGACGCCATGGCTATCCAGTCGGAATGTTCCTTGTGACCTTCAAGTCTTTAATGAGGTACCCTTAGGTAGGACATCTAGGTCGGGCATGTGACCCTACCCTAGGTACATATCCCCATCACATGTCTTGCCCCTCGATCTCTTGAGCAAGTCTCCCTCATCAATCACGACCTTCTTCACTCCTTTCTTCTTTCGAGCTGCATAACTTGGCACAATCTTTGATGAGCACCCAACAATGTGTAAGGGTGAATGACTTGTTCTTGTGCTGGGCCTTGAAGGCTTCTCAAGATTGACATGCCTACACAATCATAGATGATGATGCAAATGTAGAAGAAAGGACACAACATGTATAAAAATCATGCCAATATGAATGGAAAAAAATGAAAAGGCGAGAGGTTTACAAAGTCACCAACGACTAGGCCACTCATGGTTCGGGCTTGGACGCTATCAAGCATGGCACAATACTTGTTGCACTCTTCTTGAATGAACCCCCATCTATTTTGGATTGCATTGATGTTGCGAGTACTCGCAAATTGGTAGGGGGCAAACTTGCTTCCCTCATGGAAGGTTTTGTGAACCCTTGTCCAAAAGATGGATCATTTTTGCTCGACACCTTTTATCGGATCCTCCCCTATCTCAATCCAATCTCACGAATCAATTTATTCTCATCTTTAGTGTATGATATGATACTTGTGATCTGCATTGGGTTTTCCGTGAATAGGAATGGGTTATCATAACACAATCGGGGTAAGTATTTCCCTTAGTTATGAAAACAATGTTTATCAAACCAATAGGAAAATCAACCACAATCGTCTTCAACGGCTGCACACAAAAGAACAAACAACTTGCACCCAACGCGGGCAAGAGGTTTGTCAATCCTCTTGTTCTTGTTATTTGCAAGCGAGTGAGGTGTGTACATAATTGTAGATACGAAAATAAAATAAAAAGAAGTAAATGAGAGCAAGGTATTGAAGGTTTTGTGAATATGTTGTGAATAGACCCGGGGGTCATAGTTTTACCTAATGGCATCTCTCATGAAAGATAGCATACGGTGGGTAAAAAAAATATTGTTGGGCAATTTACGCAAAAGCGGATAGTTATGCGGCATTCAAGACAATGATCATGTGTATATAGGCATCACGTACGTAAACCAAAAGGTTGACTCATGTGTGCACCTATTACTATTACTCCCCTCATTGACCACTATCCAGCATGCATCTAGAGTATTATGTAAAATAGAGTAATGCATGGAGAATGATGACATGATGTAGACAAAGTAAACTCAAGCAATATGAATAAACCCCATCGTTTTATCCTTATTAGCAGCAACACACAGATGCATCTTGTGTCCTTCTGTCACTAGGATATAGAAATTCAGCAGGTTGAACCTACTACAACGCACCTCTCTCACCAAAGAAATATCAATCTAGTTGGCCAAACTATTTCAATAGATCAAATAGAATTACGAAGCTATCATAATCATGCACATAATAATCATATAAGTATTTAGAGGAGACTCAAATATTTATCATGAATAATCTGAACATAAACCCACAATTCATATGATCCCAACAAACGCACCGCACAAAAGTAATTACAACATGTGGATCAAAACGAAGATGCGATGATCATTGTATTGAAGATCGAGAGAGGTCGAGAGAGAGAGAGAGAGATTGCCATCTAGGTACTGGCTATGGACCCATAGGTTTGTGGTGAACTACTCACACATCATCGTGAGGGCAACAAGGTTGATGAAGAGGCCCTTTGTGATCGATCATCCATCCGATGGGGTGCCGAAATGGAGCTCCACATGGCCTCTCATGAGAATAGAGACTTGCGGTGGTGTAAAAAGTGTTTCGACACTCCCCCTGGTGTTTCTATGGTATATCATAATTTATAAGCCAGAGAACGGAGTCGGGATGGCCTCGAGGGGCCCATAATCCAAGAGGACGCGGTCCCCCAGGCCTCGCCGGGTTGGCTTGTGGGGCCCTCGTGTGGCCCCCAGCCTTCCTTTGATGCTTGTTGCTCTTATTTTGGTCTAAAAACAAAAAGTTTCAGGTCATATGAACTTCGTTTGGTAGGGAAAACCTGAAAAGTGAAAAACATGCAGAAAAAATCAATTGGCACACGGGACTAAGTCAATAGGTTAGTGCTAAAAAATAACATAAATTGGTAAATAAATACCCCAAAAGTATTCTAGATTGATAATATGTTGGCATGGAACAATAAAAAATTATAGATACGTTGGAGACGTATCAAGCGTCACCAAGCTTAGTTTCTTCTCGTCCTCGAGTAGGTAAATGATAAAAACAGAATTTTGGATGTGATATGATATCCATGATGTAACTTATGCATGTATGCTCATTAAGAAATGATGAATTAACAAATATTAATACATCAATACTTATAGGTATAAGCAGAAAAATCATTAATGTTTCGAACTATATGATCCTCAAAGATTGTTTTACCCCATTCATCTTATTATATTATGAAGTCATAGATCCATCTTCACCACATTAATACAAATGTAAAGCACCATGGTGTCCAAGTCGGGCAATTGGATTGTACTTTTTCAGTATGCATCAACTTTTTATACTTCACGCAATATATGACCATGAACTATTGGACATAGCATATACATGGAATATGGTGGTAGGTTTCAAAGGGGTAAAAGGTAGAGAAGATAGTCTCACATCAACTAGGTGTACCAACGGGCTATGAAGATGCCCGTCGATAGATATCAATGCAAGGAGTAGGGATTGCCATGCCAATGATGCACTAGAGCTATAAGTGTATGAAAGTTGCACTGAAGCTAAGTGGGGTGTGCATCCAACTTGCTTGCTCATGAAGACCTCAGGCATTTGAGGAAGCCCGTCATGAGAATATACAAGCTAAGCTTATGAAAAAGTACTTCCCACTAGGATATGAATGATATAACATGAGACTCTCTATATGAAGAACAAGGTGACACTTTGAGGCACATTTGTGGTAAAGGATAGTAGAAAAGTCCCTTCTCTCTTTTTCTCTCATTCATGTTTTATGGTGGGCTCATTTGGCATCCCCCATTTTTATTTCATCACTGGGACAATGCTCTAATAATGATGATCATCATGCTTTTATTTACTTACAACTCAATATAGAAACCGATAGGACGGTATGACTCTGTATGAATGCCTTTGGCAGTGTACCAGGATGTGCAAAGATCTAGCATGGTATGTATCAAAATATTATGAATGGTGGCTTTGTCACAAATACTATGTCCTCTCTATATGATGATGCAAAGCATTATGATGATGAATGAACTAGTCATGTGAAGTGACAATGGCATTTGCATGGAAATATATCTCAGAATGGCTATGGAAATGCCATGATAGGCAAGTATGGTGGTTTCTTTGAGGAGGATATAAAAAGTCTTATGTGCAATAGAGTAGGTCATGTCACGGGGTTTGGATGCACCAGCAAAGTTGCACCGGTCCTCAAGGTGGGAATGGGCGATGCACGGTACAGAAGAGGCTAGAAAACAGAGGACGTGACATTGTGTGTGACCATGGTATCACATTAGTCATGAAGAAATCATGTACTTATTGGAAAATTTTAGTAGTTTGTTCACAAATCAAAGTACTACTCGCATTCCCCGAGGGAGAGGGTTGGTAGGAATTAACCATCGCGCGACTCTGACTCAAAATAACATCATCACCATGCTTTTAGATGAACAAGAAGTTTAACATCTCTTAATATTGGCACCTCCCTAAATTAATAATAATGCACTCACACCCTTCTCATATCACCACATCAATATCATTAACCCATAATTTCTCCATATGTGCTACATGATGGTTTTGATTATCACTCATTGAACACCCATTATTTTTTTATCTATTCTTATGACCCATGAAAATTATCGTCACTATTAATTTAAATCTCAAAAAAAATATAAGTGAAGAACAAGAGCATAATATTTCAATAAAATCTACATGCCACCATGCTCAAAAAGATATAAGTGAAGTACTAGAGCAACTGATAAGCTCAAAAGATATAAGTAAAGCACATAGAGTATTCTAACAAATTATGATGTTGTGGTAACTCTCTCAAATATGTGTGTCCAGAAAATGATGATGTGTAAAACTAAAAATAAAAGAAAACAAAAGCAAACAACTCTCCAAGCAAGACTCGTATCATGTGATGAATAAAAATGTAGCTCTAAGTGACATACCGATGGATTGAGACGAAAAGAGGGGATGCCTTCCGGGGCATCCCCGTGCTTAGACGCTTGAGTCTTCCTATAATATTACCTTGGGGTTCCTTTGGAATCCCCAAGCCTAGGATTTTTATGCTCCTCATTCATTTTTCCATCGGGATAATACCCAAAACTTGAGAACTTCAATCTCATAAAACTCAACAAAAGTTCGTGAGATCCGTTAGTATAAGCAACATATCAAATACTTTCAGGTGCTCTTATAAGTTGATTATTATTCATTTTAGCATAGTTTACTTTATTTTAACTCCTCCATGGCTTATACCCCCCGATAAAATCCATAGCATCATCAAACCAAGCAAACTATGCAAGCAAAAAATAGAATCTGACTGAAATAGAAGTGTGTGTAGTAACCTGTAATGAACCTATACTTATGTAACTCTAAAAATTATGAAACAATTGGAAGACCTGAGGAATTTGTATATAAATACCGTGTAAACAATTCTGCTTAAAAAGACGGCCTAGTAAAATCAGAGAAATTCTGCACTCGATGTTAAAGTTTCTGTTTTTTGCACCATATCAATTCTACTCATCATACAAATCATCCCAAAGGCTTTACTTGGCACAAACACTAATTCAAACATAAAACACAATCATTACAGAGGCAAAAATCATGTTTTCACAAAAAAATAGAAAGTAAAATACAAAAATAAAGATAACTTTTGGGTTGCCTCCCAACAAGCTCTATTGTTTTACGCCCCTAGCTAGGCATATTGCATAGTTTCGAGTGTTGTCATCCTTGACACTCCACCCATAAGTGGATGGCATTATTTATTCATAATGTGATATAATTATCTTTCTAAGGAAGTGTTCCGTTCCTTTATTTAATGGAAATTGGAACCTTATGTTCGCCCTTTCATGTTAATGATTGCACCTATAGTTCGTTGGAAGGGTCTTCCAAGTATAATTGGACAAGTATGTTTGCAATCAGTATAAAGCACAATGAAATCTACATGCTAATACGTCTCAAACGTATCTATAATTTGTGATGGTTTCACGCTGGTATCCTGTCAACTTTGGATGTTTTATATACCTTTTATATCTTTTTTGGGACTAACTTATTAATTCAATGACAAGTGTGAGTTCCTATTTTTTATGTGTTTTTGACTCTTTTCAGATCTGATTTTGGAACGGATTCCAAATGGAATAAAATCCCCGAAATAAATTTTTCCAGAACAGAAGAAGATCGGGAGGCTTGAGGGCCAAGCCAGGGGGCCCATAGGGAGCCCACAAGCCCTGTTGCCGCGGCCAGGGGGCCGCGGCAACCAGGCTTGTGGCCTCCCTGGCGCTCCCCTACCCTAGCTCTTTGGCCTATAAATTCCCTAAAATCGCAGAATAAATCAGGGCATCCATGAAAACACTTTTCCGCCGCCGCAAGCTTCCGTTTCCACGAGATCTCATCTGGAGACCCTTCCCAGTGCCCTGCCGGAGGGGACTTTGGAGTTGGAGGGCTTCTACATCAACATCATCGCCTCTCTAATGACTCGTGAGTAGTCCACTTCAGACCTACGGGTCCGTAGTTAGTAGCTAGATGGCTTCTTCTCTCTCTTGGATCTTCAATACAAAGTTCTCCATGATCTTCATGGAGATCTATCCGATGTAATCCTCTTTGGCGTTGTGTTTGTCGAGATCCGATGAATTGTGGATTTGTGATCAGATTATCTATGAATTATATTTGAGTCTTTGCTGATTTCTTATATGCATGATTTGATATCCTTCTAAGTCTCTCTGAGTCTTAGGTTTTGTTTGGCCAACTAGATCTATGATTCTTGCAATGGGAGAAGTGCTTGGTTTTGGGTACATACCGTGTGGTGACCTTTCCCAGTGACAGAAGGGGCAGCAAGGCACGCATCGTGTTGTTGCCATCAAGGGTAACAAGATGTGCTTTCATCGTAGATTTGAGATTGTCCATCTACATCATGTCATCTTGCTTAAGGCGTTACTCTGTTCTTTTGGACTTAATACACTAGATGCACGCTGGATAGCGGTTGACATGTGGAGTAATAGTAGTAGATGCAGAAAGTATCGGTCTACTTGTTTTGGACGTGATGCCTATAGAAACAATCATTGCCTTAGATAATGTCACGACTTTGCGCGGTTCTATCAATTGCTCGTCAGTAATTCATTCACCCACCGTCTACTTGCTTTCATGAATGAAGCCACTATTGAACACTACGGCCCCCAGGTCTATTCACAACTATCGTCTCCACTTTCACTTTTACTTAGATTTGTGTACTTTTATGCTTTCAGTTCTCACTTTGCAGACAATCTAGAAGGGATTGACAACCCCTTCATAGCGTTGGGTGCAAGCTCTTTGTGTTTGTGCAGGTACTTGTGACTTGAACGCTCCTCCTACTGGATTGATACCTTGGTTCTCAAACTGAGGGAAATACTTACCGGCGCTGTGCTACATCACCCTTTCCTCTTCAAGGGAACACCAACACAAGGCTCCAAGGCCGCGCGGAAATCCTTTGCATATTTGCCAAGGAAGTCCCTATTGGCGTAGCCGTAGCAGCAGGATTCCTGGCACAGTTGCCAGGGAAGGTGTGTTGTCGCAGTAGCAGAAGGATTTCTGGCACCGTTGCCGGGGAGGAGAGATCATGTCAAGATCTATCCAAGTAGGTGTCACAAACTCATCTCTTGCATTTACCTTTTTTGCCAGTTGCCTCTCGTTTTCCTCTCCCCCACTTCACATTTGCCGTTTTCATTTGCCTTTTTGCCTTTCTCCCTTGCCGTTTTCATTTCCCTTTTTGCCTTTCTCCTTTGTCATTTCCTTTTGCCTTTTTGCCGTTCTCTTTTGCCCGCTTCACTCGCTTACTTCCTGCTCGTTTGTGTGTGGGATAGTCCATTAATGGCTAGACCCACTACTCCAAACAATACCCCTGAGAACGAAGTTCTCAATTTCAGGCAGAATGAGGAAGAAAATTTAAAGGACGCTTGGTACAGGATTTGCAATGCTCAAAGTAGATCTACTCGTAAGCAATCCACTACGGTTCTTCTTCGCGGTTTTTATGTTGGAACCTCTCCTTGGAATAGGTATATCCTTGATACCATCGTAGGCGGGAATTTTTTGGGGAGCCATACTGTTGACTCCTATGGAGCTATCATGAATTTGGTAGGCTCACCCCCGCTCATGGTTAATGGAACTACCTTGACCTTGGATAACGTGATGCAAAGGCTTGACGCTATTGAAAAAAAAATTGCCAGAATTGAACTTGTTGAGGGTTTGGACCGAAAGATCCACAATCAAATTACTTAGTACGGATCCAAAGTGGGAATGGTCTTGAAAAATTTAAGGGAGAAGGAACCTATAGTTAATAATTCCTCTAGAATTGGCAAACTAGAAGATGTCATAACCAACTTGGGTTTCGCTTTTGCCGCTGTGCAAAATACTCCAAATCTCACTCTCAAAAAGACTGTCAAGTCTGTTTTTGTTCCTAAAGCTAGTGGCGAGACATCCAATAAAGATGAGGATCTTAAGATGATAAATGATCACGCTACTTATGGTTTGAGCACCAAAGATGGCTATACGTGATTCCATCACCTTTTGCCTAGCTAAGGGCGTTAAACAATAGCGCTTGTTGGGAGGCAACCCAACGAATCTATCCTTTTTCTTTATATTTTGTGTTTTCCACACTTTAATAATTCTATTATGATTGTGTTTTTTGTGTTTCTTTTTGCGTTTGTGCGACGCAAAACCGTTAGGATTAGTCTTGCGGATGATCGTTTGGTCATGCTGGAAAAGACAGAAACTTTCTGCTCATGAAAAGAATTTTCATTATTTTCTGTAAGAGATTTTGAGTTGATTCTTTTTTCTTCTGATTGCTACGCAAATTCCTCAGACTGTCGTAATTTTTCAGAATTTTTGAAGTACCAGAAGTATACGAAGTATACAGTTTGCTACAGACTGGTCTGCTGTTAACAGATTCTGTTTTTGTTGAGTTGGTTGCTTATTTTGATGAAACTATGGATAGTATCGGGGGGTATTATCCATGGAAGATTTAAAATATAGTAACCCAACATCAAATGAGTAGAATTTAAGTTTTCTACAGTACCTAAGGAAGTGGTGGTCTGCTTTCTTATACTAATGTTATCACAAGTTTTTGTTTAAGTTTCGTGTTGTGAAGTTTTCAAGTTTTGGGTGAAGTTCTTATGGACAAAAAGATAAAGAGTGGCAAGAGCTCAAGCTTGGGGATGCCCAAGGCACCTCAAGTTGATTCAAGGATGCCATAAAAGCCTAAGCTTGGGGATGCCCCGGGAAGGCATCCCCTCATTCGCCTTCAATCCATCGGTAACATTACTTGGGGCTATATTTTTATTCACCACATGTTATGTGTTTTGCTTGGAGTGTCTTGTATCGTAGGAGTCTTTTATTTTTGTTGTGTCACAATCATCCTTGTTACAAACCTAGAGAGAGAGATGCACTCACCGTGATTTTGTCGAGCTTCACTTATATCCTTTGGTTAGACAATTCAGCTCACATGTGTTTCACTTATATCTTTTGAGCTAGTTGATTTTGCTCTATGTGCTTCACTTTTATCTTTTAGAGCACAGCGGTGCGTGGCTTGGTAGTTGATCTATGCTATGCAAGTAGTCTCAAAAGGGGTAGTTATCCAAAGGGATTTGAAAACTTCCACCTTCATGTGCATTGAATAGTTAGAGAAGTTTGATTCATCTCAATTAGTTTTGAGTTGTGGTTGTGGTAATATTGAAGTTATACTAGTAAGGTGTTGTGGATCTAGAAATACTTGTGTTGAAGTTAGTGATTCCCGTAGCATGCACGTATGGTGAACCACTATGTGATGAAGTCTGAGCATGATTAGTCTATTGATTGTCATCCTTTGTGTGGCGGTCGGGATCGCGTAATGGTTTATACCTACCAACCCTTCCCCTAAGAGTATGCGTTGAATGCTTTGTTTCGATTACTACTAAAACTTTTGCAACAAGTATATGAGTTCTTCATGACTAATGTTGAGTCCATGGTTTAGATGCACTTTCACCTTCCACCATCACTATCTTCTTTAGTGTCGTGCAACTTTCGCCGGTGCACAAAACCGCCCATATAGCCTCCCTCAAAACAGCCACCATACCTACCTACTATGGCTTTTTCAAAGCTATTCTGAGATATATTGCCATGCAACTACCACCATGACATGTGCCACCACTTCTACATTGCCATTGCATGATCATAAGATAGCTAGCATGATGTTTCCATTTGATGTCTATGCCATGCTAGATCATTGTCACGGGACACTACCGAAGGCATTCCATATAGAGTCATCATTGCTCTAAGTTTTGAGTTGTAAGTGTGATGATCATCATTGATCGAGCATTGTCCCATGTGAGGAAATAAAAGAGGCCAAAGATGCCCACCAAAAAAAAGAGGCCAAAGAGCCCACCAAAAAATGAGAGAAAAAGAGAGAAGGGATAATGCTACCACCTTTCCACACTTGTGCATATTAAGCACCATGATCTTCATGATTGAGAGTCTCTCGTTTTGTCACCACCATATAGCTAGTGGGAAATTTTCATTATATAACTTGGCTGGTATATTCCAATGATAGGCTTCCTCAAAATTGCCTTAGGTCTTCATGAGCAAGCAAGTTGGATGCACACCCACTAGTTTTCTTTAAGAGCGTTCACATACTTTTAGCTCTAGTGCATCATTTGTATGGCAATCCCTACTCATTCACGTTGATATCTATTGATGAGCATTTCCATAGCTCATTGATATGCCTAGTCAATGTGACCATCTTCTCCTTGTTTGCCTTGCAACCTCCACCACACTCCGCACCACTTATAGTGCTAAAACCATGGCTCACGCTCATGTATTGCGTGAGAGTTGAAAAAGTTTGAGAAAGTAAAGGTGTGAAAACAATTACTTGGCCAATACCGAGGTTGTGCATGATTTAAATTCGTTGTGCAAGGATGATAGAGCATAGCCAGACTATGTGATTCTGTAGGGATAACTTTCTTTTGGACTTGTTATTTTGAAAATTCATGATTACCTTGCTAGTTTGCTTGAATTATTATTGTCTCCACGTCAATAGCAAACTATTGTTTTGAATCTAATGGATCTGAACATTCACGTCACATAGGAGGAGTTACAAAGGATATCTATGCTAGGTAGCAGAAAAGCATCAAAAATTCATTCTTTATCACTTCCCTACTCGAGGACGAGCAGGAGTTAAGCTTGGGGATGCTTGATACGTCTCAAACGGATCTATAATTTTTGATGGTTTCACGTTGTTATCTTGTCAACTTTGGATGTTTTATATACCTTTTATATATTTTTTGGGACTAACTTATTAATTCAGTGCCAAGTGTCAGTTCCTGTTTTTTCTGTGTTTTTGACTCTTTTGAGATCTGATTTCGGAACGGAGTCCAAACGGAATAAAATCCCTGAAATAATTTTTTTCCAGAACAGAAGAAGATCGGGAGGCTTGAGGGCCAAGCCAGGGAGCCCACAAGCCCTGTTGCCGAGACCAGGGGGCCCGCGGCAACCAGGCTTGTGGCCTCCCTGACGCTCCCGTGCCCTAGCTCTTTGGCCTATAAATTCCCTAAAATCGCAGAAAAAATCAAGGCATCCACGAAAACACTTTTCCGCCGCCGCAAGCTTCCGTTTCCACGAGATCTCATCTGGAGACCCTTCTCGGTGCCCTGCCGGAGGGGACTTTGGAGTTGGAGAGCTTCTACATCAACATCATCGCTTCTCCAATGACTCGTGAGTGGTCCACTTCAGACCTATGGGTCCATAGTTAGTAGCTAGATGGCTTCTTCTCGCTCTTGGATCTTCAATACAAAGTTCTCCATGATCTTCATGGAGATCTATCCGATGGAATCCTATTTGGCGGTGTGTTTGTCGAGATCCAATGAATTGTATTTGTGTATTTGTGATCAGATTATCTATGAATTATATTTGAGTCTTTGCTGCTTTCTTATATGCATGATTTGATATCCTTGTAACTCTCTCCGAGTCTTGGGTTTTGTTTGGCCAACTAGATCTATGATTCTTGCAATGGGAGAAGTGCTTGGTTTTGGGTTCATACAGTGTGGTGACCTTTCCCAGTGATAGAAGGGGCAGCAAGGCACGCATCATCTTGTTGCCATCAAGGGTAACAAGATGGGCTTTCATCATAGATTTGAGATTGTCCATCTACATCATGTCATCTTGCTTAAGGCGTTGCTCTGTTCTTTTGGACTTAATACACTAGATGCATGCTGGATAGCGGTCGACGTGTGGAGTAATAGTAGTAGATGCAGAAAGTATCGGTCTACTTGTTTTGGACGTCATCCCTATAGAAACAATCATTGCCTTAAATAAAGTCACGACTTTGCGTGGTTCTATCAATTGCTCGACAGTAATTCGTTCACCCACGGTCTACTTGCTTTCATGAGAGAAGCCACTAGTGAACACTACGGCCCCCGGGTCTATTCACAACTATCGTCTCCACTTTCACTTTTAATTTGCTTTGTTTACGTTTTTGCTTTCAGTTCTCACTTTGCAGACAATCTATAAGGGATTGACCACCCCTTCATAGCGTTGGGTGCAAGCTCTTTGTGTTTGTGCAGGTACTTGTGACTTGAACGCTCCTCCTACTGGATTGATACCTTGGTTCTCAAACTGAGGGAAATACTTACCGCTGTTTTGCTACATCACCCTTTCCTCTTCAAGGGAACACCAACGCAAGGCTCCAAGGTCGCGGGGAAATCCTTTGCATATTTGCCAAGGAAGTCCCTATAGGCGTAGCCGTAGCAGCAGGATTCCTGGCGCCGTTGCCAGGGAAGGTCTGTTGTCGCAGTAGCACATGCACATAATTTTTATTTGCAATTATCAACTCATCATTTGTTCTACCCAGGGTTTCTTAATGGCAGATTTTGCAAGATGCAAGTTTAGGGAACATTCTTCAATATTAGTGAGACCAAGCACGTCACATAAAGATTTAGGTATAGTTGAAACGCTAGCACCAAGGTCACACAAAGCATTGCATTCAGATTTATTTATCTTAATTTTGATAGTAGGTTCCCACTCGTCATCAACTTTCTAGGAATAGAAACTTCAAGCTCAAGTTTCTCATCATAACTTTCACCATAGCTTCCACTATATGTTGAGTAAAAGCTTTGTTTTGTTCATAAGAATTGGATGAGATAATAATGGATTGCAGCAAGGAAATACATTCTACTAAATATAAATTATCATAATTAAACTCCTTGTAATCCAAAATAGTGGACACGTCATTAGTTATATTTTTGACCTCTCCAACCCCACTTTTTCACTTTTACTATTAAAATCATCACCCTCCAAGCCAACGGGGCGCTCCTTTACTAGAGTTCTCTCATCTCTAGTCCCTTTATCATTAATATTTAGAGAAGTAAACAAATATTAAATAAGAGAAGTACCAAACATTTTTATCTTCATCATGATTTTTAATGGGAAAGATTCCGGTTTAGAAGCCATCCTTTTTACTAGAGTGGTTTGCTTATCAGAGATTTTTCCTAATAGCTCTTCAGTGTGAGCAACTTGTCATTGGAAGTTAGACACTTATTTATTAATTTCATCAATTTGTTTACTAATAGCATCTAACAAAGTTGAATGTTCCTTAACTTCAGAAGCAAAGGATTTATTGTGCTCATATTGCGAAATCATGAAGGTCTTCATGCAACCTTCTATTTATGACATCCTTTGGTAGTAAGAGATAGTATAGAATCTATCTTGCGACATGGTGACCGAGCAAGCAAAGTAACAAGCAAGACAAGCAAACCAGAGAGCGAATATGCAATCTAGTGACAAGCTAAACAAGCAAAGGTAATTTTTTTGTATTTTATTTTTTTAAGAGACAAGCAAAATATATCAGCAAATAAAAAGGACAACAAGTGAATGAAAATTTGTGTGGAGTTATTTGTCAGTTGGTGATGATATTCCCCGGCAACAACGCTAGAAATCCTTCCTAATACCTATGATTTCGTTGGGTTTTCCATGAAGAGGAACGGGTTATCACAGTACAATGTGGGTAAGTATTTCCCTAGTTATGACCAAGGTTTATCGAACCAATAGGAATATGAACCACAACCATCTTGAGAGGCTACACACAAAAGAACAAAAAACTTGCACCCAACACGGGCAAGAGGGTTGTCAATCCTATTTTTCTTGTTATTTGTAAGTGAGTGAGGTGTGTAGATAATTGTGATAGCAAGATAAAATAAAAACAAGTGAATGGCAGCAAGGTGTTGAAGGTTTTGTATATATGTTGTGAATAGATGCGGGGGCATAGTTTTCCCTAATGGAATCTCTCATAAAAATAGCATACGATGGGTAAACAAATTATTGTTGGGCAATTGACAGAAAAAACACATAGCTATGCGACATTCGCGGCAATGATCATGTGTATATAGGCATCACATCCATAAACAAATAGGCCAACTCCTTCCTGCACCTATTACTATTACTCCACTCATCGACCGCTATCTAGCATGCATCTAGAGTATTAAGTAAAACAAAGTAATGCATGGAGAACGATGACACGATGTAGACAAAGTAAACTTAAGCAATATGAATAAACCCCATCAGTTTACACTTAGTAGGAGAAACACAAAGACGCATCTTGTCCCCTTATGTAACAGGGATATATAAATTTGCCAGGTTAAACCTACTACAATGCACCTCTTTCACTGAAGAAATATCAATCTAGTTGGTCAAACTATTTCAATAGATCGGAGAGAATTACGAAGCTATCATAATCATGCACATAGGAATCATATAAGTATTCATAGGAGACTCAAATATTTATCATGAATAATCTGACCATAAACCCATAGTTCATCGGATCCCAACAAACGCACCGCACAAAAGGAATTACATCATATGGATCAAAGTGAAGATGCGATGATCGTTGTATTGAAGATCAAGAGAGAGGGATTGCCATGTAGGTATTGTCTATGGACCCGTAGGACTATGGTCAAATACTCACACATCATCATGAGCGTATCAATTTTGATGAAGAGGCCCTCCGTGATCTACCCCCCTCTGGCAGGATGCCGGAACGGAGCTCCAGATGGCCAACCGTCGGAATAGAGACTTGTGGCAGCGATAAACAGTGTTTTGGGACTCCCCCTGGTGTTTCTAGGGTATACGAGAACTAATAAGCAAGAGAACGGAGCCGGGAAGGCCTCGAGGGGCCCACAAGCCAACAGGGTGCCCCCAGGCTGCATCGGGTTTGCTTGTGGGGCCCTCGTGTGGCCCCATGACTTCCTCCAATGCTTGTTCCTCTTATTTTGGTCCAGAAAAAATCACCAAAAAGTTCAAGGTCAATTGGACTCCGTTTGGTATGGAAAACCTAAAAAGTGAAAAACATGCAGAAAACAACAACTCGCGCTAGGCACTGGATTTATAGGTTAGTGCTCAAAAAGAATATAAATTGGTAAATAAATAGACCAAAACTATTCTAGAATGATAATATATCAGCACGAAACAATAAAAATTTATTGATATGTTGGAGACGTATCATGATCCCGTGCAAATGCTTTGCCTCCTCTTTTGTGCCTCGACCTGTTGGGTGAGCTCATCATAAACACGAATGGCTCGTGTGAAATGTTGACCTCATTCTCATCATCTTCACAATACAAGTCATCATTAATATGACATGATTTGCCATGGTCGTCCTCCTCTTAATCATGGCCGATGAATTAGTGTCGTTATAGTGGCCGCTGCCATCGTGGATCTAGGTCTCGTTAAGATCGTGCTGGAAGGCCTTGCCACGACCTTCGAAGATGACACTCTTCATGAACTTCGAGCAATCAGGGCCGTGGGTTGTTGGCTTCGGTCATGTTATTCCATCAAACAACTTGCGGGCGCCGGCCATGCTTGTCGTTAGAAATGGTCGAGGCTGCTTCCTTTGCATCCCATCGGACGTGTGGCAAGCGCCACTGTACCCCGGTGTCATGTTGACGTCTATGACTGATACGTCCATTTTACATCATGATTTCTTATTGATATTCATGTTATTATTGTCCATTATTCCCCACTGTCATATGATTCTTATGCTCTTTCTCTCTCAATATGCAAGGTACATCATGAAGAGGGAAATATCGGGAAACTGGAATTCTCGACATGAAAGCCGAGAAAAAGGCAAAAAAATCATCAGATACCAAATGACGTGAAACTTCACGAAGAATTATTATGGAATATTTAAGAATTTTTGGGCCAAAAATATAACAGAGGGGGGCACCTGCTAGACAAGAACCAAGAGGGTGCCCCCTCCCCCCCTCCCGAGGTCGCCCCCTCATGGCTTGTGGGGGCCCTCCAGGTCTCCTGATCCCTATCTTATCCTATATGGTGTGTTTTGCCCTAGAAAAAACCATTAGCAATCTTTCCGGACAAAGAGCCGCCGTCTCGAGGTGGAACCCTGGGCACAGGCCGTTTTGCCCTCCAGTAGTGAGATTGTGTTGGGGGAATTCTTCTCCGGGATGTGGGCCCGAAGCCATCGTCATCGCCAACGCTTCCTCCTTTGTGGGAGGACTAATATTCATCAACATCTTCACCAGCACCATCCCATGTCCAATCCTAGTTCATCTCTTGTATTTAATCTTTGTCCCAAAACCTCACATTGGTACCTACAGGTTACTAGTTGTGTTGATTACATCTTGTAGTTGAGCCTTGTTGGATTAACTTGTGGAAGATATTATGTTCAGATCCTTAATCATTATTATTACACCTCTAATCTTGAACATGTTAATGAAGTGTGTGTAGATACTATTGTTCCTTAGGACATGGGAGGTGTTTTTGTATAAGTAATCTTGTAAAGTTGGCATTTGTTCGATATTTTGATGATATGTATGTTGTTACTTCCTTTAGTGGTGTCATGTGAACATCGACTACATGACACTTCACCATGCCACCGGCCTAAGGGAAGTCATTGTGGAGTAACAAGTAGATGGTGGGTTGCTAGAGTGACAGAAGCTTAAACCCGAGTTTCTGTGTTGCTTCATAAGGGGCTGATATGGATCCACATGTTTCATACTATGGTTAGATTTATCTTAATTCTTATTTCGTAGTTGCGGATGCTTGCAAGAGGGGTAATCATAAGTAGGTTGTTAGTTCAAGTAAGAACAACACATTAGCACCAGTACAACCACATATCGAATTATCAAAGTAGCGAACGCAAATCAACTCAACATGATGAACTTGACTAGACATAAATTCCCATGTGTCCTCGGGAGCGCTTGCTTAATATAAGAGTACTTTCTGGCTTGTCCTTTGTTGTAAAAGGATTGGGCTATCTTTCTGCACCTTTTCTATTATTGCCACTTGTTACTTGTTACAAATTATCTTGCTACCAAACTATCTACTATTGTTACTTACAACACTTGCACAGAATACCTTGCTGAAAACCGCTTGTCATTTCCTTCTTCTCCTTGTTGGGTTCGACACTCTTACTTATCGGAAGGAATAAGATTGATCCCCTATACTTGTGGTTCATTAAGACTCTTTTCAGGTGCTATTTCCAGGGAGTGAAGCGCCTTTGTTAAGGGGAAATTGGTAAGGAAACATCTTCGATACGTGCTGAAATTAACCGTTGCTTTTCACTTTGAATGGTCACCCTTTGGGTGGCTTGTTCGGGGCATCTTCGCCTCGAACGGAAGTTGAGGAAATTGTTCCTCAACCTTCTGAACCTACTAAAAAAATTTATAATGAGATTCCTTCGGGTATGGTAGAGAAACCATTGGCTAATCCTTATAAGGGTTCAACTTATCGTGATTACCATTTGATATATGTTCATGAGACTTGTAGATTGTTTAAGATTTCAGGTCTACCCGGAGACAAAGCTAAGAAGAAAGTTTTCCCTTTATCTTTGGAGGTAAAAGCACTAATTTGGTACATGCTATTGGATGATATTGGATCAAGGGACTGGAATCGCTTGAAGCTGTAATTTCATTAGAAGTTTTATCCTATCCATCTAATTCAACATGATTGGAATTTCATATATAATTGCTTGCCTCATGAAGGATAAAGTATCGCTCAAGTTTGGGGGAGGCTTAAATCTATGATTCACACTTGCCCCAACCATGTGCTCTCAAGAGGATTGATTATACAAAAAAATTATGCTCGGCTTTCTCATGATGATCAAACATTACTCGATTCTTGCATTATTGGTTTCTATATGAAGGAGACTATTGAATTTAGATGGGATATTCTAGAAAAAATTAAACGCAACTTTGAATATTGGGAACTCGAAGAAGCTAAAGTGTGAGGTATAAAAGCTTAATTTTGATTGCTTTAAATCTTTCATGGCTTTTCATGAGTTTAGCAATATAGTTGCTACTTTTTGTGAATATTTAGCTAAATATATTGATCTTCCCAAGCAGAAGTGGCTTAAATATCATCCTCCCATTAAAAATTATGTGAGGAACCTATTAAAATCAAGAAGGGAGAAATAAATGTTAACCATATTGATCCAATTATTCGTACTGCTTAAATTGAGAAACTTCCTTGTCGTGTTAGGATCGGAGAACATGCTAAGGCTACAACAGTGGTTAGTAAAAGTCATGTTAGGACAACTAAACCATCTCAATAAATAAATATTGAGCCTAATGTTGTTGTAGTTAAATATCTCCTAGTTGAAGACATTGATGGATGGTTATTTACCTGTGTGATGAAGCTGCTAGAATTGCAAAACCTGTTAGAAACAAACGAGATGAACTTGATAAAAATAAACCAATGGTAGGCACACATGTTATATTAGTTAAGATTGGAGACCATTGCTATCATGGCATGTGTGATATTGGTGATAGTATTAGTACTACACCTTTTACATTATATCAAGAAATTGTGCAGAATATAGCACACTCTTCGATTGAAGATATTGATCTCGCTATTAAACTTGCAAACCGTGATACTATTTCTGTTGGAAATATGCCTAGAGGCGATGATAAATAGTTATTATAATATTTCCTGTTACAAGATAATCGTTTATTATCCATGCTATAATTGTATTGAATGAAAACATAGATACATGTGTGTATACATAGAGAAAACAATGTCCTAGCAAGCCTCTAGTTGCCTAGCTAGTTGATCAAGGATAGTCAAGGTTTTCTGACTATGTGCAAGTGTTGTCACTTGATAACTGGATCACATCATTAGGAGAATCATGTGATGGACTAGACCCAAACTATGAACGTAGCATATTGATCATGTCATTTTATTGCTATTGTTTTCTGTGTGTCAAGTATTTGTTCCTATGACCATGAGATCATATAACTCACTGGCACCGGAGGAATACCTTGTGTGCATCAAACATCACAACGTAACTGGGTGACTATAAAGGTGCTCTACAGGTATCTCCGAAGGTGTCCGTTGAGTTAGTATGGATCAAGACTGGGATTTGTCACTCCGTGTGACGGAGAGGTATCTCGGGGCCCACTCGGTAATACAACATCACACACAAGCCTTGCAAGCAATGTGACTAAGTGTAAGTCACGGGATCTTGTATTACGGAACAAGTAAAGAGACTTATCAGTAACGAGATTGAAATAGGTATGAGGATACCGACGATCAAATCTCGGGCAAGTAACATACCGAAGGACAAAGGGAATGACATACAGGATTAAATGAATCCTTGACACTGAGGTTCATCCAATAAGATCTTCGGAGAATATGTAGGATCCAATATGGTCATCCAGGTCCCGCTATTGGATATTAACCGAGGAGTGCCTCGGGGCATGTCTACATAGTTCTCGAACCCGCACGGTCTGCACACTTAAGGTTCGATGATGTTTTAGTATAGTAGAGTTATATGTGTGGTTACCGAATATTCTTCGGAGTCCCGTATGAGATCCCGGATGTCACAATGGTTTCTGGAATGGTCCGGAAATGAAGATTGATATATAGGATGGTTTCATTTGGTCATCGGAAAGTTTTGGGCAATTCCGGTAGTGTACCGGGAGTGACGAATGGGTTCCGGGAGTTCACCGGGAGGGGCACACCCACCCGGGAGTGAGCCCAAGGCACTAGGGTGGCGCCACAAGTCCTTAGTGGGCTGGTGGAGTCAGCCCAAGGGGCCGCCCATGGCGCCACATAAAGAAATACCAAAAGAAAATAAAAGGAAAAAGGAAAGAGGGAGGTGGGAAGGAAGAGGAGGACTCCTCCTTCCCAAACCGAATTGGAGGAGGAGTCCTCCTCCTCCCTTTGTCAGCGCACCCTTGAGGCCTTGTTCCTCAAGGCTATCCCTCCCCCTCCCTCCTATATATATTGGTGGTTTAGGGCTGATTTGAGACACAACTTCGCCACGTGCAACTCTAGCCTAAACCACACAGTTCCACCTCTAGATCGGATTTCTGCGGAGCTCGGGCGGAGCCCTGCAGGAGTAGATCGTCACCACCACCGCAGCACCGTCACGCTGCCGGAGAACTCATCTACTTCTCTGTCTTGCTTGTTGGATCAAGAAGGCCGAGATCATCGTCGAGTTGTATGTGTGCTGAACGCGGAGGTGTCGTCCGTTCGGTGCTAGATCAGAACAGATCGTGGGACGGTCCGTGGGACGGTTCGAGGGACGTGAAGACGTTCCACTACATCAAACGCGTTTCTTAACGCTTCCTGATGTGCGATCTACAAGGGTACGTAGATCCAAATCTCCACTCGTAGATGGACATCACCATGATAGGTCTTCGTGTGCCTAGGAAATTTTTCGTTTCCCATGCAACGTTCCCCGACAGTGCCATCATGAGCTAGGTTCATGCGTAGATGTTATCTCGAGTAGAACACAAAAGGTTTTTTGGACGGTGATGTCCGATTTGCTGCCCTCCTTAGTATTTTCTCGATTCAGCGGTATTGTTGCATCAAAGCGGCCCGGACCGACATAAAACATGCAGCAACAAATTAGAGGACGTCTAACTTGTTTTTGCAGGGTATGCTTGTGATATGATATGGCCAATGACGTGATGTGATATATTGGATGTATGATATGATCATGTTCTAATAGTTAATATCGACTTGCACGTCGATGCTACGGCAACTGGCAGGAGCCATATGGTTGTCTTTAAACTAACGTTTCTCTTTGCAGATGCGTTTACTATGTTACTAGGTGATACGTCTCCAACGTATCTATAATTTTTGTTGATTCCATGCTATTATCTTGTCAAACTTTGGATGTTTTGTATGCCTTTTATATCTTTCTTGGGACTAACTTATTAACTCAGTGCCAAGTGCCAGTTCATGTTTTTCCGTGTTTTTTGACCCTTTTCAGAGGAGAATATTAAACGGAGTCCAAACGGAATAAAACCTCCGAAAAGATTTTTTCCGGAACAGAAGATACGCACGGAGCGTGAGAACCAAGGCAGAGGCCACTAGGGTAGGCCACAAGCCCCCTAGGCACGGCCGGGGGGCGCGCCTAGCAGGCTTGTGGGCCCCCTATGGCTCGTATACCATACTTCCACCTATAAATCCTCGAAAATTCCAGAACCACGGGAGAGATCCACGAAAATACTTTTCCGCCGCTGCAAGCTTCTGTCTCTGCAAGATCCCATCTGGGGCACGTTCTGGTACCTTGCCAGAGGGGGGATTCGGATATGAAGGGATTCTTCATCAACACCAGTCCCTCTCCGATGATGCGTGAGTAGTTCACCATAGACCTTCGGGTCCATAGCTAGTATCTAGATGGCTTCTTCTCTCTCTTGGATCTCCAATACAAAGTTCTCCATGATCTTCATGGAGATCTATCCGATGTAATCTTCTTTTGCGGTGTGTTTGTCGAGATCCGATGAATTGTGGATTTATGATCAGATTATCTATGAATCTTATTTGAGTTTCTTCTCATCTCTTATATGCATGATTTCATATCCTTGTAATTCTCTTCGAGTTGTGGGTTTTGTTTGGCCAACTTGATCTATGATTTTTGCAATGGGAGAAGTGCTTGGTTTTGGGTACATACCGTGCGGTGACCTCACCCAGTAACAGAAGGGGTAGCGAGGCATGCACCTTGCTGTTGCTATCAAGGGTAAAAAGATGGGGGTTATATCTATTGCATGAATTTATCCCTCTACATCATGTCATCTTGCTTAAGGCGTTACTTTGTTTGTCATGAACTCAATACACTAGATGCATGCTCGATAGCGGTTGATGTGTGGAGTAATAGTAGTAGATGCAGAAAGTATCGGTCTACTTGTCTCGAACATGATGCCTATATGTATGATCATTGTCTTAGATATCATCATGACTTTGCGTGGTTCTATCAATTGCTCGACAGTAATTTGTTCACCCACCATAATATTTGCTATTTTGAGAGAAGCCTCTAGTGAACACTATGTCCCCCGGATCTACTTCACATTATATTTTCAGCCCTACACTTTTACTTTGTTGCACTTTCCGCCTTCAGATCTCACCTTGCAATCAATCGTGAAGGGATTGACAACCCCTTTGTAGCGTTGGGTGCAAGTTTGCTGTTTTTGCAAAGGTACAACGGTGCTTCATCTTGATACTCCTACTGGATTGATACCTTGGTTCTCAAAACGGAGGGAAATACTTACTGCTATTGTGTTGCATCACCCTTTCTTCTTCAAGGGAAAAAACCACCGTAAGCTCAAGAGGTAGCAAGAAGAATTTCTCGCGCCGTTGTCGGGGAGCATCAAGTGAAGCTTATCCAAGTAAGTGTCGCAAACTCATCTCTTGCATTTACTTTTTTGCCTCTCGTTTTCCTCTCCCCCGCTTCTGAAAAACAAAAATTTACAAAAATATTTGCCTTTTTCGTTCGCCCTTTTCTTTCGCTTGCTTTCTGTTCGCTTGTGTGCTTATTTTCTTGCTGAAGTCCCATGACTGAAAACACCAAACTTTGTGACTTCTCGAATACTAATAATAATGATTTTATTAGTACTCCGATTGCTCCCGCCACTAGTGTGGAATCATATGAAATGAATGCTGCCTAATTGGGAATGTTTTACATTGTAGCTAAGCATCTATGCATATTGATTGAATTAAAGTTAGCACGGGAATTCTTTCGTCTTTTGATTTGCATTTCCATTTTTTTCCTCGCACGAGTAATGCCCGGAGAAATACTCTCTTGCACGCAAGAGAGAGAGCGGAGGAAAATGACCCTCCAAAGTACGGGCATTTCTGAAATGTTGGAGCCAAGAAAATCCAAGGACCATTTGCAAAAATAATTGCCAAAAAAAGAAATAAAGCAAATTTGGGAATTTCTGAAAAAAAACATTTTTTTTAAGTTTTTATTTTTGCTTTGGAAAAATGTTATTCGGGTAGAGGATATTTTTCTGATTTTTTTGGTATATAATACCCTATATTAATATTTTGATTTATTTCCTTTTATTTCGCTTCTGTTTTCTATTTCGGAAAAGTTATAAAATAGGAAAGGTTTTCTTTTCTTTTAAGCCGCCGCCCCGAGCGCATGATAAGGCCGTGGGCCGAATCCCCCGCCGCCAGGGACTAACCCCTTAAATCTCGGCCGACCTTTCCTTCCTTCCCCCGCCTCCTCTCTATGACCGCTGGGCCCCCTGGCCGAGCCTCTCCCCCCGTCGGCCATCTTCTCCTTCCATCTTCTTCCTCTTTCCATGCCGAGACCGAGACCGGGCCGAGCACGGGATCCCCTGCCGATCCACCTCTCCCCTTTCCTTTCCTCACCGCCTCCCTGGCCTATATAAGTACCCCGCCTCGGCCGCCCCCGTTCCCACCCCTTCCTCGACGAACCGCCGCCGCCCGAGCCCCTGCACCATCCCCGCCGGAGCAGCACGGTTGCTGCACTTCGGCCCTCCTGGAGCAGCGCCCCAGCGCCCCTCTCCGCCCCCCCCAGCCCTCCCCTCGCCGGAGGACTGCCACCGCCGCCGCCCCGTCTCCTCCACCGCCCCCCGGAGCCCTCCCTCGCTGGCGACCACCATCCCCGCCGGAGCAGCCCCTCCCAGCCACGGTAGCTCTCCTTTCCCTCTCTGTTGTTTCTTTTTTTTTCTTTAGTAGCCCTTAGATCATATTTAGATGGTGTAGATTAGATCCCTAGTATACCTCTTCGGTTTAGATTAGAAAACCAGCGGTTTTATTTCACTTACTCAATTAGCCAGCAAGTTTTTATTAGCCTCCGGCCGTTTGCTCAAAACGTTGCAACAAACACCTCCCGCAGCCTATAGTAGCATGCCACGTGTACCCCCGTTAGTTTGCTAGATTAGTTTCATTTTTTTCTGCCTATTTGCAAAAACAGAAAGTTTCTGTTTTGTTTTCGCCACAACTTTTGATCACGAAGTCCAATGACATTGATTCTTGTTCCAGTAGACTCCAATTTTTATGTAGTTTTTAAAACATATAATTTGTCTATGTTTGAAATTTGCAAATATAAGTTAGATCAGATTTAGTTTAAACCTTGTTTTGCCTATTCCAGGAGTTTAAAAAATGATTTTGAGTTGATTCTTTTTGCTACTGCTTCCTAGTGATAAAATATTACTGTGGTAGAAGTTTCAAAAATTGTAAAGTATTTTTACTGGTGTTTTCAACAGAAACAATTTTCTTCCATACCGGCGCGTGATGAATTCTTTTGCTTAGACTATAGCCAATCCTTACTTGCGATGTTATTTTTTCTTGTGGCTTGATTGAAGTGCTTATGGTGTGCTTTGTGTTTGTATCGGTAGATCATCCGGAGTGCGAAGTGTGTTACTTAGAAGTGCTCGAGCAAGACAACTATCATCAAGGCAAGTCATTTTGATCATGTTATTTTACCTATGTTTTCGATGCATGGTAGATCACCTTTCTTTGCCCAATTGCATGCTGCCTAGGTACTTGGAAAATTTAGTATAAGTTGTAGTATCATGTGGTAGGAACACAACAACCCCGATACTTGGCCCCGGGACGACATTTTCTTAATGCTATGCTTGAGTAGACGGGTTTTCGGTTGAGTGTATATCACGAGTGATGTGAGGTTGATATAATAATCAAGACCGGTTAAGACAAGATTTTCAAGACCTCAGACGCAATGCAGCTCTGGGTGAAGGACGGTTGATCGGCTCCCTGGAGAACCCGGTGGATGCCCGGGATGCTGGAGAGGCCATGTCATCCTGCGGAAAGCTTCACCCAGGCTCGAAGAGACGGACGGAGACTTCAAGACTCAAGGCTTACCTGCACAGCCACAAGTCATTATGGGCTCTGGCTTGGTTGGACAACGCGGCGACTCTCGACAGGCGGTGCTAGCAGATGTAGAAGAACGGTAGGAATGGATGGGCACCGACAGGGATTCAGAGGGACCCATTGAAAGACCATGTTTTGATCATCCGGTCTTCAAACACCGTGAAGTGCGAGGACAAACCCGGAGGCAATCAAATCTTGTGGGAAACGTGTGCAAAACTCTGCAGAGTGCCCAACCTAATCGATTAGCCGTGTCCACGGTCATGGACGACTTGAGCCGAAGGCACTGAATTTCCCATGAACTCTCGACACAACTTAATAATGATATGGGTGTTAACAACTATTCGGGTACGAGAACTGGTTGGCGGAACCGTCTCGTTAACAACAAACATTGTAGTAATATTTTGCTTTCAACCCTTTTGTTGTAGGATAAAATTGGCTTTGTGCAAAACTTAGCTCCACTGGCCAAATATGCATGTAGAGATAGTTGATTATTATTTTTACTCCTCTCTTTAATGACTTGCCGGCATATTCAATATGCTGACCTACACGGCTGCAACGTATCATGTTGCAGAGTACTTTTCCGACCAGGAGTGAGGCTACGATCTACGCTCAGCGACATGCCCTTGGAGTCGGATGGACTCGTCTACCTGATGCTTCCGCTAGTCTTCGTTAGATATCTCATGAGATGGCCTTCAGCCACTTTATTGTAATCCTTTATTGTAATAAAGTACTCTTCATGAGATTTCGATTAATAAAGTTGTGTGATTGAACTCTTGAATATATACATTATGTACTGTGTGTGTACCAGCATGATCTTGGGATGGTACGGAAACACCAGAGGCTTGACTCGTCTTGAGTCGGGTCGCTACAGAAATGGTATCAGAGCACACGCTGACCTTAGGACGTAACCTCTAGGAATGGAAAAGCCTTAGGAAGAAAACTATTTTCTCTTATGTCTATAAATCTTCTATTTCCTCTTCTGATCATTTCTAACTTCTCTCCGATTTTCCAATGTTTAGATGGCCACCTTCATCCCTGTTAAGTTCATGGAGTTTTGCCAGCCCGACACCACTATGCCGCTCGGAAAGGAGCTGGTGCAGATCACCAAGGACTTGAGGATTTCTCTGCCGACTATCACAGGGAAGCCAACTTCGTCTTACCCGGAGGATTCGCGCTACAGGATCGAGGTGCACATTCCCGGAAGGACATTCCAGCCGCGCACTGAGCCGATGGATTTCAAGTTCATCGCACCCAACTGGATTCTCGGAAGGGACATGGCGATCCATTGTGCACTCGGACGTATCAAGGAAGAATACAAAGGCTGCCCTATTTCTCCAGACCTATTCACCGTATCCCGGAGAAACAAAGACGGAGATATCATCTCAAGCAAGACCAAGGACGCTCTCTTGTCTTATGCCCAGACCTTGGAGAAGCACAGCGGGACTCTGGAGTATCACGTGATCAAGGACGCCAGGAAGATCAAGCAACTGTCACTCCGCGAGCTTGAACTTGAAGAAGCAGCCCGGGAAGCCCACTATGAACATGAACTGGAGGTGAAGGACTTTCTGGAGCGGATCGAGAAGCTGAAGACTCGAGTTGCATACTTGGAGGAGGAACTAGACATGGGCGAGAACCTTCATCCCGAAGGAGACGTAGCCCCCTTGATCAGCAACGACGAGGACTATGAAGAAAGCTCCACCGAAGGACCCGTCACCATGCTTTTCTGAGGAGGACACTTAGTTAGTAGGGTGTTCTGAATCTAGAAATACTTGTGTTGAAGTTAGTGATTCCCGTAACATGCATGTATGGTGAACCGCTAAGTTAGGAAGTCGGAGCATAATTGATTTATTGATTGTCATCCTTTGTGTTGTGGTCGGGATCGCACGATGGTTAACACCTACTAACCCTTCCCCTAGGAGTATGCGTCTAGCACTTTGTTTTGATTACTAATAAAAAATTTCGCAATAAGTATGTGAGTTCTTCTTGACTAATGTGAGTCCATGGTATAGATGCACTTTCACCTTTCACCATTGCTAGCCTCTCTAGTGTCATGCAACTTTCGCCGGTGCACAAACCCACCGTATGCCTTCCTGAAATCAGCCACCATACCTACCTACTATGGCATTTTCATAGCCATTCCAAGATATATTGCCATGCAACTCCCACCGTTCCGTCTCATGACATGTGCCGTCACTTTCATATTGCCGTTGCATGATCGTAAGATAGCTAGCGAGATGTTTCAATGTCATACGCCAAGCTAGATCGTTGCACATTCCGGTACACTGCCAGAGGCATTTCCTATAGAGTCCTCATCGTTCTAAGCATTGAGTTGTGAGTAAATTAAAGTGTGATGATCATCATTATTAGAGCATTGTCCCATGTGAGGAAATAAAAAAAGAGGCCAAAGTTGCCCACAAAAAAAGAGATATGGAAATAGGCCAAAGAGCCTAAACAAAAAAAGAAAAAAAAAGAGAAAAAGAGAGAAGGGATAATGCTACTATCTTTTCCACACTTGTGCTTCATATTAGCACCATGATCTTCATGATTGAGAGTCTCTTGTTTTGTCACCACCATATGCTAGTGGGAATCTTCATTATATAACTTGGCTTGAATATTCCAATGATGGGCTTCCTCAAAATTGCCCTAGGTCTTCGTGAGCAAGCAAGTTGGATGCACACCCACTAGTTATCCTTTTGATCTCTCACAAACCTTTAGCTCTAAGTGCATCCATTGCATGGTAATCCCTACTCTTTCACAATGATATTTATTAATGGGCATATCCATAGCCCTTTGATACGCCGAGTCGATGTGACCATCTCCTCCTTTTTGTCTCACAACCTCCACCACACTCTATTCCACCTATAGTGCTATATCCATCGCTCACGCTCATGTATTGCGTGAGAGTTGAAAAAGGTTTGAGAAAGTAAGAGTGTGAAAACAGTTACTTGGCCAATACAGGGGTTGTGCATGATTTAAATTAGTTGTATGGGGATTATGGAGCATGGCCAGACTATATGATTTTGTAGGGATAATTTTCCTTGGCCTTGTTATTTCGAAAGTTCATGATTACCTCGCTAGTTTGCTTGAAGTATTATTGTTTTCATGTCAATAGCAAACTATTGATTTGAATATTACGGATCTGAACATTCATGTCACATGAAAGAAGTTACAAAGGAAAAATATGCTAGGTAGCATTCCACATCAAAAATTCAGTCTTTATCACTTCCCTACTCGAGGACGAGCAGGAGTTAAGCTTGGGGATGCTTGATACGTCTCCAACGTATTTATAATTTTTTTGGTTCCATGATATTATCTTGTCAAACTTTGGATGTTTTGTATGCCTTTTATATCTTTTTTGGGACTACCTTATTAACTCATTGCCAAGTGTCAGTTCCTGTTTTTTCTGTGTTTTTGACCCTTTTCAGAGGAGAATATTAAATAGAGTCCAAACGGAATAAAACCTCCGAAAAGATTTTTTTCCGGAACAGAAGATACGCAGGGAGCGTGAGAACCAAGGCAGAGGCCACCAGGGGAAGCCACAAGCCCCCTAGGCGCGGCCAGGGGGGCCGCACCTAGCAGGCTTATGGGCCCCCTGTGGCTCGCCTGCCCTACTTCTTCCGCCTATAAATCCCCGAAAATTACAAAACCATAGGAGAGATCCACGAAAATACTTTTCCGCCGCCGCAAGCTTCTGTCTCCGCAAGATCCCATCTGGGGCACATTCTGGTGCACTGCCAGAGGGTGGATTCGGATATGGAGGGCTTCTTCATCAACACCGTTGCCTCTTTGATGATGCATGAGTAGTTCACCATAGACCTTTAGGTCCATAGCTAATAGCTAGATGGCTTCTTATCTCTCTTGGATCTTCAATACAAAGTTCTCCATGATCTTCATGGAGATCTATCCGATGTAATCTTGTTTTGCGGTGTGTTTGTCAAGATCCGATGAATTGTGGATTTATGATCAGATTATCTATGAATCTTATTTGAGTTTCTTCTGATCTCTTATATGCATGATTTCATATCCTTGTAATTCTCTTCGAGTTGTGGGTTTTGTTTGGCCAACTTGATCTATGATTCTTGCAATGGGAGAAGTGATTGGTTTTGGGTTCATACCGTGCGGTGACCTCACCCAGTGACAGAAGCGGTAGTGAGGCACACATCGTGTTGTTGCCATCAAGGGTAAAAAGATGGGGTTTATATCTATTGCATGAATTTATCCCTCTACATCATGTCATCTTGCTTAAGGAGTTACTCTGTTTGTCATGAACTCAATACACTAGATGCATTCTGGATAGCGGTCGATGTGTGGAGTAATAGTAGTAGATGCAGAAAGTATCGGTCTACTTGTCTCGGATGTGATGCCTATATGTATGATCATTGCCTTAGATATCATCATCACTATGCGCGGTTCTATAAATTGCTCGACAGTAATTCGTTCACCCACCGTAATATTTGCTATTTTGAGAGAAGAGTCTAGTGAACACTATGGCCCCGGGTCTACTTCACATTATATTTTCAGCCCTACACTTTTACTTTGTTGCACTTTCCACCTTCAGATCTCACCTTGCAATCAATCGTGAAGGGATTGACAACCCCTTTGTAGCGTTGGGTGCAAGTTTGTTGTTTTTGCGCAGGTACAGTGGTGCTTCATCTTGATACTCCTACTGGATGGATACCTTGGTTCTCAAAACTGAGGGAAATACTTACCGCTACTGTGTTGCATCACCCTTTCCTCTTCAAGGGAAAAAACCAACGCAAGCTCAAGAGGTATCACTAGGTCGTAGCTTTAGTAGTAATAGAATAGATAACACGACAACCTCGATGGCGACACGTTGACGGAGATCATGATTATGGAGATCATGGTGTGGCGCCGGTGACAAGAAGATCGTGTCGGTGCTTTGGTGATGGAGATCAAAAACACAAGATGATGGCCATATCATGTTACTTATGAATTGCATGTGATGTTAATCCTTTTATGCACCTTATTTTGCTTAGAACGACGGTAGCATTATAAGGTGATCTCTCACTAAAATTTCAAGACGAAACTGTGTTCTCCCCGACTGTGCACCATTGCTATAGTTCGTCGTTTCGAGACACCACGTGATGATCGGGTGTGATAGACTGAACGTTCACATACAACGGGTGCAAAACAGTTGCACACGCGGAACACTCGGGTTAAGCTTCACGAGCCTAGCATGTGCAGACATGGCCTCGGAACACATGAGACCGAAAGGTCGAGCATGAATCATATAGTTGATATGATTAGCATAGAGATGCTTACCACTGAAACTATTCTCAACTCACGTGATGATCGGACTTGAGTTAGTGAATTTGGATCATGTACAACTCAAATGACTAGAGAGATGTACTTTTTGAGTGGGAGTTCAGAAAGTAATTTGATTAGTTAAACTCTAATTATCTTGAACATAGTCTAGGTCCACTTTGAAATATTTGTGTTGTAGATCAATGGCTCACGCGACAGTCACCCTGAATTTTAATATCTTCCTAGAGCTGAGCTGGGGATTGAACTCCCGCAAGAGGCTATCACTGACAGAATTCTTCAATCACTGCCACCAAGCTACAAGAGCTTTGTGTTGAACTATAACATGCAAGGGGTGGACAAGTCACCCGACGAGTTACTCGCGATGCTGAAAGTTGCACAGTCAGAACCCGTAAAGAGAATCAAGTGTTGATGGTGAATAAGACCACTAGTTTCAAGAGAAACGGCAAAGGCAAGAAGGGTAATTCCAAGGATGGATCTTTAAGAAGAAGACAAACGCAGATGGTAATGTGACCGTTTATACAGCTCGACTTGTGGCAAAGGGTTTTTCTCAAGTTCAAGGAATTGACTACGATGAGACGTTCTCACCGGTAGCGATGCTTAAGTCCGTCTGAATCATGTTAGCAATAGCTGCATTTTTCGATTATGACATCTGGGAGATGAATGTCAAAACAGCGTTCCTTAACGGTTTTCTTAAGGAAGAGTTGTATATGATGCAACCCAAAGGTTTTGTCGATCCAAAGAATGCTAACAAAGTGTGCAAGCTCCAGCGATCCATTTATGGACTGGTGCAAGCATCTCGGAGTTGGAACAAACGCTTTGATGAGGTGATCAAAGCATTTGGGTTTATACAAGTGGTTGGAGAATCTTGTATTTACAAGAAAGTGAGTGGGAGCTCTGTGGCGTTTCTAATATTATATGTGGATAACAAATTGCTGATTGGAAACAACGTGGAGGTTTTGGAAAACATAAAGGATTACTTGAATAAAAGTTTCTCTACAAAGGACCTAGGAGAAGCTGCTTACATTCTAGGCATTAAGATCTATAGGGATAGATCGAGATGCCTGATAGGACTTTCACAAAGCACATACCTTCAAAAAGTTTTGAAGAAGTTCAAAATGGATCAGTCCAAGAAAGGGTTCTTGCCGGTGTTACAAGGTATAAAATTGAGTAAGACTCAGTGCCCAACAACTGCAGAAGATAGAGAACAAATGAGTTATGTCCCCTATGCTTCAGCCATAGGTTCTATCATGTATGCAATGTTGTGCACTAGACCAGACGTCGGCTTGGCCATAAGTATGGCAGGCAGGTTTCAAAGTAATTCAGGAGTGGATCACTGGACGGCGGTCAAGAATATTCTGAAGGACCTGAAAAGGACTAAAGAAATGTTTCTTGTTTATGGAGGTGACGAAGAGCTCGTCGTAAAAGGTTACGTCGATGCAAGCTTTGACACCGATCCGGATGACTCTAAGTTGCAAACCGGATACGTATTTATTCTTAACGGGGGTGCGGTAAGCTGGTGCAGTTCCAAGCAAAGCGTCATAGTAGATTCTACATGTGAAGCGGAGTACATGGCTGCCTCGGAGGCAGCAAAGGAGGGTGTCTGGATGAAGCAGTTCATGATAGATCTTGGAGTTGTGCCAAGCGCACTAAATCCAATAACCCTGTTCTGTGACAACACTTGTGCCATTGCTCTAGCAAAGGAACCATGGTTTCACAAGAAGACCAGACACATCGAACGACGCTTCAACCTCATCCGCGACTATGTCGAAGGAGAGGACGTGAATATTTGCAAAGTGCACATGGATCTGAATGTAGCAGACCCACTGACTAAACCTCTTCCACGGGCAAAACATGATCAATACCAGAACTGTATGGGTGTTAGATTTATTACAATGTAAATTCCATGGCGATGTGAGGACTAGATTATTGACTCTAGTGCAAGTGGGAGACTGTTGGAAATATGCCCTAGATGCAATGATAAATAGTTATTATTATATTTCATGTTACAAGATAATCGTTTATTATCCATGCTATAATTGTATTGAATGAAAACATAGATACATGTGTGGATACATAGACAAAACAATGTCCCTAGAAAACCTCTAGTTGGCTAGCCAGCTGATCAAGGATAGTCAAGGTTTTCTCACTATGTGCAAGTGTTGTCACTTGATAATTGGATCACATCATTAGGAGAATCATGTGATGGACTAGAGCCAAACTATGAACGTAGCATATTGATCGTGTCGTTTTATTGCTATTGTTTTCTGCGTGTCAAGTATTTGTTCCTATGACCATGAGATCATATAACTCACTAGCACCGGAGGAATACCTTGTGTGCATCAAACGTCACAACGTAACTGGGTGACTATAAAGGTGCTCTACAGGTATCTCTGAAGGTGTTCGTTGAGTTAGTATGGATCAAGACTGGGATTTGTCACTCTGTGTGATGGAGAGGTATCTCGGGGCCCACTCGGTAATACAACATCACACACAAGCCTTGCAAGCAATGTGACTAAGTGTAAGTCACGGGATCTTGTATTATGGAACGAGTAAAGAGACTTGCCGATAACGGGATTGAAATAGGTATGCGGATACCAACGATCAAATCTAGGGCAAGTAACATACCGAAGGACAAAGGGAATGACATACGGGATTATATGAATCTTTGACACTGAGGTTCAACCGATAAGATCTTCGGAGAATATGTAGGATCCAATATGGGCATCCAGGTCCCACTATTGGATATTGACGATGGAGTGCCTCGGGGCATGTCTACATAGTTCTCAAACCCGCAGGGTCTGCACACTTAAGGTTTGATGATGTTTTAGTATAGTTGAGTTATATGTGTGGTTACCGAATGTTGTTCGGAGTTCCGGATGAGATCTCGGACGTCACGAGGGTTTCCGTAATGGTCCGAAAACGAAGATTCATACATAGGATGGTTTCATTTGGTCACCGGAAAGTTTCGGACAATTCCGGCAGTGTACCAGGAGTGACGAATGGGTTCCGGGAGTTCACCGGGAGGGGCACACCCACCCGGGAGTGAGCCCAAGGCACTAGGGTGGCGCCACAAGTCCTTAGTGGGATGGTGGAGTCAGCCCAAGGGGCCCATGGCGCCACATAAGGAAATACCAAAAGAAAATAAAAGTAAAAAGGAAAGAGGGAGATGGGAAGGAAGAGGAGGACTCCTCCTTCCCAAACCGAATTGGAGGAGGAGGAGTCCTCCTCCCTTGGTCGGCACACCCTTGAGGCCTTGTGCCTCAAGGATAGCCCTCCCCCTCCCTCCTATATATATTGGTGATTTAGGGCTGATTTGAGACACAAGTTTGCCACGTGCAACTCTAGCCTAAACCACACAGTTCCACCTCTAGATCGGATTTCTGCAAAGCTCGAGCGGAGCCCTGCAGGAGTAGATCGTCACCACCACCGGAGCGTCGTCACGCTGCCGGAGAACTCATCTACTTCTCCGTCTTGCTTGCTGGATCAAGAAGGCCGAGATCATCGTCGAGCTGTACGTGTGTTGAACGCGGAGGTGCCGTCCATTCGGCGCTAGATAGGAATGGTTCGTGGGACGGTTCGAGGGACGTGAAGACGTTCCACTACATCAATCGTATTTATTAACGCTTCCTGTTGTGCGATCTACAAGGGTACGTATATCCAAATCTCCACTCTTAGATGGACATCACCATGATAAGTCTTCGTGTGCGTAGGAATTTTTTTTGTTTCCCATGCAACGTTCCCCAACAATTACACCACTTGGGATTGTTAGAGATGTTGAAGTATTGTGTGGAAAATTCAAGTACCTCATTGATTTCCTAGTACTTGGTTTAGAACAAGATAACTTTTGTCCCATCATAGTTGGTAGACCTTTCTTGAATATTGTTAATGATGAAATTAATTGTGCTACAGAAAAGGTTAGAATGATCTTCGGTGATATGTCTCACAAGTTTAATTTCTCCAAGTTTAGTAAACAACCACATGGAAAGGAATTACCTAATAAGAGTGAAATAATTGGTCTTGCTTCTATTGCTATACCTCATACCGATCCACTAGAGCAATATTTGCTAGACCATGAGAATGTTATGCATCTAAATGAAAGGAATGAGATAGGTAGGATATTCCTTGATCAACAAACTATCCTTAAGCACAACTTACCTATTAAAATTTTAGGGGACCCTCGTCCACCCAAGGGAGATCCCATATTTGAGCTTAAGGCTTTACCTGATACAGCAAGAAGATATATCATGTTATTATCAGTGCTAACCTTTTAGAGCATGAAGAAAAGAGATTACTCAAAACTTTACAGAAGTAGAGGGCTGCTATTGGATATACTCTTGATGATCGTAAGAGCATAATCCCCAATCTCTATCAGCACAAGATTAATATGGAACGTAATGCTAAACTAGTCATTGATCACCAACGTCGTCTCAATCCGAAGATGAAAGAGGTGGTAAGAACTGAAATACTAAAACTTCTGGAGGCACGTATAAATTATCCTATTGATGATAGTAGATGGGAAGTCTTGTTCATTGTGTTACTAAGAAAGGTGGTATAACTGTCGTCCCTAATGATAAAAACGACCTTATTCCATAAAGAATCATAACTGTCTATAGGATGGTAACAAATTTTAGAGAGATTATCTAAGCATACACACTTCTGTTTCCTCGATGGATACTCGGGGTTTTCGCCAATACGTGTGTCAAAAGAAGATCAAGAGAAAACTACCTTTACTTGTCCTTTTGGAACTTATGCTTATAGGTGGATGCCTTTTGGTTTATGCAATGCACCTGCTACCTTCAACGATGTATGACTGCTATTCGCTGACTTTTGTGAAAAGATTTTTGAGATATTCATGGATGATTTTTTTGTTAATGGAACTTCTTTTGATGATTGCTTGAGAAACCTTGATCGAGTTTTCCAGAGATGTGAAAAACTAATCTTGTTTTGAATTGGGAGAAGTGCCACTTTATGGTGAATAAAGGTATAAATCTTGGTCATAAATTTTTTGAGCAAGGCATTGACGTGGACAAAGTTAAAGTTGATGCAATAGAGACAATGCCATGCGTGAGAGATGTAAAAGGTATAAGAAGTTTCCTCGGGCATGCTGGTTTTTATAGGCATTTCATTAAAGATTTCTTGAAGATTTTTAGGATGTTACCTAACCTTCTTCAAAAAGATACTCCATTTGTTTTTGACGATGATTGTGTGGAAGCTTTTGAAGTACTTAAGAGAGCTTTGATTTCTGCACCTATTGTTTAACCACCTAATTGGAACCTACCATTTGAAATTATGTGTGATGCTAGTGATTATAGTGTTGGTGTTGTTCTAGAGCAAAGAGTAGACAAGAAATTGAATGTTATTCATTATGCTAGTAAGACCCTATACACTACTCAAAGAAGTTATGATACTACTGAAAAGGATTGTTTAGCAATTATTTTCGCATGTGATAAGTTTAGACCTTTAATTATTGATTCCAATGTAACTATTCATGCGGATCATGCTGCTATTAAATACCTTATGGAACAGAAAGATGGTAAACCTAGACTTATTAGGTGGGTACTTTTACTTCAAGAGTTTGATTTGCATATCATTGATAGAAAGGGAGTTGATAATCATGTAGCAGATAGCTTGTCTAGGACGGAAAATGTTCTTGATGACCCACTGCCTATTGATGATAATATCCCTCATGAGGAACTTGCTGCTATTAATGCATCATGTAGTTCTCCTTGGTATGCTGATTATGCTAATTTTATTGTTGCTAAATATATTGCACCTAGCTTCACCTTACAACAAAATAAAAAAAGCTTTTATGATTTACGACATTAGTTTTGGGATGACCCACATCTTTATAAAGAAGGAATAGATGGTGTTATTAGAGGTTGTATACATGAGAATGAATAGGAACGAATTCTAAGGAAGTGTCATTTTGAGACCTAAGAAGGACAGCATGCTGGTGATAGAACTGCACATAAGGTACTACAATATGGTTTCTATTGCCCCACTCTTTTTAAAGATGCTCGAAAGTACGTCCTCTCATGTGATGACCGCCAAAGACTTGGTAACATTGGTAAACGGCACTAACTGTCTATGAACTATTCACTTGCTATTGAACCATTTGATGTTTGAGGTTTTGACTTTATAGGACCTTCTCCTTCCTCTAATGGGTTTACTCATATTTTAGTTGTTGTCTCATACTTGTGATCTGTGTTGGGTTTTCCATGAAGAGGAATGGTTTATCGCAACACAATGTGGGTAAGTATTTCCCTCAGTTATGAAAACAAGGTTTATTGGACCAATAGGAATATCAATCACAGCCGTCTTCACTGGTTGCAAACAAAAGAAAAAACAACTTGCACCCAACGCGGGCAAGAGAGTTGTCAATCCTCTAGTTATTGTTATTTGCAAGCGAGTGAGGTGTGTAGATAATTGTAGATACCAAGATAAAATAAAAACAAGTAAATGGCAGCAAGGTATTGAAGGTTTTATCAATATGTTGTGAATAGACCCGGGGGGGCATAGTTTTCCCTAATGGCATCTCTCATGAAAAATAGCATACGGTGCGTAAGCAAATTACAGTTGGGCAATTAACAAAAATGTGAATAGTAATGTGATATTCATGGCAATGATCATGTGTATATAGACATCACAACCATAAACAAAAAAGATGAATCCTATGTGCACCTATTACTATTACTCCACTCATCGACCTCTATCCATCATGCATCTAGAGTATTAAGTAAACTAGAGTAATGCATGGAGAACAGTGACATGATAAAGACAAAGTGAACTCAAGCAATATGAATAAACCCCATCGTTTTATCCTTAGTAGTAGCAACACAAAGACACATCTTGTCCCCTTCTATCACTGGGATATAGAAATTTGCTAGGTTGAACCAACTACAACGCACCTCTCTCACTAAAGAAATATCAATCTAGTTGGCCAATCTATTTCAATAGATCAGATAGAATTATGAAGCTATCATAATCATGCACATAAGAATCATATAAGTATTCAGCGGAGACTCAAATATTTAGCATGAACAATCTAAACATAAACCCACAATTCATCGGATCCCAACAAACACATCACACAAAAGGAATTACATCATGTGGATCAAAGCAAAGATGCCATGATCATTGTATTGAAGATCAAGAGAGAGAGATTGACATCTAGGTACTCGCCATGGACCCATAGGTGTGTGGTGAACTACTCACACATCATTGTGAGGGCAGGAAGGTAGATGAAGAGGCCCTCCATGATCAGGACCCCTCCGGCACACAGACGGAACGGAGCTCCAAATGGCCTCCCGTCGGAACAAAGACGCGCGGCAGTGTAAAAAGTGCTTCGGGACTCCTTTTGGTGCTTCTAGGATAAAATAGAATTTATAAGCCAGAGAACGGAGTCGGTAGGGCCACAAGGGAGGCACGAGCCATGAGGGCGCCCTCCCAGGCCATGCCTTCTTGGCTTTTGGGTCCCTCGTTCGGCTTCCAGCCTTCTTCCAATACTCCCCGATCTTCTTTTGGTCCAGAAAAAATCACCAAAAAGTTTCAGGTCATTTGGGCTTCGTTTGGTATGGAAAACGTGAAAAGTGAAAACATGGAGAAAACAACAACTCGCACTTGGCACTGAGTCAATAGATTAGTGCTCAAAAATAATATAAATTGTTAAGTAAATACCCCAAAAATATTCTAAAATGATAATATATCAGCATGGAACAATAAAAAATTATAGGTGTGTTGGAGATGTATCAAGCATCCCCAAGCTCAATTCCTTCTTGTCCTCGAGTAGGTGAATGATAAAAACAGAATTTTTGACGTGACATGCTATCCATGATGTAACCCTATGCATGTATGCTCATTGAGAAACGATGAATTAACAAATATTAACACAACAATACTTATAGGTATAAGCAAAAAAATCATTAATATTTCAAAGTATATGATCCTCAAAGATTGTTTGACACCTATCCATCTTATTATATTAGCAAGGCATGGATCCATCTTCATCACATTAATACAAATGTCAAGCACCACGGTGTCCAAGTCAGGCAATTGGATCGTACTTATTCTTCACGTAATACATGAGCGTGAACCATTGAACATAACATAAAGGTGGAATAGAATATGGTGGTAGGTTTCAAAGGGGTAAAAGTGGAGAAGATAGCCTCACATCAACTAGGCATACCAACGGGATATGGAGATACCCGTCGATAGATATAGAAGCAAGTAGTAGGGATTGCCATGCAAATGATGCACTAGAGCTATAAGTGTATGAAAGCTCCACTGAAGCTAAGTGGGGTGTGCATCCAACTTGCTTGCTCATGAAGACCTCGAGAATTTGAGAAAGCCCGCCATCGGAATATACAAGCTAAGTTTATGAGAAGTGATTCCCACTAGCATATGAATGATATGACATGAGACTCTCTATATGAAGAACAAGGTGCCACAGTGAGGCACAAGTGTGGTAAAGGATTGTAGCAAAGTCCCTTCCCTCTTTCTCTATCATTCATTTTTATTTCTTTTTATTATGGTGGGGCTCATTTGGACTCCCCCATTTTTATTTTCTCACTTGTACAATGCTCTAATAAGGATGATCGTCACACTTTTATGTACTTACAACTCAATATGAAAACTGATAGGACGGTATGACTATGTATGAATGCCTTTGGCAGTGTACGAGGATGTGCGAAGATCTAGCGTGACATGTATCAAAAATATGATGAATGGTGGCTTTTCCACAAATACTATGTCAGCTCTATATGATCATGCAAAGCATTATGATGTTTAACGAACTAGTCATGTGAAGTTACTATGACATTTGCTTGGTAATATATCTCGAAATGGCTATGGAAATGCCATGATATGTAGGTATGGTGGCTGTTTTTAGGAGGATATAAAAGGATTTATGTGAAAGAGAGCGTGTCATGCCACGGGGTTTGGATGCATCGGCGATAGTTGCACTGATCCTAAACGTGAGAACATGCGATGCACGGTACCGAAGAGGCTAGCAAATATGAGGAGGTGAGATTGTGTATGTCGAAGGTGTCACATTAGTCATGAAGAACTCATGTACTTATTGCCAAGTTTTATTACTTTTTTCATGAATCAAAGTACTACTCGCATGCCCCAAGGGAGAGGGTTGGTAGGAATTAACCATTGCGCGACTCCGACTCAAAACAACACTAGGATTTTAACGAGGAATAGAAATGCTCACACATAATCACTCTGCCCTTTTATTTTTTTAGTTGAACAAACAGTTTAGCATCTCTTAATATCGACAACTCTCTGAATTAACAATAATGCACGCTCACCCTTTTCATATCACCACATCAATATCATTAACCCACAATTTCTCTATATGCCCTACATGATGGTTTTAATTATCACTTATTGAATACCCATTATTTTTTATCTAGTCTTATGACCCATGTACATTACCATCACTATTTATATAACTCTCAAACAATTATAAGTGAAGAGTGAGATCAATAATATTTCTATAAAATATACACGCCACCGTGCTGAGAGAGATATAAGTGAAGTACTAGAGCAACTGCTAAGCTCAAAAGATATAAGTGAAGCACATAGAGTATTCTAACAAATTGTGATGATGTGGTATCTCTATCAAATAGGCGTGTCCAGAAAATGATGATTGTGGAAAACTTAAAGTAAAATGAAACAAAAGCAAACAATGCTCCAAGCAAAACTCACATCATGTGATGAATAAAAATATAGCTCCAAGTGACATGCCGATGGATTGAGACGAAAAGAGGGGATGCCTTCCGGGGCATCCCCAAGATTAGACACTTGAGTGTTCCTAGATTATTACCTTTCGGTGCCTTGGGAGTCCCCAAGCTTAGGCTTTTTCTACTCCTTGATCCTTTGTCCGTCGGGATAATACCCAAAACTTGAAAACTCCAATCACATAAAACTCAACAAAACTTTGTGAGATCCGTTAGTATAAGCAACATATCAAATACTTTCAGGTGCTATTATAAGTTGATTATTATTTTATTTTAACAAAGGGTACTGTATTCTAACTTCTCCATGAATTATACCCCCCGATACAATCCATAACATCCTCAAAACAAGCAACTACGCAAGCAAAAACAGAATCTGACTGAAACAGAATAGTCTGTAGGAATCTGTAATGAACCTATACTTTTGTAACTCCAATAATTCTGAAATTTTAGGAACACCTGAGGAATTTGCATCGAAATACTGTGTAAAAATGCGGCTTAAAAAGGTGTTCCAATAAATTAGAGAAATTCTGCACTGGATGTCAAAGTTTCCGTGTTTGCACCGTATCAATTCTACACGTCATGCAAATCATCCCAAAGGCTTTACTTGGATAAAACACTAACTAAAACATAAAAAAACATACATTATAGAGGCAATAATCATGTTATCACAAACAAATATAATTAAAAAGGCAAAAATAAAGATAACTATTGGGTTGCCTCCCAACAAGCGATATTGCTTTACGTCCCTAGCTAGGCATATTGCATAGTTTCAAGTGTTCATCTTGGTTCATAAGTGGTGCAATCTCCATCATAACCATGTTTTCCCTAGCAAAAATAACATTAAGCTTTTGTTCTATGGTATCAAGCCTCCTATTGTGTAGCATGACATTCCCCTGGATCTTAGAGATAGAATTTAACAACCCCCTAAAATTAGACTCCATTGTAGTTCTAGCCTCTTTGATTAGATCAGTCTCGCGGTGGCACACTAGTATGGCAGATTCATTGGTTTCTATTTTAGTCATACAAATACAATTTTCATATTATCATAGGTGTCGAAAGCATTGTTTCCAAGGAAATCATTTTCAAACATAGAATCCAACACACGTCTATGGGAAAGAGATAGACCAACATAAAAACTTCTAAGAAGCAATTTAATAAGACTCAAAGGATTAGCTCTAGGTTGTATTGTTAGTAATCTATCCCAAGATTCTTTGAGAGACTCATCACATACTTTCTTAAAATCCAAGATTGGGGAACCCTCTCCAAAGTAAGGAGGAAGAGGCATGTCGGGAGCGGAGGTAGCCATGGCGTCAAACAAGTAAACTAGAGAGCGAAGATGCAATCTAGTGACAAGCTAATCAAGCAAAGGTAAATATTTTGTATTTTTGTTTTTTATAAGACAAGCTAAATATACCAGAAACAAAAGAGGAACAAGTGAATGAAAATTTCTGTGGAGTTACTTGGTAGTTGGTGATGATATTCCCCGGCAAGGGCGCCAGAAATCCTTACTGATACTTGTCATCTGCATTGGGTTTTCCATGAAGAGGAACGGGTTATCGGAGCACAGTGTGGATAAGTATTTCCCTCATTTATGAAACCAATAGGAATATCAACCACAACCATATTCAGTGGCTGCACACAAAAGAACAAACAACTTGCACCCATCGCGGGCAAGAGGGTTGTCAATCCTCTTGTTATTGTTATTTGCAAGTGAGTGGGGTGTGTAGATAATTGTAGATAGCAAGATAAAATAAAAATAAGTAAATGGTAGCAACGTATTGAAGGTTTTATCAATATGTTGTGAATAGACCCGGGAGCCATAACTTTCCCTAATGGCATCTCTCATGAAAATAGCATACGATGGGTAAACAAACTACTGCTGGGCTATTGACAAAAAAAGCAGATAGTTATGCGATATTCACAACAATGATCATGTGTATATAGGAATCACGTCCATAAACAAATATGCCAACTCCTGCGTGCACCTATTACCATTACTCCACTCATCAACTAGAACGCACCTCTCTCATTGAAGAAATATCACTCTAGTTGGACAAACAATTTCAATAGATCGAATAGAATTACAAAACTATCATAATCATGCACATAAGAATCATAAGTATTCAGAGGAGACTCAAATAATTATCATGAATAATCTGAACATAAGCCCACAATTCATCGGATCCCAACAAACGCACATCACAAAAGGAATTACATCATGTGGATGAAAGCGAAAATGCGATCATGATTGTATTGAAGATCAAGAGAGAGAGCTTGTGATCTAGGTACTGGCCATGGACCCATAGGTCTATGGTGAACTACTCACACATCATCGTGAAGGCAATAAGGTTGATGAAAAGGCCCTCCATGACCAATCCCCCCTCCGACAGGGTGCCGGAACGGAGCTCCACATGGCCTTTCATCAGAACAGAGACTTGCGACAGCATGAAAAGTGTTTTAGGACTCCTTCTGGTGTTTCTAGGGTAAAAGAGAATTTAGAAGCCACAGAACGGCGTCCGGGGGCCACGAGGGAGGCACAAGCCATCAGGGCGTGCCCTATTGGCTTGTGGGTCCCTTGTGCGGCTTCCATCCTTGTTCTGATTGTCCTCCGTCTTCTTTTGGTCCAGAAAAAATCAACAAAAAGTTTTAGGTCAATTGGGATTCGTTTGGTATGGAAAATATGAAAAGTGAAAAACATGCACGAAACAACAACTAGCACCCGACACTAGGTCAATGGGTTAGTGCTCACAAAATAATATGGTAAGTAAATACCCCAAAAGTATTCTAAAATGGTAATATATCAGCATGGAAAAATAAAAGAATATAGATAAGTTGGAGACGTATCACTGTCGATTATTATACTAAGTGGGTAGAAGCTATTCCAACTACTAGTGTTGATCATAACACTTCTATTAAAATTCTTAAGGACATTATCTTGCCGAGGTTTGGAGTCCCCAGATATTTAATGACTAATGGTGGTTCACATTTTATTCATGGTGCTTTCCGTAAAATTTTAGGTAAATACGATGTTAACCATAGAATTGTGTCATCTTATCATCCTTAATCTAATGGTTAAGTTGAATTGAGCAATCGTGAAATAAGATTAATCTTGCAAAAGACTGTCAATTGATCGAGGAAGAATTGTTCTAAGAAACTAGATCATGCTCTTTTGACTTATAGAACTGCTTATAAGAATTGCATGGGGATGTCCCCATATAAAATGGTATATGGAAAAGCTTGACATATACCTCTGAAGTTAGAACATAAAGCTTATTGGGCAGTTAAAGAACTTAATTATGATTTTAAAATTGCCAGTGAAAAGAGGTTATTTGATATGAGATCACTAGATGAATGGGGACACAAGCCTATGAAAATGCTAAGCTATTTAAAGAAAAGCTTAAAAATGGCATGAAAAGAGAATTCAATGCAAGAGACCTAGTGCTTTTGTACAATTCTCATTTTAGATTATTTTTTTTGCAGGGAAACTCCTCTCTAAATGGGAAGGACCATATGTTGCCGAGGAGGTCTATCACTCTGGTGCTATAAAAATTAATAACTTCGAAGGTAAAAACCCAAGAATGGTGAATGGTCAAAGAGTCAAGCATTATATTTCAGGTACACCCATTTATGAGTAAACTAATATCGTCCAAGTCATAACACGAGTTGAGCACATAAAGGAAGTCTTTCGGAACACTCCAAAAACCTGGAAAAAGGGTACATACGTGGTACGTTAAGTAAACCAACTCCAAAAATTCAAAAATAATAATTTCTGCTGGTGTTGGTATTTGAGAAAAAATATAAAAATAAAAAGGAGTCAAGGGGACCCACGAGGAAGGCACAAGCCAACAGGGCGCCCCCTAGTCCACGCCATGATAGCTTATGGGGCCCTCGTGTGCCTCCCGGACTCCGAATTCTTCCCTAGCACGTATTCTGACCTAGAAAAAATCATTATATATACTCTCTTGTGTTTGGACCACTGCATTGTGAGTTTCTCCTTTGTTCTTGTTTCGAGCTGTTTTTCTGGTAGATCTAAGAATATGTCGTCTCAAGATTCAGATGGAGAGAGATATGTATGCCACTATATTGTGGACCCAAAGATCTTTGAAGATATTTACCCCTACGTATGGTCCACGGATGAGTAAGAAGATGACGATTTGGAGGAGACAGGGGATGTTGGTCCGGACGCCAATTCAGATGAAGATGAAGCTCCACTACCTCAACCAGGAGATATGCACGTGGAATTCAAGAAGTCAAGTCTCCCTCATGGAGTAAGCAAATCCATGACCCAATTTATTCCTTCTTGTTTTCTATAGGAGAGCAAGGCAACCTTATACAAAAGGATATTGAAGCTCGAGCAAGAAAATGATGATTTAAAAGAGAAAATTTTCATCCTCGAGCATAAACTGGAAAAGAGGAATACTACTACGTCACCACCACCATCACCTAAGGAGGACACTTGAGTACATGGGTATGGGCACCACCCTTGGCTTGTCCCAAGCTTGGGGAACGTGCACCGGTATTGTATCACATAACTTTTTACCACCAATATCCATCTTACTTTGATCTTTAGTTTTTCGTGAATTAGAGAATTAGAATTTCAGATTTGCTTTGCTTAGTGTTTTGCTTTGAGATCTATCTATCCTTGTAACTGAGTATGAGAGTTATATAATAAAGATTAGTTGAATACATGTGCTTTGCTCTCATGCACTCATCATCATAGCATGGCAATAAAAAGAACGGAAAATGTCATATGCTCATCCCGTGAGAAGTAATAACTTCACATAGAAAAGAGGTATAAACAATAAAAAACTGTTGGAAACTAACAAACATATCATTAGTAATTTGTATAATCTATGTAAAATTATGATAGATAAGAGGAGAATTACATATAAATATACTATCTTGAACACCTTCTACGATTGTGAGCTCCCATCAAATATTATATAATGATCAAGTGTCGATGTTGGACGTGGAAGACAACATAATGACCATGATTGTCTACATTTGCATATAAGTTATATGGTATTGGATCCCTCAACATGTGTTCCTTGCTTACGATCATTTGCTAGCCCAAAAAATCGCACTAAGTACACATACTACTTGTGCATCCATAACCCTTAAACCCAGTTTCTTGCCATGAGAGTCCATCATACCTACCTATGGATTGAATAAGATCCTTCAAGTAAGTTGTCATTGGTGCAGAAGGCAATAAAAATTGCCCCTAAACATGTAAGATCTTTTATTGTAAGTGAAAGTAAGCTTGCTACCATCTTGTGACAGTGAAGAAATAAAAGTGACATAGTGCATAATAAAGTTCACTATCACAAGGGGCAATATAAAGTGATGTTCCTTTACATTATGGGTTGCACATATCAAACAAATAAAAGATCATGACAACCTCTTCTTCCCTCTAAGAAGGGCATGTCCTTTACATTCTAACAATATTTTAATTCGTGCAAGAGTCAATAGTAGCATCCCTTGTTCCTATCTATCAACTCTCTAGTGGCAAGAATTAAGTGTTAAGGAAAGATCCAGACAAATATATCTAGTTGAATGTGAGTATTCGTGATTCATTACTATTGACATTATTATTGGGGTAAATAAGTTGGATGGAAATAATAATAGAGCCCCCATCTTCCTATGCGTCCCACACAATCACTAGTTCCAAAAATATGCAATATGTGTGTTAACAATCATAAAAGGCTATGATACATCCCTTTTGTATCATGAATCTTTATTGATATTGGTCTTATTATTGTCCATTATTCCCTGTTATTTTGTAATTCTTATGTCTTTTCTCCCTGAATATGCAAGGTACATTATGAAGAGGGAAGTATGTGGAAACTGGAATTCTGGACCGAGAAAAAGGCAGAAAAAACAAGTTGCTCCAAATGACTTGAAACTTCACGAAGAATTTTTCTGGAATATATATAAATTATTCGACCAAAAATACACCTCAGAGGGACAGCCACCTAGGCACAAGCCATCAGCCCCCCCCCCCTCCCCCGCACGCGCGCGCGCACGTGCCCCCAGGCTGCGACCAGATAGCTTGTGGGGCCCCTGTTGGTCCTTCGAAGCCCCACTTCTCCTATATGGTGTGTTTTAACCTAGAAAAAATCAAGACATAACTTTCAGGACCAAGCGCCGCTTTTTCGAGGCGGAAACCTGGGCAGATGCCCTTTTGCTCTCCGGCAGAGCGATTCTGCTGGAGGAAATCCTCTCCGGGAGGGGGAAATCGAAGCCATCATCATCACCAATGCTTCCTCCTTTGTGGGAGGTCCAATCTTCATCAACATCTTCACCAGCACCATCTCAACTCCAACTCTAGTTCATCTCGTGTATTCAATCTTTGTCTCAAAACCTCAGATTGGTACATGTGGGTTGCTAGTTGTGTTAATTACATTTTATAGTTGATGCTAGTTGGATTACTTGGTGGAATATATAGTATTCAGATAATTAATCATATTTCTTACTCCTCTAATGTTGAATATGTTGATGAGGTGTGAATAGTTAATATTGTTCTTGAGGACATGGGAGAAGTCTGGTTATAAATAATCATATAAAGTTGACATTCGTTCGATATTTTGATGATATGTATGTTGTTACTTCCTTTAGTGGTGTCATGTGAACGTCGACTACATGACACTTCACCATGTTATGGGCCTAAAGGAATTCATTGTGGAGTAACAAGTAGATTGTGGGTTGCGAGAGTGACAGAAGCTTAAACCCCAGCTTATGTGTTGCTTCACAAGGGACTCATTTGGATCCTCATGTTTCATGCTATGGTTAGATTTTTCTTAATTATTCTTTCGTAGTTGTGGATGCTTTCAAGAGGGGTTAATCATAAGTAGGTTGTTAGTTCAAGTAAGAACAACACCTTACAACCGGTCCACCCACATATCAAATTATCAAAGTAGTGTCCGCGAATCTAATTAATATGATGAACATGACTAGACAAAAATTCCCATGTGTCCTCGGGAGCACTTGCTTTATATAATAGTACTTTAAGGCATGCCCTTTGCTACAAAAAGGATTGGGCTACCTTGCTTCACCTTTTCTACTATTGTTACTTGTCACTTGTTATAAATTATCTTGCTACAAAACTATTTATCACTGTTACTTACAGCACTTGCCGAGAATTCCTTGCTGAAAACTACTTTATCATTTCCTTCTGCTCCTCGTTGGGTTAGGCACTCTTACTTATTGAAATGACTATTATTGTTTCCTTATACTTGTAGGTCATCAAGACTCTTTTGTGGCGCCATTGCCGGGGAGAAAACTTCCTTTGGTAAGTGGAAATTCATAAGGAAACATTTTCGGTATGTTCTGAAATTTCCTGTTGCTTGTCACTATGAACGGTCACCCTTTGAGTGGGTTGTTGGGGGCATCATCACCTTGAACAGAAGTTGAGGAAATCATCCCTCAACCTGGTGAACCTACTGAATTTTTTTATTATGAGATTCCTTCGGGTATGGTAGATAAACTGTTGGCTAATCTTTATAACGGTTCAACTCATCCTGAATATCATTTAATATATATCGATGAGATTTGTGGATTGTTTAAGATTTTTGGTGCAAGCTATTGTATGATATGGGATCATGGGATTGGAATCGCTTGAAATTGGAATTTCATCAGAAGTTTTATCCTATGCATTTGATTCATCAAGATCGGAATTTTATTTATAAATGTTTGCCTCGTGAAGGACAAAACATCGCACAAGCTTGGGGAGACTTAAATCTATGATGCACACTTGCCCCAATCATGACCTCTGAAGGGAATTGATCATACAAAAAAATTATGCTCGGCTTTCTCATGATGATCAAGCATTGCTCGACGCTTGCGTGGTTGGCTCCTACATGAAGGAGACTATTGAGTTCAGATGAAATCTGCTAGAAAAGATTAAATGCAATTCTAAAGATTGGGAACTCGATAGACGTAAGGCATCAGGTATGAAATTTAAGTTTGATTGCGTTAAATCTTTCATGGAGACTTCTCCTTTTCATGACTTCAACAAGAAATATGGTCTTGATCATGAGATAGTAGCTACCTTTTGTGAAACTTTTGCCACTTACATTGATCTCCCTAAGGAGAAGTGGTTCAAATTCCACCCTCCCACTCAAAAAATTACAAGATGAACTTGTTGAAATAAATAAGTAAGAAATAATTATTAACCATGTAGATCCAATTGTTCTCACTTCTTACTTTGAGAAACCCCATTTTCCTATTAAGATTAGGGAGCATGCTAGGGCTGCAAAAGTGGTTAATAGAAGTCATGTTAGGACACCTACACCTTCTGAGCAAATTAATGTGGAGCCTAAGGTTGCCATTGTTAAAGATCTCTTAGTTGATAGCATTGATGGGAAAGTTATTTACCTCTGTGGTGAAGCTGCTCAAATTGCAAAGCCTGTCAGAAATAAACAAGACGAACATGATAAGAATAAACCAGTTGTAGGCACACATGTTATCTTAGTTAAGATTGGAGAACACTGTTATCATGGCCTTTGTGATCTAGGTGCTAGCGTTAATGCTATATCTTTTACTTTATATAAAGAAATTATGCATGATATATGTTGACCCACAAGTATAGGGGATCAATCGTAGTCCTTTCGATAAGTAAGAGTGTCGAACCCAACGAGGAGCAGAAGGATCTGACAACTGGTTTTCAGCAAGGTAATATCTGCAAGCACTGAAATTATCGGTAACAAGTGATTGTGTGGTGAGATGATTCGTAGCAAGCAACAAGTAACAAAAGTAGCAACGGTGCAGCAAAGTGTACCAATGCCTTTTGTAGCAAGGGACAAGCCTGGACAAAGTCTTATAGGAGGAAAAACGCTCCCGAGGACACACGGGAATTTCTATCATGCTAGTTTTCATCATGTTCATATGATTCGCGTTCGTTACTTTCATAGTTTGATATGTGGGTGGACCAGCGCTTGGGTACTGCCCTTACTTGGACAAGCATCCCACTTATGATTAACCCCTCTCGCAATCATCCGCAACTACGAAAGAAGAATTAAGACATAGTCTAACCATAGCATTAAACTAGTGGATCCAAATCAGCCCCTTACGAAGCAACGCATAAACTAGGGTTTAAGCTTCTGTCACTCTAGCAACCCATCATCTACTTACTACTTCCCAATGCCTTCCTCTAGGCCCAAATAATGGTGAAGTGTTATGTAGTCGACGTTCACATAACACCACTAGAGGAAAAACAACATACAACACATCAAAATATCGAACGAATACCAAATTCACATAACTACTATTAGCTTGACTTATCCCATGTCCTCAGGAACAAAAGTAACTACTCACAAAGAATAATCAGATTCATGACCAGAGAGGTAATGAGTAGCATCAAGGATATGAACATAAACTCTTCCACCAAGTAATCCAACTACCATCAACTACAAAGAGTAATTAACACTATTAGCAACATTACAAGTACCAATCGGAGTCGCGAGACGGAGATTGGTTACAAGTGATGAACTAGGGTTTGGAGATGAGATGGTGCTGATGAATATGTTGATGGTGATAAGTCCCCTCCGATGAGAGGAGTGTTGGTGATGACGATGGCTATGATTTCCCCCTCCAGGAGGGAAGTTTCCCCGACAGGATCGTCCTGCCGGAGCTCTAGATTGGTTGTGCTCAAGTTCCGCCTCGTGGCGGCGGCGAATCCTTCGAAAAGTTTCCTCCTGATTTTTTTCCGGACTAAACCCTTCTTGTAGCCAAAGGGGGGAGTGCTACGGCAACAAAATTCCTTCCTTGGCGCTTAGGAATTCTTCTTGTTACTTCTCTGGTTTGCGTCGGTTTTTCCCTTGAAGAGGAAAGGGTGATGCAGCACAGGAGCAGTAAGTATTTCCCTCAGTTTGAGAACCAAGGTATCGATTCAGAAGGAGGGCCTCGTCAAGTCCAGAGTACCTGCGCAAACACAAACAAGCTTGCACCCAATGCTTCAAAGGGGTTGTCAATTCCTTCAAGATTGTTTGCAAAGTGAGATCTGAAGGCGGAAAGTGCAACGAAGTAAAAAAGTGTAAGGCTGAAAATATGGTGTGGAGTAGACCCTGGGGGCCATAGTGTTCACTAGAGGCTTCTCTCGTAATAGCAAATATCATGGTGGGTAAACAAATTACTGTCGAGCAATTGATAGAACCGTGCAAAGTCATGACGATATCTAAGGCAATAATTATACATATAGGCATCACGTCCGAGACAAGTAGACCGATACTTTCTGCATCTACTACTATTACTTCATACATCGACTGCTATTTAACATGCATCTAGTGTATTGAGTTCATGATGAACAGAGTAATGCCTTAAGCAAGATGACATGATGTAGAGGGATAATCTCAAACCAATGATGAAAACCCCATCTTTTTACCCCTGATGGCAACAACATGATGCGTGCCTCGCTACCCCTTCTGTCACTGGGTGAGGTCACCGCACGGTATGAACCCAAAAGCAAGCACTTCTCCCATTGCAAGAATCATAGATCTAGTTGGCCAAACAAAACCCACAACTCGAAGAGAATTACAAGGATATGAAATCATGCATAAGAGAGATCGGAAGAAACTCAAATAAGATTCATAGATAATCTAATCATAAATTCACAATTCATCGGATTTCGACAAACACATCGCAAAAGAAGATTACATCGGATAGATCTCCATGAAGATCATGGAGAACTTTGTATTGAAGATCCAAGAGAGAGAAGAAGCCATCTAGTTACTAGCTATGGACCCGTAGGTCTATGGTGAACTACTCACGCATCATCGGAGAGGTCATGGTGTTGATGGAGAAGTCCTCCGTTTCCGAATTGCCCCTCCGGCCGAGCACTAGAACGTGCCCCAGATGGATCTTGCGGAGACAGAAGCTTGCGACGGCGGAAAAGTGATTTCGATGATCTCCTGATTTTTTTGGGATTTTTAGGGAAGTTATAAGCGCAACCCCTAGGTCAGGGGCGCTCAGGGGAGCCACAAGCCTGTGGGCCGCGGCCTACCCCCCTGGCCACGGGGTGGGGGCTTGTGGGCCCTTGAGGCTCCCCTGCCTTGGCTCCCAAGCTTCCCGATCTTCTTCCATTCTGGAAAAAAATCTTTTCGGGGATTTTCTTCCGTTTGGACTATGTTTCAAAATCTCCTCTAAAAGGGGTAAAAAACATGGAAAAACAGGAATTGGCACTTGGCACTGAGTTAATAAGTTAGTCCCAAAAAATATATAAAAGGCATGCAAAACATCCAAAGTTTGACAAGATAATAGCATGAAACCATCAAAAATTATAGATACGTTGGAGACGTATCAAGCATCCCCAAGCTTAACTCCTGCTCGTCCTCGAGTAGGGAAGTGATAAAGAATGAATTTTTGATGTGGAATGCTACCTACCATAGTTGTCCTTTGCAACTTATTTCACGTGACATGAATGTTCAGATCCATAAGATTCAAAACAATAGTTTGCTATTAACATGAAAACAATAATACTTCAAGCAAACTAGAAGGTAATCATGAACTTTCAAAATAACAAGGCCAAAGAAAGTTATCCCTACAAAATCATATAGTCTGGCTATGCTCCATCGTCCTCACACAACTAATGTAAATCATGCACAACCCCGGTATTGTCCAAGTAATTGTTTTTGCACTCTTACTTTCTCAAACTTTTTATAACTATCACGCAATACATGAGCGCGAGCCATGGATATAGCACTATAGGTGGAATAGAGTGTGGTGGTGGTTGTGAGACAAAAAAGAGGATATGGTCACATTGACTCCGTGTATCAATAGGCTATGGAGATGCCCATTAATAGAAATCAATGTGAATGAGTAGGGATTGCCATACAAAAGGACGCACTAGAGCTATAAGTATGTGAAAGCTCAAAAGGAGAACTAGTGGGTGTGCATCCAACTTGCTTGCTCATGAAGACCTAGGGAAATTTTGAGGAAGCCCGTCATTGGAATATACAAGCCAAGTTATATAATGAAGATTACCACTAGCATATGGTGGTGACGAAGCAAGAAGCTCTCAATCATGAAGAACATGGTGCTATCATGAAGCACAAGTGTGGAAAAAAATAGTAGCATTGTCCCTTCTCTCTTTTCTCTCTTTTTTTTGTTTGGTCTCTTAGGCCTCTTTTTTTGGGCTCTTTGGACTCTTTTTTTCCTCACATGGGACAACGCTCTAATAATGATGATCATCACACTTTTATTTACTCACAGCTCAAAGATCACAATGATGACTCCATAGGAAATGCCTCCAGCAGTGTACCGGGATGCAATGATCTAGCATGGTGTATGACATTGAAAACATCTCGCTAGCTATCTTACGATCATGCAATGTCAATATGAGAGTGACGGCACAAGTCATGAGACGGAACGGTGGGAGTTGCATGGCAATATATCTTGGAATGGCTATGAAAATGCCATAGTAGGTAGATATGGTGGCTGTTTTGAGGAAGCAATTTAGTGGGTTTGTGCACCGGCAAGAATTGTGCGGCACTAGAGAGGCTAGCAATGGTGGAAGGTGGAAGTGCATCTATACCATGGGCTCACATTAGTCATTAAGAACTCACATACTTGTTGCGAAAGTTTTAATTAGTAATCGAAACGAAGTGCTAAACACATACTCCGAGGGGAAGGGTTGGTAGGTGTTAACCATCGCGCGATCCCGACCTCAACACAAAGGATGACAATCAATAGATCAATTATGCTATGACTTCCTAACATAGCAGTTCACCATACGTGCATGCCACGGGAATCACTAACTTCAACACAAGTATCTCTAGATTCAGAACACCCTACTAACCTAGCTCTCAATATTACCGAATCCACGTCTCAAAACTAATTGAGAGGAATCGAAACTTCTCTTTCTACTCAATGCACATGATGATGGAGGTTTTTGCATCCTCTATAGGTATATATCACTTTTGGGACTACTTTCATAGCATAAGCCAACTACCAAATCACGCACTGCGTGCTCTAAAAGATATAAGTGAAGCACTAGAGCAAAAGTATCTAGCTCAAAAGATATAAGTGAAGCACTATGAGCATTCTAGCAAAATCACGATGAGTGTGTGTCTCTCTCTCAAAAAGGTGTGCAGCAAGGATGATTGTGACACAACAAAAATAAAAGACTCCTACGATACAAGACGCTCCAAGAAAAACACATATCATGTAGTGAATAAAAATATAGCTCCAAGTAATGTTACCGATGTATTGAAGACGAAAGAGGGGATGCCTTCCCGGGGCATCCCAAGCTTAGGCTTTTTTGGCGTCCTTGAATTTGGCTTGGGATGCCTTGGGCATCCCCAAGCTTGAGCTCTTTCCACTCCATATCTCATTGTCCATGAGAACATCACCCAAAACTTGAAACCTTCACAACACAAAACTTAAAAAGAAACTCGTGATAACGTTAGTACAAGAAAACAAACTACCACTTCTTTTGGTACTCTAGCAAACTTGAATTCCATCTATATTGATGTTGGGCTACTGTATTCTCACTTTTCCATGGCTAGTACCCCCCCCCCCCCGATACTAACCATAGTTTCATCAAAACAAGCAACCAACTCAACAAAAACAGAATCGGTCAAAAACAGACCAGTCTATAGTAATATGTATACTTCGTATATTTCTGGTACCTCAAAAAAATCTGAAAATTTACGACGTCCTGGGAAAAAGCATATCAATCAGCAGCAAAATGAATCAACTCAAAATCTCTTTCTGAATAAAAACCAAAAATCATATCGTGAGCGAAAAGTTTCTGTCTTTTTCCAACAGGATCAAACAACCATCACCAAGACTAGTCATAAAGGTTTTGCTTGGCTCAAACACAAAAAGAAACACAAAAAAACACAATCATAGCAGAATTATGATGGTGTGGATGCAACAAAACAGAAAGAAAAAGATAAATTCATTGGGTTGCCTCCCAACAAGCACTATTGTTTAACGCCCTTAGCTAGGCATTGATAAATCAATGATGCTCACACAAAAGACAAGAATTGAAGCACAATGAAAGCATCATAAAGCATGTGAAAATCACATCTAAGTCTAACATACTTCCTATGCATAGGCATTTTATAGGAAAACAAATTGTCAAGACAACCAATAGTTACCAAATGCAAGAAAGAGACAATAGCTATCTCAACATAACAAGAGGTAATTTGGTAACATGAAAGTTTCTACCACCATATTTTCCTCTCTCATGGAAATTACATGTGGGATCATAATCAAATTCAACAATATAACTATCACAAAGGATATTCTTTTCATGATCCACATGCATGCAAAGTTGACGCTCTTAAACAAATTTTCAAGATCATAAGAAAAATCATTGCCCCAATCATGATCATTGCAACAAGTAGTGGACATAGCAAAACTAGCATCCCCAAGCTTAGGGTTTTGCATATTCTTAGCATGATTGTCACTAATAGAATTTATAGTGAAACCATTGCAATCATGTTTTTCATCCAAGGAGCCCTCGTGAATCACTTCATAAATTTCTTCCTCACAATTTTGAGATTCACGCATCTCAAGCAAAACTCCATAAAGATAGTCAAGTGCACTCAACTCACTAGCAATTGGATCAACCTAATTGGATCTGTTAAAGAGATTAGCAAGTGGATGAGGATCCATTTTACTAGATTTTTAGCAAGCTAAGATGCAAGCATATTGAAGGCACATGGCACACAAGCGAACAGAAAGCAAGCGAGAGAAAAGGGCGAACGAAAAAGGCAAACGAAAAAAAGGCAAATAGTGAAGTGGGGAAGAGGAAAACAAGAGGCAACTAGCAAACAAAGTAAATGCAAGAGATGAGTTTGCAACACCTACTTGGATGAGTTCTTCACTTGATCCTCCCCAGCAATGGCGCCAGAAATTCTTCTGATGCGGCAACAAAAGTCCTTCCTTGGCGCTTAGGAATTCTTCTTGTTACTTCTCTGGTTTGCGTCGGTTTTTCCATTGAAGAGGAAAGGGTGATGCAGCACAGGAGAAGTAAGTATTTCCCTCAGTTTGAGAACCAAGGTATCGATCTAGAAGGAGGGCCTCGTCAAGTCCAGAGTACCTGCGCAAACACAAACAAGCTTGCACCCAACGCTTCAAAGGGGTTGTCAATCCCTTCAAGATTGTTTGCAAAGTGAGATCTCAAGGCGGAAAGTGCAACGAAGTAAAAAAAGTGTAAGGCTGAAAATATGGTGTGGAGCAGACCTTGGGGGCCATAGTGTTCACTAGAGGCTTCTCTCATAATAGCAAATATCACGGTGGGTGAACAAATTACTGTCAAGCAATTGATAGAACCGCGCAAAGTCATGACGATATCTAAGGCAATGATCATACATATAGGCATCACGTCCGAGACAAGTAGACCGATACTTTCTGCATCTACTACTATTACTCCACACATCGACCGCTATCCAGCATGCATCTAGTGTATTGAGTTCATGATGAACAGAGTAATGCCTTAAGCAAGATGACATGATGTAGAGGGATAATCTCAAACCAATGATGAAAACCCCATCTTTTTACCCTTGATGGCAACAACATGATGCGTGCCTCGCTACCCCTTCTGTCACTAGGTGAGGTCACCGCACGGTATGAACCCAAAACCAAGCACTTCTCCCATTGCAATAATCATAGATCTAGTTGGCCAAATAAAATCCACAACTCGAAGAGAATTATAAGGATATGAAATCATGCATAAGAGAGATCAGAACAAACTCAAATAAGATTCATAGATAATCTGATCATAAATCCACAATTCATCGGATCTCTATAAAACACACCGCAAAAGAAGATTACATCGGATAGATCTCCATGAAGATCATGGAGAACTTTGTATTGAAGATCCAAGAGGGAGAAGACCCCATCTAGTTACTAGCTATGGACCAGTAGGTCTATGGTGAACTACTGACGCATCATTGGAGAGGTCATGGTGTTGATGGAGAAGTCCGTGTCCGAATCCCCCCTCCGGCAGGGCATCAGAACGTGCCCTAGATGGGATCTTGAGGAGACGGAAGCTTGCGGCAGCGGAAAAGTGATTTCGATGATCTCCTGATTTTTTTGGGATTTTTAGGGAATTTATAGGCGCAACCCCTAGGTCAGGGGGCGCTCACGGGGCCCACAAGCCTGTGGGTCGCGGCCTACCCCCTGGTCGCGGGGTGAGGGCTTGTGGGGCCCCTGAGGCTCCCCTGCCTTGGCTCCCAAGCTTCCTGATCTTCTTCTGTTCCGGAAAAAAATCTTTTCGGGGATTTTCTTCCGTTTGGACTCCGTTTCAAAATCTCCTCTCAAAGGGGTCAAAAACATGGAAAAAAACAAGAACTGGCACTTGGCACTGAGTTAATAAGTTAGTATATAAAAGGCATGCAAAACATCCAAAGGTTGACAAGATAATAGCATGAAACCATTAAAAATTATAGATACGTTGGAGACGTATCAGGGAGCCAGAGGGCCAGCTGGGTGCCCACAAGCCCCCTAGGCGCGGCCAGGGGGTGGCCGCGTCTAGCAGGCTTGTGGCAACATGCTGGCGCCCCTCTGTCACTTCTTCGGCCCGGTATTTTTTATAAATCCAGAAAAAAATCATCGTTGATTTTTACGGTGTTTGGAGTTGCGCAGAATAGGTATCTCAAACTTGCTCCCTTTTCAGGCCAGAATTCCAGCTGCCAGCATTCTCCCTCTTCAGGTAAACCTTGAAAAATAACATAGAAAAGGCATAAGTTTTGTATCGTGAAGTGAAATAACAACCCAAGAAGCGATAAATATCAACATGAAAACTTGATGCAAAAAGGACGTATCAACTCCCCCAAGCTTAGACCTCGCTTGTCCTCAAGCGAAAGCCTAGCTCAATAAATATGCCCACATGTTTAGGGAGAGAGGAGTCGACAAAACAAGATACGAACATGCAGGCATCATGATCATGATCAGAACAGCAATACCAACATATAATCTCTCATGCTAAAGTGATAATTCCTTCACGAAGTAAAGCATGGATCAAGAACCTTACCGAGAAGTAACAACCGATAGCCTTTAGTCATTGAAGCAATTGCAATTTATCACAACATTAGAAAGAGTCAAATAAGAGCTTGTAAAGCAAATCCACATACTCAATCAACTTTTCGTTCTCTACAATTGCTACAACTCACGTGGTACTCATGAGATCAAAGTTTCAACTGAACACAGAGAAAGATAGGGGCTTATAGTTTTACCTCCCAACTGCTTACCTCAGGGGTAATGTCAACAATAATAATTCATGAATACTTACTTCCAAGTTGACATATGAATATAGATCTTTCCCAAGCATATGGCGTTGGCCAAGATAAAGGCAAAATAAGGAATTGGTGAAGATCACCATGACTCTTTCAAGGACAAAAAGTAAAGGTACAAGATAGGCCCTTCGCAGAGGGAAGCAGAGGTTGTCATGCGCTTTTGAGGTTTGGATGCGTGTCCTCTTAGTGCGGAGGAACGTCACTTTATATTGCCTCTTGTGATAAAGAACTTTATTATGCAGTCTGTCGCTTTTATGTCTTCCTCATCAGAAGTTAGTACAAAGCTTATTTTCCACACACTAATAGATCATACATATTAGAGAGCAATTTTTATTGCTTGCACCGATAACAACTTACTTGAGGGATCTTATGCAATCCATAGGTAGGTATGGTGGACTCTCATGGCAAAACTGGGTTGAAGGTTTATGGATGTACAAGTAGTATCTCTACTTGGTGCGGGAGTTTTGGCTAATATGAGATGGAAGCAATCGTCACATGCTAAGGGATCTCTAATCATATAACATTGTTCGAAACCAAGCAAAGACAATTCATTATGTTGTCTTCCTTGTCCAACATCTACTTCTAGGCATGCAATAGTTTAGTGAGTGTTCACAATCATAGATGGTGTTAAAGATGATATATTTATATGTGAACCTATCCTTCTTTATCACTTCCTATTAATTGCAACAATGACCAACGTCTATGTTTGTCTACCTCAACAAGTTTCAATCATCATTCTTTTTATATGTGAAGCCATCACTTTCCATAAGATCATTACATGATCTTTCATGCTTTTGTTCTTTTCTCAATCTTTTTATCATGGCAAGAGGCAAAGCCCTTCAACTAAGACACTCTTTATTATATGGCTCACGAGCTCGAATACATCAGGAGTGACACAAAGCAAAACTCAAGACTAAAACACTAAGACTTTTATTCTACTAGAGAAAGAGAAAACTGAAAAGGAACAAACTAAAACAAAGGTAAAGGCAAAAGATGTGATGGTGATACGATACCGGGGCAACTCCCCCAAGCTTGGCACAAGCCAAGGGGATTACCCATACCCATGCTTAGTTGTCTTCCTTTGGAGGTGATGGGGGTGGAGTTGTTGCACAGGTCTTGAGCATGTTTAATTTCCACTTGAGCATAAAATTCTGCTCCCTCAAATCATCATTTTCCTCTTCAAGTTTCAACACCCTTTGCCATAATTCCTGCTTACTCTCCTACAAGAAACGAGAAGGGATAAACAAAGTTTTAGGTTTCTTCCTTGAGTCAGGGAGGCTCGAATTCTTGAACTCCACGTGCGTGTGTCCAGGTTGAGGTAGAGGAGCCTCCTTATCATCGGAACTTGTTTGTTCCTTCCCCTTGGGATCATAATCTTCTTCCTCATCAGTGGTCCAGCCATAAGGATCCAAGTCCCCATACACCTTGGGGTCAGCAAGGTAATCTGCCACATAACTCTCCCCCTCTGAATCTTGAGAAGACATCTTGCTCTAAATCTACGGCAAAAAACAAGCTCGAAACGAAAACAGAGGAAATTTGTGCGATACAAGGGTCAGACCTTTCGGGAGAATATATAATGATTTTCTCCAGACCAGAAGGAGTACTCCGCACGAAAACAAAGTCCGGGAGGCGTGCGAGGTGGCCACAAGCCCCCCAGGCGCGACCAGGGGGTGGGCCTGCGCCTGGCAGGCTTGTCGCCTCCTCGCGCGCTTTCCGAATTACTTCCAATTTTTGTATTTTTTAAAATATTCCAAAACGGAGAAAAAAATCCTACTCGAAAAGTTTTGGAGTCTGTTTTCTTACCGAATCACATACCTCTTCGTTTTCGGAGTCTGAAACAGGCTGATAAATGTCCCTTAGGTATTCTTCCGGAGTTATGGTATTGATAATATTGCTTTCAACATTTATGGGAGTGCCTGAGATATAATGCTTGATTCTCTGCCCATTTACAACTCTCGGACAATTACCTTCTGTGTTGTTGATCTTGATAGCACCGGAACGATATACTTCCTCAACAATATAGGGACGTTCCCATTTAGAGAGAAGCTTGCCTGCAAAGAATCTTAAACGAGAATTATATAGCAAGACATAATCACCTACATTGAACTCACGCTTTTGTATCCTCTTATCGTGCCACCTATTAACCTTTTCTTTGAACAACTTGGCATTCTCATATGCGTGAGTTCTCCATTCATCAAGCAAGCTAATGTCAAATAACCTCTTCTCACTAGCAAGTTTGAAATCAAAGTTGAGCTCTTTGATTGCCCAATAAGCTTTATGCTCTAGATCAAGAGGTAAATGACATGCTTTACCGTATACCATTTTGTACGGAGGCATGCCCATGGGATTCTTATAAGCAGTTCTATAAGCCCACAGTGCATCATCGAGCTTCTTAGACCAATTCTTTCTAGACCTGTTGACAGTCTTTTGCAGAATTAGTTTAATCTCTATGTTGCTTAGCTCTACTTGACCACTAGACTGAGGGTGATAGGGAGACGCAATTCTATGGTTGACATCGTACTTAGAAAGCGTTTTACGGAAAGCATCATGAATGAAATGTGAACCACCGTCGGTCATTAGATATCTAGGGACTCCAAATCTAGGGAAAATAACTTATTTAAGCATCCTGATAGAGGTGTTGTGATCAGCACTACTAGTGGGGATAGCTTCTACCCACTTAGTGACGTAATCAACAACAACTAGGATATGAGTATACCCGTTGGATTTTGGAAAAGGTCCCACATAATCAAAGCCCCAAACATCAAATGGTTCAATGACAAGTGAATAGTTCATAGGCATTTCCTGACGTTTACCGATATTACCTATTCTTTGACATTCGTCACAAGACAAGACAAACTTACGGGCATCCTTGAAGAGAGTGGGCCAATAGAAACCTGATTGCAATACCTTGTGTGTAGTTCTATCTCCCGCATGGTGTCCTCCGTAGGCCTCGGAGTGACACTTCTGTAGGATCTGTCCATGTTCATGTTCATGTTCAGGTACACAACGTCTAATAACACCATCTACTCCCTCCTTATAAAGGTGAGGATCATCCCAAAAGTAATGTCTCGAGTCAAAGAAGAATTTCTTCTTTTGCTGGTATGTGAAACTTGGTGGTATATATTTGGCAACGATATAGTTTGCATAATCAGCATACCACGATGCAATACGTGAAGCATTGATGACATTCAGTTGCTCATCGGGAAAGCTATCATCAATAGGTTGTGGGTCATCAAGAACGTTCTCCAACCTAGACAAGTTATTTGCTACTGGGTTATCAGCACCCTTTCTGTCAACAACGTGCAAATAAAATTCTTGTAGCAAGAGATCCCATCTGATAAGTCTAGGTTTAGTGTCTTTCTTCTCCATGAGGTACTTAATAGCAACATGATCAGTATGAATAGTGACTTTGGAATCAACTATGTAAGACCTGAACTTTTCACATGCAAACACAACTGCTAAAAATTCCTTTTCAGTAGTAGCATAGTTTCCTTGGGCACTGTCTAGAGTTTTACTAGCGTAGTGAATAACATTCAACTTCTTATCAACTCTTTGCCCTAGGACAGCACCAACAGCAAAATCACTAGCATCACAGATGATTTCAAAAGGTAAGTTCCAATCAGGTGGTTGAACAATATGTGCAGTTATCAAAGCCTTCTTAAGTATTTCGACGGCTTCCTCACAATCGTCGTCAAAAACAAAAGGAATATCATTTTGCAAGAGATTGGTAAGAGGCCTAGATATCTTAGAGAAGTCTTTAATGAACCTTCTATAGAAACCAGCATGACAAAGGAAACTTCTTCTACCTTTGATATATGTGGGGTATTGCATTTTCTCGATTGCATCAACCTTAGCCTTATCGACTTCAATACCTCTTTCAGAAATTTTATGTCCTAAGACGATGCCTTCATTAACCATAAAGTGGCAATTCTCCCAATTCAAGACAAGATTGGTGTCTTTACATCTCTGCAAGACTTGATCAAGGTTGCTGAGGCAATCATCAAAAGAAGACCCGTAAACAGAGAAGTCATCCATGAAAACCTCAACAATCTTTTCACAAAAGTCAGAGAATATAGCCATCATACATCTTTGAAAGGTAGCTGGTGCATTACACAAGCCAAAAGGCATACGTCTATAAGCAAAGGTACCAAAAGTACAGGTGAAAGTGGTTTTCTCCTGATCAGATTGTGCAACAGGTATTTGGGAGAAACCAGAATAACCGTCTAGAAAGCAGAAGTGTGTGTGTTTGGATAGTCTTTCTAGCATTTGGTCGATAAAAGGCAAAGGGTAATGATCTTTCCTAGTGGCTTTATTCAATTTCCTAAAATCGATCACCATCCTATAGCCAGTAATAATCCTCTGTGGGATCAATTCATCCTTATCATTAGGGACAACGGTAATGCCTCCCTTCTTAGGAACGCAATGCACCGGACTTGCCCAATCACTATGAGCAACAGGATAGATAATACCTGCTTCCAGGAGCTTTAGTATTTCTTTTCTTACTACCTCTTTCATCTTAGGATTTAATCTCCGTTGATGATCAGCAACTGGTTTGGAATCAGGACCAGTTTTAATCTTGTGCTGGCATAGAGTGGGACTAATTCCCTTAAGATCATCAAGAGTATATCCAATAACAGCACGGTGCTTCCTCAGAGTTTTTAATAACTTCTTTTCTTCATGCTCTGAGAGGCTAGCACTAGTTATAATAGGATATATCTCTATTTCATCAAGATAAGCATACTTAAGAGTATTAGGCAACTGTTTAAGCTCGAACACAGGATCACACTTTGGTGGGGGTGGATCCCCAAGCAGTTCAATAGGCAGATTATTCTTAACAATAGGATATTGTATTAAGACAACTCTATCTATCTCATCCCTTTCATCCATATGCATATCATTTTCATGCTCAAGCAAGTATTGCTCTAAGGGTCAGTAGGAGGCACGGCAATAGAAGCTAAGGCAATAGTTTCATCCCTACTAGGCAACTCTTTTTCATGAGGTTGTCTACCAAACTTGGAGAAATTGAACTCGTGTGACACACCTTCAAAGCCAACAGTGACAGTTTGCTTCTCACAAGCAATATGAGCATTGACAGTATTGAGAAAAGGTCTACCAAATATGATGGGGAAAAAGCTATCTTGGGTGGTAGCAAGAACGAGGAAATCAGCACGATACTTCGTTTTACCACACAAAACTTCAACATCCCTAACAATTCCCACAAGGCAGATAGTATCTCTATTGGCAAGCTGAATAGTGACATCAATAGGTTCTATCTCAATAGGTGCAATCTCGTCTTTGATTTCATCATATAAGGATTGAGGTATTGCACTAACACTAGCACCCACGTCACACAAACTATGATAACAATGATCTCCTATCTTAATAGAAACAACACGTGTGCCAACAACAGGCCTATGTTTGTCTCTAGCGTGAGGTTTAGCAATTCTAGCAGCATCTTCACAGAAGTGAATATTATGTCCCTCAACATCGTCGGACAGAAGATCTTTGATAATAGCAATGCTAGGTTCAACTCTAATTTTCTCAGGGGGTGTAGGTGTTCTAATGTAGCCTCTACGTATCACAGTTGAAGCTTTAGAATGATCCTTTATCCAAACAGGGAGAGGTGGTTTCTCAATGTAAGCACTGGGAACAATAGGATTATTATAAGCAATGACTTTCTCTTCAACTGGATTGGGTTTAACTACATTGACTTCTAAAGGAGGACGATATTTAAACCACTTCTCTTTGGGGAGATCAATATGAGCAGCAAATGATTCACACAGTGAAGCTACTATCTCAGAGTCAAGTCCATACTTAGCGCTAAAGTCACAAAAAGTATTCGTTTCAACAAAGGATTTAACGCAATCAAACTTGAAATTCATACTTGACTCCTTACCTTCTTCAAGCTCCCAATCTCCAGAGTTGCATTTAATTCTCTCCAATAAATTCCATTTGAAGTCAATATCTCTCTTCATAAAAGAACCGGTACAAGAAGTGTCAAGCATGGTGCGATCATCATGAGAAAGCCGAGCATAGAAGTTCTGAATGATAATTTCTCTCAAGAGCTCATGATTGGGGCATGAATATAACATTTATTTAAGCCTCCCCCAAGCTTGAGCGATGCTTTCTCTGTCACGAGGCCAAAAGTTATAAGTATAATTCCGATCATGATGTACTAAATGCATAGGATAGAACTTTTGATGAAATTCCAATTTCAACCGATTGTAGCTCCATGATCCAGTATCATCACATAGCCTATACCATGTCAACGCCTTATCCTTCAAAGATAAAGGAAATACCTTCTTCTTGACCTCATCCTCGGGCAAACCTGCAAGCTTAAATAAACCACAAACTTCATCTACATAAATTAGATGCAAGTCTGGATGTGATGTTCCATCTCGTGTAAAAGGATTAGCCAGCAGTTTCTCAAGCATACCCGAAGGAAATTCAAAGCAAATATTTTCAGTAGGTGCAGCAGGTTGAGGAGCAACTCTTTGTGCTTCCATTCGAGGTGAAGATACCCCGAACAAGCCCCTCAAAGGATTAGTTTCCATAGTGACAAGTGACAATAAATTTCAGCACACTATATGAATGTTTCCTTACCAATTTCCACTTACCAAAGCGCTTCACTCCCCGGCAACGGCACCAGAAAAGAGTCTTGCTGACCCACAAGTATCGGGGATCAATCGTAGTCCTTTCGATAAGTAAGAGTGTCGAACCCAACGAGGAGCACAAGGATCTGACAAGTGGTTTTCAGCAAGGTAATATCTGCAAGCACTGAAATTATCGGTAACAAGTGATTGTGTGGTGAGATGATTCGTAGCAAGCAACAAGTAACAAAAGTAGCAATGGTGCAGCAAAGTGGTCCAATCCCTTTTGTACCAAGGTACAAGCCTGGACAAAGTCTTATAGGAGGAAAAACGCTCCCGAGGACACACGGGAATTTCTGTCATGCTAGTTTTCATCATGTTCATATGATTCGTGTTCGTTACTTTGATAGTTTGATATGTGGGTGGACTGACGCTTGGGTACTACCCTTACTTGGACAAGCATCCCACTTATGATTAACCCCTCTCGCAAGCATCCGCAACTACGAAAGAAGAATTAAGACAAAGTCTAACCATAGCATTAAACTAGTGGATCCAAATCAGCCCCTTACGAAGCAACGCATAAACTAGAGTTTAAGCTTTTGTCACTCTAGCAACCCATCATCTACTTACTACTTCCCAATGCCTTCCTCTAGGACCAAATAATGGTGAAGTGTTATGTAGTCGATGTTCACATAACACCACTAGAGGAAAAACAACATACAACACATCAAAATATCAAACGAATACCAAATTCACATAACTACTATTAGCTTGACTTATCCCATGTCCTCAGGAACAAAAGTAACTACTCACAAAGCATAATCATATTCATGACCAGAGAGGTAATGAGTAGCATCAATTATCTGAACATAAACTCTTCCACCAAGTAATCCAACTAGCATCAACTACAAAGAGTAATTAACACTACTAGCAACCTTACAAGTACCAATCGGAGTCGCGAGACGGAGATTGGTTACAAGTGATGAACTAGGGTTTGGAGATGAGATGGTGTTGATGAAGATGTTGATGGTGACGAGTTCCCTCCGATGAGAGGAGTGTTGGTGATGATGATGGCGACGATTTCCCCCTTCGGGAGGGAAGTTTCCCCGACAGGATCGTCCTGCCGGAGCTCTAGATTGGCTCTACTCAAGTTCCGCCTCGTGGCAGCGGCGAATCCTCCGAAAAGCCTCCTCCTAATTTTTTTTCCGGACGAAACCCTTCTTGTAGCCAAAGGGGGAGCCAGAGGGCGGCTGGGTGCCCACAAGCCCCCTAGGCGCGGCCAGGGGGGTGGCCGCGCCTAGCAGGCTTGTGGCCACCTGCTGGCGCCCCTCTAGCACTTCTTCGGCCTAGTACTTTTTATAAATCCAGAAAAAAATCATCGTTGATTTTTACGGTGTTTGGAGTTGCGCAGAATAGGTATCTCAAACTTGCTCCCTTTTCAGGCCAGAATTTCAGTTGCCGGCATTCTCCCTCTTCAGGTAAACCTTGCAAAATAAGAGAGAAAAGGCATAAGTATTGTACCGTGAAGTGAAATAACAACCCAAGAAGCGATAAATATCAACATGAAAACATGATGCAAAAAGGACGTATCAATATAGCACCCGTTTCGATTGAAGAAATAAATATTACTATTAAACTTGCATACCGAGATACTATATCGCCACTTGGGATTGTTAGAGATGTTGAACTGTTGTGTGGAAAAGTCAAATATCCGAGTGATATATTAGTACTTGGTTTAGAACAAGATAACTTTTGTTCCATAATATTTGGTAGACCTTTCTTAAATACTACTCCCTCCGTCCCAAAATTAATGTTGAAAGTGCAGTGTATTGGTAAATTTGCAAATATAACCGCGTATTCAAAAAATTATCGCAAATAAGTCCCTCCACCCTGTCTTCTTGCTCCGTCGTCGCCTGCGCGTAGCCAAGGGTCGGCGCCGCACAACTGAGCCCTCCAGGAAGCGCTCCGCCGCCGTCCCCAAGTACTGGATCCGCAGCCGCCGTCGCCGATTACCTCCTCCGCCGCTGCATCTCACAGCTGCGTCACTAAGATCCCCTCTCGCCGCGGTTACTTACGGGCGTCGACGGAACCTCCCGGAACGCCCTCCTCGAGCTCGGGCGCGTCCTCCTGGAGCTCGCCCGCATCTTCCTCGAGATCGCGCACGTCCTCCTTGAGTTCTCGCACATCATCTTTGAGCTCCCGCGAGTGTGCCTCCACGGTTCCTCCCGCCGCGATCCGGTGTCGCCGGAACCTGCCTCCACGATCTTGTGGACGAGGAGCTCGCGGATCCTCCTGTATCTCCCCCGCGCCACCGTGTTGCTGCTGCTGCTGTCTGTGTCCATTCGTTTGTATGTTGCTGTTGTTGCACTGACGCAGGTTCTACTGCTGCTGCTGCTCGATCTTGAGATTCTGCTGCTGCTCCTTTGCCCCGATTCTGCTGCTGCTCCTCTGCCCCTCATTCTGTTGTTGATCCTAGTGACTCTGCTGCTGATCCAAGTGAAAAGGTTAGTAGCTCCTGTGATGGATGTGGTTTCTTCTGAAGATGGATATTCCTTGTTTGGTCTGAACTCTGAAGATGGAGTACCAACACAAGGATTTTGTTCATAGTCAAGTGTACCATTGGTTCATGCCATAGTCAAGCATAGTTGCATGAGTGGGGGAGAATAGCAAATGTATCTGAAAAGGAGGAAGGAGAGAAAGAACACCCAAAATGCAGACTAGGGAAAATAAGCAAGCCAATCCAATTGTAGAAATGGTGCCATGGTAGCTAGTGTTGGTGAGCAAATATACTGCTTCTCACGTTTGCTGAAGGTTGCACATCTCCCCTGAATTGGGAAAGTGAAACAGAGGGGAGTAGTTGTTAACATTCGTGCCTGTAGATTTTCAGTTGCTAGCTGTTGACTGTCATTGTACTGGTATGGATGGAGTATAATCTTAAACAGGTTCATGTTGAAGAATTTAGTCCACATGCCACATTTCCATGCCCCCGCGTGTGGTTAGTTAGGGCTTTTGGTGTTCTTGTATTGGTATAGGTGGTGATAAGGTGAAAACTGAAAAGTGAAAAGTGTGTGGTGTTGTGTGATTAGATTGTAAGAGGATGGAGGGGGAATTTGAGATAGTGAAAATAAGAGGCAGTTGGAATAACTCTTTCTTGGTTTCTTTTGAGTGATTTTGTTCCCTTGTTCAGAGAAGAACAAAAGAGAGGAGTAGTGTGACTTTCAGGATACTCGTTGTTTTGGGTATAACAAAATGCTATGGCCAATACATGATATAGATCATTCGGTCATTATTTCCGTTGGTTCCTTAACCTGGAGTAATATTTTGTTGATTCCTGACGCTTTAATGTTGCATCATTTGTTTGACAGATTCAGTTTATGTTAAACCGAGTGAGTGCTAAATTTTTTTGACCATAACATGATTTCCAAACCCAGGAGTTTGAAGATATAACATCACCCGATATCTAGGTTTACAATTTGTAAGCGAGTGATTTAGGATGGACAGTATCCAGGACAGTATCATCACAAACTTTCACCAGGGGGAGCCTTTAGCTTGCTTGTGCCGTTTGGCGGGTGTCCTGTGTAACAGAAACTGTCCCATACACACAAAAATAACTGAACTCGTGGTTTCATGGTGATACAATTTATAGCAAGTTTCATAGTCGCAGGCTCGGGTATAAGAACATCCGTGCTGCCCGAAACAGAACAGGGGCCATGGTCCCCAGCACCTATGCACCATCCTCCTAGAGCCGGCTCTCCAGTCATACTCCTGGAGTACGTTGTAGAATCTCCTCGTCGATGTGGTCGAGCACAGGGTCATCCTTGGCGAATCTAGTCCCGAAGGTTGCACTGCTCGCGGTCATGTTCTCTGCATCAGTTAGGTTCAGCAGACGGGGCTCGTTTTTGGACGTTCCATCTGATGCCCAGTAGTGCAGGCCATGGTTAGCAACGGTCCTGTTGGGGGCGGGGACAGTATCCAGGACAACTGCAAACAAGATGTCGTCGTCACCGTCGAGCCCACAAGGGGGAGCCTTTAGCTTGCTTGTGCCGTTTGGCTCATCGGCTCCCCTATCATCTCTAGTTGGCGCAGCAGCATCATTTCCAAACCTGCTAGCGAGCGCAGTAACAACACATTCAGTAAAATTGAAGTTCAGAAATTAAGAAGAAATGCAAGATGTCAGGAGAAGTGGAAAGGTGTACCTTTTTTTTTACTCCGGCGAGCTTGGCGGCGAGCTCCTCCACCTTGAGCGTGCATCCATCGGTGGAGTGATAAAGGGTCACCCGTGCTTCCCTCTTCTCGGCCGGCACTGTCCCCCGCGTTCTCCAGCTTCGTGATCGACGGATGTGGTCTACGACGGAAAGAGGTGGACGGGGATCAAGGACTGCAGACGGTGGTCTCCAAAAATCAAACCTTCAAATTCCTCTACGCGCGGAAGGGAACGAGGCGACGACGGCGCGGCGCTGGGGAAGCAAGGAGGCGGTCCCGTGGGATGGCGGGGGCGGGGGAGGAAGGAAGGAGCGAGGCGCCATGGGATGAGGGAGCAGGGAGGGAGCGAGGCGCCACGGGACAGGGGGAGGGAGGAGGGAGCGAGGCGCCATGGGACGGGGGGCGGGTGAAGGGAGTAGGGAGCCCGTCGCCGAATGAGGAAGTAGAGAGGACCGCGGGTTCGGTTGGTAAAACACTAAGGACTAAATTGCAAAAATGTCGGTGTGACAATAATTTCGAGACAGAGGGAGTATTAATGTTGAAATTAATTGTGCTATCGAGAAGGTTAAAGTTACCTTCGGGGATATATCACATGGTCTAGCATGAAAAGGAATTTCCTAATAAAGATGAAATAATTGGTCTTGCTTCTATTGTTGTACCTCCTACAAACCCATTAGAACAATACCTGCTAGACCATGAGAATGATATGCACTTAAATGAAAGAAATGAATTAGATAGGATACTTCTTGATCAGCAACCTATTCTTAAGCACAACTTACGAGTCAAAATTTTAGGTGGTCCTCCTCCACCAAAAGGAGACCTAGTGTTCAAGCTCAAAGCTTTACCCGATACTCTGAAATATGTTTATCTTGATGACAAGAAAATATATCCTGTTATTATTACCGCTAACCTTTCAAAACATGAAGAAAGGATATTACTCAAAACCTTAAAGAAGCACAAGGCTGCTATTGGCTATACTCTTGATGATCTTAAAAGCATAAGCCCTACTCTTTGTTAGCATAAGATCAATATGGAACTGGATGCCAAACCAGCCGTCGATCATCAACGCCACCTCAATCCTAAAATGAAGGAGTTGGTAAGAGCTGAAATATTATAACTTCTCGAGGCAGGTATAATTTATCCTATTGCTGATAGTAGATGGGTAAGTCATGTTCATTGTGTTCCTAAAGGTGGTATAACTGTTGTTCCCAACGATGAAAATGAACTCATTCCACAAAGGATAGTAACCGTTTATAGGATGGTGATTGATTTTAGGAAATTGAATAAAGCTACTAGGAAAGATCACTACCCTTTGCCTTTTATTGATCAAATGTAAACAATGTTATCTAAGCACACACACTTTTCCTTTCATGATGGTTACTCTGGATTTTCTCAAATACATGTGTCAAAAGAAGACCAAGAGAAAACTACCTTTACATGCCCTTTTAGAACTTATGCTTATAGGCGTATGCCTTTTGGTCTATGTAATGCACCTGCTACCTTCCAAAGATGTATGGATGCTATATTCTCTGACTTTCATGCAAAGATTGTTGAGGTCTTCATGGATGATTTTTCCGTTTATGGCACTTCCTTTGATGATTGCTTGAACAACCTTGATCGAGTTTTGCAGTGATGTGAAAAAACTAATATTGTCTTGAATTGGGAGAAGTGACACTTTATGGTGAATGAAGGCATAGTGTGTGTGCATAAAATCTCCGAACGTGGTATTGAGGTGGATAAAGCCAAAATTGATGCAATAGAGAAAATGCCTTGCCCAAAAGACATCAAGCGTATAAGAAGTTTCCTTAGTCATGTTGGTTCCTATAGGCGCTTCAATAAAGATTTCTCAAAGATTTCTAGGCCATTAACTTATCTTCTACAAAAATATGTTCCATTTATTTTTTATGATGATTGTCTAGAAGCCTTCGAAATACTTAAGAAAGCCTTAATTTCTGCACCTATTGTTCAACCACCTGATTGTAACCTACCCTTTGAAATTATGTGTGATGCTAATGATTATGTTGTTGGTGCTATTCTAGGGCAAAGAGTAGACAAGAAATTGAATGTTATTCATTATGCCAGTAATACCCTAGACACCGCTCAAAGGAATTATGCTAGTACCGAAAAGGAACTTTTAGAAGTTGTGTTTGTGTGTGATAAGTTTTGACCTTACATTGATGATTCCAAATTAACTATTCACACTAATCAAGCTGCTATTAAGTACCTTATGGAAAAGAAGGATGCTAGACCTAGACTTATTACATGGGCATTACTACTCCAAGAGTTTGACTTACATATCGTTGATAGAAAAGGAGCTGATAACCCGGTAGTAGATAACTTGTCTAGGATGGAAAATGTCCTTGATGACCCACTATTGATTGATGATAATTTCCCTGATGAGCAACTTTCTGTTATAAACACTTCACATAGTACTCCTTGGTGTGCGGATTATGCTAGTTACATTGTTGCTAAATATATTCCGCCTAGTTTCACCTATCATCAAAAGAAAAAATTCTTCTAGGATTTACGACACTACTTTTGGGATGACCCACATCTTTATAAATAAGGAGTAGATGGTGTTATTATACGTTGTATACCCGAGCATGAACATGAATAGATCCTACAGAAATGCCATTCTTAAGATTATGGAGGACATCACGCTGGTGAAAGAATGACACACAAGGTATTACAATCCGGTTTTTATTGGCCTGCTCTTTTTAAATATGCTCGTAAGTTTGTCCTTTCTTGTGATGAATGCCATAGAGTTGGTAATATTGGTAAACGTCAGGAAATGTCTATGAATTATTCACTAGCTATTGAACCATTTGATGTTTGGGGTTTTGACTTTATTGGACCTTTTCCTTCCTCGAATGGATATACTCATATTCTAGTTGCTCTTGATTACATTACTAAATGGGTAGAATCTATTCCAACTAGTGGTCCTGATCATAACACTTCTATTAAAATGCTTAAAGACATTATCTTTCCGAGGTTTGGTGTCCCTAGATACTTAATGACTGATGGTGGTTTACATTTTATTCATGGTGCTTTCCGTAAACTTCTAGCTAAATATGATGTTTACCATAGGATTGCATCACCTTATCATCCTCGGTCTAGTGGACAAGTTGAACTAAGCAATCGTTAAATAAAATTAATCTTGCAAAAGGTTTTCAATAGGTCTAGAAAGAATTGGTCTAAGAAACTTGATGATGCTTTGTGGGCCTATAGGACTTCTTATAAGAATCCCATGGGGATGTCCCCATATAAAATGGTCTACGGAAAAGCTTTTTATTTACTTCTGGAGCTAGAACATAAAGCATATTGGGCAATTATAGAACTTAATTATGATTTCAAACTTGCGAGTGAAAAAAGGTTGTTGATATTAGCTCATTATCTGAATGGAGAATGAAAGCTTATGAAAATTCTAAGTTATTTAAAGAGAAAGTTAAAAAATGGCACGACAAGAGAATTCAAAAACGAGAATTTAATGTATGAGACCTAATGGTTTTGTACAACTCTCATTTCAGATTTTTTGCAGGCAAACTCCTCTCCAAATGGGAAGGACCCTATGTTGTCGAGGAGGTTTATCGCTCTCGTGCCATAAAAAATACATAACTTCGAAGGTAAAAACCCAAGAGTGGTGAATAGTCAAAGAATCAAACATTATACTTTAGGTGCACCCGTTAATGAGGAAACCAATATCATTCAAGCCATAAAACCGGAAGAGCACATAAAGGAAGTCTTCAGGAACACCCGAGAAACCTGAAAAAGGGGTAGGTACGTGGTACATAAGTAAACCAAATCCAAAAGTTCCAAAAATAATAATTTCTGTAGGTTTTGGTATTTTAGAAAAATTAGAAAAACAAAAAGGAGTCCAGGGGACCCACAAGGGAGGCACAAGCCATCAGGCCACGCCCCCCAAGTCGCGGCGTGATAGCTTGTGGGGCCCTCGTGCGCCTCCCGGGTTCCGACTTCTTCCCGAACCCGTATTCTGGTATAGAAAAATCATTATATGTATTCTCGATTGTTTTGACTATCACATCACGAGATTTTCCTGTGCCCTTGTTTCAAGCTGTTTTCTGGCAGGCCTGAGAATATGTCATCTCAAGATTCGGATGGAGAGAGCTACGTCTCCATTATATTGCAGACCCAAAGATCTTTGGGGACATCTATCCCTATCTTCAGTCCACCGATGAGGAGGAGAACAATGAACTATAGGAAACAAAGGAAGCTAGCTCAGATGAAGACGAAGTTCCACTACCTTAACCCAAATATATGCATGTGGAATTTAAGAAGTCCAGTCTACCAAACATGGTAAAGAAATCTAAGAATCAATTTATCCCGTCGCGTTTTCTACAGGATAGCAAGATGGCATTATGCAACAGGATATTGAAGCTCGGTAAAGAGAACGATGACTTCAGGGAGGAGAATTTTATCCTCCGACGTAAGTTGGAAAACAAGAATGCGGCTACACCATCATCATCACATGAGAAGGATGCTTGAGTACTTGGGTATGGACACCACCCTTGGCTTGTTCCAAGCTTGGGGGAGGTGCCCCGGTATCGTATCACCATCACCCCCGCCATCATTACTATCTATTTTAGTTTTATCCTTAGTTGTTTCGTGATTTAGAAAAATAAATTTCAGGTTTGCTTGGCTTAGTATTTTTTCTTTGAGTCCCGTCTACCCTTGTAATTGAGTATGCAAGATATATAATAAAGATTAGTTGATTTTTTGTGGTTTACCCATAGGCACCTGTCATCATAGCATGTCCATAAAAAGAAAGATATAGATCATATGCTTATCCCATGAGGAGTAATGACTTCACATAGTAAAGAGTATAAGTAGTGAAGATTGTTGAAAATAAACAAACATAGTATTAGTCATGGTTACAATCTATGCACGACTATGAAGGAAGAGAGGAGATTCACATATAAATATACTATCATGGACATCTTATGTGATTGTGAGACCTCATCGAATATTATATAATGATCAAATGTTGACGCAGGACTTGGAAGACAACAGAATGGTGATGATATTTCACATTAAAATAGAAGTTATATGGTCATGGATCCTTGAACATGTGATGCTTGCTTTAGATCTTTTGCTAGACCAAAAAAGTTCGCACTAAGTAGATATATTACTTGTGGATCCATAACCCTGAAACCCAGTTTATTGCCATGAGAGTCCACCATACCTACCCATGGATTGAGTAAGATCCTTCAAGTAAGTTGTCATCGGTGGACCAAGCAATACGAAGTTGCTTCAAAATATGTATGATCTTTTATTGCAAGGGAAAATAAACTTTGTACGACCATGTGGTGACAAAGAAATAAAAGGGACAGACTTCATAATAAAGTTCGCTGTCATAAGGGCAATATAAAGTAACATTCCTTTGCATTAAGAGTTTGCACAATCAAAAACTTAAAAACGCATGACAACTTCTGCTTCCCTCTGCGAAGGGCCTATCTTTTATCTTTGAAGTTCATTCTTATGTGTGAGTTAGTAAATACATTTTCCCTCTACCTATTAATTCTATAGTGGCAAGCATCATGTGTTGAGGAAATATTCAGGTTTATATATCCAAGTGAATGTAGATTATCATGATTTACTATTGTTGAAATTATCCTCGAGGTAAATGAGTTGGGTGGTGAATCATTTAAGCCCCTATCTTCCTATGTGTCCTATGAAAACAGGAGCTCTAAAATATGGCTTGAGTATGAGCAATCATAGAAGAATAAATGATAGTTGAGTATGAGAACTTGCCAATAAGAGAGATCTTACATAGACTCTCCTGTGAAATATGTTTAAATATGATTGTCCCAATGACGGAGAACATAGTTTGTTGTTTGACAACAAAATTTATGCTTCACACTCCAAGATTTGTGAATGGATCGTTACTTCTTTATGAGAAGATATATCATAATATAGTTGCTATTGTGCTAATATTCATGATGCGCACATGTCCATCTTT